>NC_132917.1:26568526-26868526 GCF_047675955.1 Chlorocebus sabaeus
AACCTATGAAGGACATAAAACTCACCTGGAAACCTTCTACCCAGAGTTTATTCCCTTAAGTCAGATAGACCTAAATCTGAAGCCCATCCCTCCCCCTGGAGTTGTGTGACCTTTAATGGGCTACTTGTTATTTTCAAAACCTCTGTTTATTCCTCTTAAAGTGAGGCTAATACTTCCTGCCTCGTTCCCACTTTGTGGGGGTTGCTGTGTGAATGCAGGTAAAGTGCCAGGCACAGAGTGTTTATTTACTGAGAGCTCTTATTTCTACTGAAGACGATGTCCTTGACTTTTGATTCTAGCATCAAAGCTCAGACAAGAATTCTCAGTAAGCTATTATCACCTGCCCTTTCAGATTCTCCAACCTCCAGGCATGTGCTATGAACATGTAAGCAAACCCATCTTGTCATTTACAACATTAACATAATGATTATGCAGCAATTTTTCCAGCATAAGTATTCCTAGTTTTCCTCTTACCTTAAAGCTGCTTTAAAAGGCGAGGATTAAGCCAGACATGCTGGCATGCATCTGTAGTCTCAGCTACTCAAGAGGCTGAAGCCGGAGGATCGCTTGAGCCCAGGAGTTCAAGTTCAGCCTGGGCAATGAAGTAGAAAACTAAAAAACAAACCAACGAGCAAACAAACAATTTAAGGTGAGGATTATATCTTCTTTTTTTTTTTTTTTTTTTGAGACGGAGTCTCACTCTGTCGCCCAGGCTGGAGTGCAGTGGTGCAATCTCGGCTCACTGCAAGCTCCGCCTTCCGGGTTCACACCATTCTGCCTCAGCCTCCTGAGTAGCTGGGACTACAGGTGCATGGAGGATTGGGTTTGTTTCTTCCTCCAGCAAACTCTAGTGTCACCATCACTTCTCTCTTCTTTTCTTTCTTTCTTTTTTTTTTTTTTTTGGAGACAGTCTTGCTGTGTCACCCAGGCTGGAACGCAGTGATGTGATCTCAGCTCACTGCAGCCTGAACCTCCTGGACTCAAGCGGTCCTCCCACCCACCCCCCAGTAGCTGGGACTATAGGCACGTGCCACCACACCTGGCTAATTTTTGTATTTTTTGTAGAAACGGGATTTCACCTTATTGCCCAGGCTTGTCTCGAACTCCTGGACTCAAGCGATCCTCCTACCTTGACCTCCCAAAGTGCTGGGATTACAGGCGTGAACCACCGCACCTGGCCCATTTCCCTCTTTTAAAGCAAACTGAGAACCTGGATCTCTCCTTTCCTAGTCACACTTGGGCTTGGCTTTGTAATAAGTGAGAGAGGGAGAGACTGCATCTCAGACTTCTGGGCTTCCTTTGGCCAGAGGGGCTCTGTCCACCACCCAAGAACCAAACCCATTTTCTTATTATTGCATATGAAATTAAAACACCAGATTTTAGATTTTAGGACAAAAGATCCCTTGAAATGTGTTCAGCTTCACCCCAGCTCCAGACAATAGGCTTGTGGCTGTGGCTGTCCCCTCTTCCCTAGTCTCTCCAGTTGGCTCCCCACTGTCTCTGCTCTGGCGCCTTCCACTCTAGGAGAGCAGGACCTCTTCTCCCCAGAGGTCAGAATGATACCCTGCAGGGAGCAGATGTTCCTGGAGTACAGTTGTCACTCCCAGCCACCTGCCTTGTTTTCCAGCACTCCCTCAGGCAGCAGCCCCCAAGGGCCATGCTTTCCTTACGGCAGGAGAACCTGGTGGTTAAGGCTCCATATGAGCTTTCTTGTTCGTTGTTGAGATTCCATGCACTCGAGCCTGGCCAACTTGGCAAAAAATAAACCAACTCTGTCCAGAAGAACAGGCTGTGATCTCCAAATATCTGACATGTCCCCTTACAAGAGATACTCCTTTAATAGATCCCCAAGGCCTTTTCATCCTGGGACACAGCCTTCCCAGAACTTCTCTGGTGGCAGACAAAGTTAAATGATGAGGATGAGAGAAAATATGTTGCTTCCTTTGTTCTATTCACCGTAGTTAGCTGTGTTAGGAAAATTGAGCCTTCTCCTGGACATAGAGTTGCCAAATATCCCTGAAAACAAACATGGAATTGGTCTACTACTCATTGCTTTAAACCATTTTGATTGTGTTAGAGTGCAACAAGTAGATGGGGCTATTTATTCGTTTATTCACCAGTTTTAAGTATTCTGCACTGGATGCTGAGGATGAGGAGCGGGCAGAGACAAAGATGACTGGTAGGACTGCCTTTGAGGACCCTGCTCCATAGGTGGAGACAGAATCTAGTGCCATGAAGGCAATGGATCTAGTGAAGGCACAAAGAGAGTCAGAGAAAACTTTTTCAGAAGAGGGGACAATTGGGCCCTGAAGAATGAGAAATTTACTGCATATAAAAGTGGGTTTTATTTTACCTCAAGGACACACTGCAATGGCGTAATCTCCTTCCTGCTGGTCAGAGTTTGTCCTATATTTTCTAAACCTAAATGTAAATATTTTCTGTTCAGATACCTAAGGGTCAAGAGAGTTGCATATCCTTATTATTATTATAAATCCTTATTAGAATTTATATTATAAATATAAATATAACAAGTGTATATACTTATAATTATATAATTATAATTTATATTATAAATATAAATCCTTAATATTGTAGATAATTCCTTATTTATTTTGGATATTAACCAAAGTGTGCCCCCTGGATGGAATTTTAAGCAACTCACTATGACCACAGCTATCTGAGCTGCCCTCAGCACTGGCCCCATTTCCTATGTGCACCCCATTTCACTTCTCAGGTCCCTGCAGTGGCTCCCCCACATCTCCACACTCTCCTCAAATCCACTCACTCTGTACCACTCCCACGAGCTATCAGCCCCCAGCTTTGCAGAGCAGAGAGAATGCAAACTCGCTTATATGCCTGTCTGTTCTGCATCTGCACATCACCTCCTCCTACAGGCCTTTGACTTTAACCTCTCTGTATCTCTTTCCTCTTTGGTGAGGTAAGCATAATAATGCCTTCCCCGCAGGATTGTTGGAGGGATCTAATCAAGCAAGCCATGTAAATTGACAAGTGAGGGCCTCTTTTGTTGAGGCCTTCTGTTAATCATGGTCACCATTATTCTATGCTACCTCCTTCGGGAGCTCACATCATAAATAGTTCCTTGATCTCTTAGATCTTTAACCTCTCCCTTGGCTCCTTCTTCACTCCCTGAAAAATATTGGTCCTAAAATTGATACTTTCTCTCAGCCATGCTTCTTGAGCCGTTTCTAGGCTTGCTTTACTCACAGAGATCTTGACAGCTGTATATGCAGTCTCCACAAACTTGCCTTCAATCAGAGTTCGTCAAAGACTCACTGATTTCCAAAGCAGAGGTCAAGATCTTCTGTGGTCCTTGCCCCCACTTCACTGCATGGCTACATTTAATGCTAAGGGAAGGGAGCTCTACAGAGGAGGGAATAGTCAGTGATGTCAAATGTGGCTACTTGATGCATGATCCATTTTGAGTTAATTTTTATATATAAGATTTTAGGTTTAAATTGAGGCTGGGTTTTTGGCCTGTGGATATCCAATACCATTTGTTGAAAAGACTGTCCTCCCTTCACTGAATTGCTTTTGCACCTTTGTCAAAAATCAGTTGACCACAGTTGTCAAGATCACGCAGTCTTGATTACTAGAGCTATGTAATATGTCTTGGAATCAAGTAGACTGATTCCTCTGACTTTATTCTTCTTTGTAGAAGTTGCTTTCGCTGTCCCAGTTCCTTTGCCAATCCACATACATTTTGACAATAATATACAAAAGATTTGTGCTGAGATTTTAACTGGAATCACGTTAAACACTTATGTCAATTTGGGGAGAATTGACGCTATGTTGAGTCTTCCAATCCATGAACATGGTATGTCTCTCCACTTACTTAGATTGTCTTTGATTTCTTTCATTGGCATTTTGTAGTTTTCAGCATACAAGTCCCATGTGTGTTTTTTCTTTTTTTATATTGACAGATAAAATTGTATGTATTTGTTGTGTGCAACATGATGTTTTGAAGCACATACACATTGTGGAATGACTAAATCCAGTTAATTACAGATGAATTACCTCATATAATGAGAGGTTAGAACACAATAGCCACACTCAAAGTCTTTTTCAAGAATACAATGTTATTATTAACTATAGTCACCATGTTGTACAATTGATCTCTTGAACTTATTTAACTGAAATTTTGTATCCTTTGACCAACATTTCCCCAACTTCCCTTTATACCAACCACTCCAGCCGCTGGTAACCACCATTCTGTTCTCTATTTCTTTTTTTTTGTTTTTTGTGTTTTTTTTGAGATGGAGTCTCGCTCTGTCGCCCAGGCTGAATGGCAGTGACGTGATCTCAGCTCACTGCAACCTCCACCTCCTGGGTTCAAGCAATTCTCTGCCTCAGCTTCCCAAGTAGCTGGGATTACAGGCACCCACCACCACACCCGGCTGGGTTTTGTATTTTTAGTAGAGACAGGGTTTCACTATGTTGGCCAGGCTGGTCTTGAACTCCTGACCTCATGATCCACCCGCCTTGGCCTCCCAAAGTGCTGGGATTACAGGCGTGAGCCACCACACCCAGCCTCTGTTATCTGTTTCTATGGATCAACTTTTTTAGGTTCCACATAGGAGTGAGAGCATGTGGTATTTGTCTTTCTGTGCTTAGCTTATTTTAACCTAATATTCTCCAGATTTATCCAAGTTGTTACACATGACAGGACTTCCCCCTTTTTTACAGCTGAGCAGTATTCTATTGTGTATATATACATCTTTTTCATCCATTCATCCATTGATGGACGCTAGAGTTGATTCCATATATTGGCTATTGTGAATAATGCTGCAGCAAACAAGAAAATGTAGATATCCCTTCAACATACTGATTTCATTTCCCTTGGATATATACCCAGTAGTGGGATTGCTGGATCATATGGTAGTTCTATTTTTAAGTTTTTAAGGAATCTCTATACTGTTTTCCATAATGACTGTTCTAATTTACATTCCCACCAACAGTGTACAAGAGTTCCCTTTTCTCCACATCCTTGCCAACACTTGTTATCTTTCATCTTTTTGATAATAGTCATTCTAACAGGTGTGTGGTGATAATCTCATTGTGGTTTTAACTTGTACTTTTCTGATGACTAGTGATGTTGAGCACTTTTTGATAAATCTATTGGCCATTTGTATGTCTTCTGAGAAATGTCTATTCAGGTTCTTTGCCCATTTTTAAATTGAGTCATTTTCTTGCTGTTGGGCTCTTTCAATTCCTTATTTATTTTGGATATTAACCTCTTGTCAGATGTATAGTTTGCAAATATTTTCTCCCATTCTGTAGGTTTTCTCTTCACTCTGTTGTTTCCTTTGCTGTGTAGAAACTTTTTAGTTTGATGCAATACCACTTGTCTATCTTTGCTTTTGTCATCTATGCCTATACATATTTTCTTGGATTTATGCCTATTTCACTTGTTCTGAGTATTCATGTGTTCATTGCTAGTGCACAGAAAAAAGTAGCCTTTTGTATACTGATCTTTTAACTTGTGGCCTTGCTTATTTGTTCTAGGAGTTGTTTTTGGTTTTTTTTTTTTTGATAGATTCCTTGAAATTCTTTATGTGGATCATCATGTCATTTGCAACTGGGGACAGTTTTGTTTTTTCCTTTTCTTTTTTTCTTTTTTTTTTTTTTTTTTGCAGATGGAGTCTCGCTCTGTCACCCAGGCGGAGTGCAGTGGCGCAGTCTCGGCTCACTGCAAGCTCCGCCTCCCGGGTTCATGCCATTCTCCCACCTCAGCCTCCCGAGTAGCTGGGACTACAGGTGCCCACCACCACACCTGGCTAATTTTTTGTATTTTTAGTAGAGACAGGGTTTCACCGTGTTAGCCAGGATGGTCTCGATCTCCTGACCTCGTGATCTGCCCGCCTTGGCCTCCCAAAGTGCTGGGATTACAGGCGTGAGCCACCACGCCCGGCCATTTCCTTTTCAATCTATATGCCTTTTATTTCATTTTTCTTTCCTTATAGTGCTGGCTAGAATAACCTATGTTGCCTAGCAATGGCAAAAGTAGACATCTTTACCTCTGAATTGTAGCCTTTCACCATTAAGTCTGATGCTAGCTATAGTTTTTTTTGGTAGGTGTTCTTTTTTTGTTTGTTTGTTTGTTTGTTTTTTGTTTTTTTTTTTTTTTTGAGACAGAGTCTTGCTCTGTCACCCAGGCTGGAGGGCAGTGGTGCGATCTGGGCTCACTGCAAGCTCCGCCTCCCGGGTTCACACCATTCTCCTGCCTCAGCTTCCCGAGTAGCTGCGACTACAGGCGCCCGCCACCTCACCTGGCTAGTTTTTTGTATTTTTTTTTAGTAGAGACGGGGTTTCACCGTGTTAGCCAGGATGGGGTAGGTGTTCTTTATCAAGTTGAGGAAGCTACCCTCTCTCCCTACTTTTCTGAGAGTTTTTATCATGAATGGGTGTTGAATTTTGTCAAATGCTTTTTCTGCATCAGTTGATACAATTTTGTGATTTTTCTTCCTTAGCTTATTAAGATGGTGGATTACATTGATTGTTTTTTCAAATACTGAACCAACCTTGCATTTTTTGAATAAACCCCATTTGTGTGGTGTCTAATTCTTTTTATGTGTTGCTGAATTCTGTTTGCAAATATTTTGTCAAGAATTTTTTATATCTATATTCACGAGAGATATTGCTCTGTAGTTTTCTTTTTGTAGTGTCTTTGTCTGGTTTTTGGTATAAGGCTAATACTGGCTTCATAAAATGAATTGGGAAGGGTTTCCTTCTCTTCTGTTTTCTGGATGAGATCAGTATTAATTCTTCTTTAAATGTTTGAAAAAGTTCTCCAGCTTTTGAAAACTGTTGATGCTGGGGACCCAATCTGGCCCAAATAAATCTGAATCTCTGGGGGTGAGGCTTGGGCATACGTAGTTGTCCAAAGCTACTCAGGAGAGCTTAATGTGCAACTAACTAGCTGTGGAGCTCAGTGTTGGTTGTGGACTTCTTGAAGCCAAAATAGGAGCATGAAGGAAGCAGAATCCATCTGAGGAATGTCATGAATTAAACGGATGTGAAATTTGGAGAGTTCAGCTCTGAGACACGCCCCCGGAGGCTCTGGTGTTTTCAGGATACGGTGCAGTGTAAGGGAGACATTAGTTGTATAAGATATGTGCGTCCGGGCGCGGTGGCTCACGCCTGTAATCCCAGCATTTTGGGAGGCCAAGGCGGGCAGATCACGAGGTCAGGAGATCAAAACCATCCTGGCTAACACGGTGAAACCCCATCTCTACTAAAAATACAAAACAAAAATTAGCCAGGCGTGGTGGCGAGCACCTGTAGTCCAGCTACTCGGGAGGCTGAGGCAGGAGAATGGTGTGAACCCAGGAGGCGGAGCTTGCTGTGAACTGAGATCGTGCCACTGCACTCCAGCCTGGGCGATGGAGCAAGACTCCGTCTCAAAAAAAGACATGTGGGTTCGACTTGGCTACTTGATAACCATAAATTCCTTAGCAATTTCAGCTTTCTCATCTGTAAAATGCCTTGGGTTGTTTTGGGGATAGTAGAGATATGAGAAATGAGATATGAGACATAGAAAATGAGATAGTAGATGTGAAAATGCTTTGGAACTCATATAGCATTTTGAGAAAGTAAAACATGATGTTTCTGTAGGCCTCAGCTTCTCCCTTACTGCCACCATGTCCTGATTCCTAATAAGTCCTTCTGGGAAGCCAGTGGAAGGCTTGTGACTCCCGCTGGCTGTAGGGGAAACTTCCTCCTCTTCTCTGTTCACTTACACTGACCATGGAGTTTGGGCTCTGATAGGAGGGATGGGACCCTGGAAACAGTGAGAAAGGACTTTGACCTTGACCATGCTCACCTTCTTGTAGGAACATGCTTGCCAACTCAGCCAGCGTGAGGATCCTCATCAAGGGAGGCAAGGTGGTGAATGATGACTGCACCCACGAGGCTGACGTCTACATCGAGAATGGCATCATCCAGCAGGTGGGCCGCGAGCTCATGATCCCTGGCGGGGCCAAGGTGATTGATGCCACAGGGAAACTGGTGATCCCTGGTGGCATCGACACCAGCACCCACTTCCACCAGACCTTCATGAATGCCACGTGCGTGGACGACTTCTACCATGGGACCAAGGTAATGCTCCTGTTTGTCAAAGGTGGTTTCCTCTTTGGCTTTTTTATTCTGCTTCTGGGGCTGCTCCAGACTAGCCCCAGGTGAGCCAGGTGCTCCCAGTATATTGCTGGCAGGAGAAGGGTGTGTCAGGGCCACTGTGGCAACTACAATAGGGATTTCCAGCTTAATGTCACAGATTTCCATGATTACAGAAAAGGAGGCATTTAGGCCTGTTTTGCTAATCATATAATTTACCCAAGTACCCAAGGCTTTGGGTTCTCCCAAGGCTGAGAACGGATTTTATTTTTATATTTTTATGTCATGTAATACAAACCTATAGGAAGAAGAGAATAAGCTGGTGTTTGTTATTGCGTAGGGGAGTGGGTTGGTCTGATGGGCTTTTTTATGTTTATAAACTGAATTAAATTCCCAAAGACTGAAAGACAAATTTGCTTCTCCTAGATGATGAGACAGCTTCTATTACCTCTCCTAGCTTGCTTGTTATTTTTTAAAATAACTGGAAAATTACTGGTAGTGGGTTCTCTTTTCAGAGTTTTTGGGTTCTCTTTTCAGAGTTAGTTACCATGGACAATATTTAACAGTTACTGAGCTGGACCTGAGCTACTGTAAGTTCCTGGATGCCAAAAACAAAAATTTAGAAGAAAAATTAGGAGGAAACTACATTCTGCAAAAAGAGTTATGAATGGGCTTTTTTCACCCTTCCCGTGTGTTCCAGACACCTCTGTCACTGCTGTCCTCCCTCTTCCTTGTGATTTTCTATCTCATGCTGGCCTCTCCCCGGACATCAGACTGTGGGCTCCTTGAGGGCAAGGTCTGGCCATTTTCCTCTGCTTTCCCAGAAGCTGGACTGACCTGGGACTAGAGTAGCTGTCCTGTAAGTGTACAGGCAGAGGCCAGGCCTGGGGACACAGCTTGATGGACTACCCCCACCTCAAGCAGATGGCCCTTAAGGTCTCCTTGAGGACAGGCCCCCTTCCCAATCCGGGGGCTGCAGACCAGACCCTGGGAAGGCTGGGCTATGAGTCACGGTAGCCATTGCCCAGCTGTGCCCACACAAGGATGCTCCCTGGCCTAACCCTCTAGCATCAGGGCTACACCTGCTCGCTCTAGCCCAGTCCAGGGAAGAGAGGTAGTAGGCCAACCCTCCTTGCTTTCTCCTCTGAGAATTCCCCCAGGCCCTGCAAGTGATATTTTGATTATGAAATGGGGAGCCCCATCCTCTTAAACTCAGGATCCTCTTGCAGGTGATGACAGTGAGGACAGTCGGGACCTTTCTGAATTGAGTGAGCATATCCAGCTCACCACCCTCATGCACCAAGCCAGGCCAGGCCTGTGGTTATTGTTGTCATTTTCACTGAAGTATAGCATATATACAGAGAAGTGCAGAAATTGTAAGTACACAGAATTGCCACCATTGAATGCACTTGTAACCAGCTCCCAAGTCAAGACACCAAACTTTACCAGCACCCAGAAGCTCTTCCAGTCACAGGTCTCCACCAGGGATAACCACTATCCTGACTTCTAATAGGCTTTTTAAAATAACAGCTTAATCGAGATGTAATTCACATATCATACAATTCATGTATTTAAAGTGTGTAAGTCAGTGGTTTTGGTATATTTATCACAGCTTGGTTTTGTCTATGTAGATGAAATGAAGCAGTATGTACCTTCGTATTGGCTTCTTTTGCTCAAAAATTAATAAATTCATTCATTTTCATTGCTTAATACTATTCCACTGTGTAATACAGCACATAGCAATTATCTCTCTGTCAGTGGTCATTTAGGTCATTGCTTGTTTGAAGTTAAACATTGTCACTATGAACATGTTCTTGTACATATCTTCAGCAAACATGTCTGTACACATTTTGTTGGGCACATACTCCTAGGAATGGAATTGCAGGGCCCATAGGGTGCACTTATGTTCAGCTTTAATAAGTAATGCCAAATAGTTTTCCAGACTGGTTGTAACAATTTATGCTCCCAGCAGTAGTGTAAGAGAGGCATTTAACATTGACATCACCAGTCCATGCTGGGGTCCATTCTGTAGTATGCTCAGGCCTTGCACTAAAACTGCACCTTCCTAGTTACTGTCCCTGTTTTGAGGAGTCCTTTAGGCCAGCATCAGATGTCACGCTGTCACTATGCTGTCTACCAGCCTCGCGGAGGGCAGACTCGCCTCCTTTGTTTCATTTTCCACATTGTCATCTGCTAGGGCCTCATTAGCCAAGAGTGACTGGTTTTCCCCTGAGAGCCATCAGCTCTTTACAGCTGATGAAGAGCTCTGCACACATGTCTTTATGCAAGGTGGTGGGTAACTCTTGATCTTTTCTGCTTCTCATTCACGCAAGTAGCTGCCTCCAAAAAACATCTAAAGGCCCCTGGTGATGAAAGGCCCCAGATCTCCCATTTCTGCAGGTTTAGGCTGCCTCAGGAGCCCCAGTCCATGTCAGGCCCTAGTTGTAGGGAATTTAAGAGACCACAGACCCCAAGCCACCCTGGCAGCTGGTGTCCCTTAAACTGACACTTCGTTATATCCGTGCGCCAAGCAAGATCGTAATTGTCCTTGTGCCCCAGCCCTCACATTAAGCCTTTGTGTGGTGGCCTTGTTCTGCCTGGACTCCATTAGTAGATCCTGCCCAGAGTCCTGAAATTCCTGCCGCAACCCCTCCACTCCACACCAGGATTTCCCCTTTACGTTGTGGCTCCTGCAGCCGAATGGTGTGGCTTCCCAGTTTCTCCTGTTCCTGAAAATCTCCCGGGGAGAGAAAATGCTCTCCTACTGAAACGCTGATGGGGACGGGTGGATTTAATTATTCACACCGCCTGTGGCACCCGTGCAGAGGCTGTGCACCCTGATGGACGGCCGCTGACCTACTTAGCATGCTCTAAGAAAGGTTGATTCACTTTAAGCATCTGGGTTTATAATAGAACAGTAATCCCAAGGAAAATCTCACCCGAACGATTAGCCAAGAAAGAAGGAGAGATCAAGTTGCATCTTTTTGTTCTTGTCAGACAGATCGCGGGGCCCTGAACCCTGCAAACAACACCCCACCCCCGCCCCGCCCCACCCCAGCTAGCGTCTGCTTGTTGATTTGGCAGCAGCAGCAGCCGGGACTAGGAAAACAAAACAGTTGAAAGCCTGGCCTTTCCGAGAACATCTGGACCTCCATTGTACTTGGTCTCCAGGGATTTCTCTCCAGTACTTCTTTAGCCCACGCCTCGCTGGCCCCAGCCTCTGAAAGAGGCTGTGGCAGGCTCTGCCTGGCTCCCCTACTCACAGCCTGGTCACTTGACCCTCCTCCCTGCCCCAGGCAGCATCTCCCCAGCACCCTACCACCTGCAGGCCCCGCCCTCCCCAGGCCCAGAACTAGGGTTTCCGGATGGTGCCAGGACCACCTGCTGGCTAACAATACAGACCTCATTCCAAAAAGGAGGTTATCTCTGTGAGGTGACAGGGGAAGAGGGAGTGAAGAGGGAGAGCCAGTGACACCAACTGCGTTCAGAAGGGCCAGAATTTTAGTCTGGTTGCGGGTTCTCGTATTATTATTCTGCTTAAGTAGATGTTGCATTTAGTCTCTTTCATACGTATCTAGTATTACAGAGTAAAGAATGTTCTTACAGGCTCTTGAGCTCCACCCACCAATGGCTCTCCAGGATCAGGTGAAAATATCAGAATCAGATTTTTAAAACTACAGTCATTCACAAGCAAACCAGGTATGTGGCAAAATAAAAATAAATATAGGTACCAGCCCCTCACTAAGATATTGATAGAGAGGACAGACACGTGCAACTGAACAAGCTTCCTATGTACCTTTTCTGCCTTCCTCTCCCCACAAAAATATTTTAAGAACCGCTGTGGCCTGTAATCCCAGCACTTTGGGAGGCCGAGGCGGGCGGATCACAAGGTCAGGAGATCGAGACCATGGTGAAACCCCGTCTCTACTAAAAAATAGAAAAAAAAATTAGCCGGGCGCAGTGGCGGGCGCCTGTAGTCCCAGCTACTCGGGAGGCTGAGGCAGGAGAATGGCGTGAACCCGGGAGGCGGAGCTTGCAGTGAGCCGAGATTGCGCCACTGCACTCCAGCCTGGGCGACAGAGCGAGACTCCGTCTCAAAAAAAAAAAAAAAAAAAAAAAAAAAAAAGAACCGCTGTGTAGGCCAGTGATTTTCACCCTTTCGAAGCAAATTACATCAGAACTGTCAGAGCAGCTCCATCTTAAACAGGGGCTGGGTAAAATGAGGCTAAGACCTATTGGGCTGCATTCCCAGATGGTTAAGGCATTCTAAGTCACAAGATACAGGTCGTAAAGACCTTGCTGATAAAATAGGTTGCAGTAAAGAAGCTGCCACATCCCACCCAAACCAAGAAGGCCACAAGAAGTGACCTCTTGTCGTCCTCACTGCTACACTCCCACCAGTGCCATGACAGTTAACAAATGCCATGGCAACATCAGGAAGTTACCTTAGATGGTCTAAAAAAGGGAGGCGCGAATAATCCACCCCTTGTTTAGCATATCATCAAGAAATGACCATAAAAATGGGCAACCAGCAGCCCTGGAGCTTCTCTGTCTATGGAGTAGCCATTCTTTTATTTACTTTCTTTTTTTTTTTTTTTTTTTTTGAGACAGTCTCACACTGTCACCCAGGCTGGAGAGCAATGGCAAGATCTCGGCTCACTGCAACCTCCGTCTCCTGGGTTCACACGATTCTCATGCCTCAGCCTTCCGAGTAGCTGAGATTACAGGTGCACACCACCACACCTGGCTAATTTTTTGTATTTTTAGTAGAGAAGGGATTTCACTCTGTTGACCAGACTGGTCTCAAACTCCTGACCTGTGATCCACCCGCTTTGGCCTCCCAAATATTCCTCTATTTTCTTGATAAACTTGCTTTTGCTTTGTACTGTAAACTGGCCCTAAATTCTTTCTTGCACGAAATCCAAAAACCCTCTCTTGGGGTCTGGATAAGGACCCCTCTCCTGGAACAGAACCACTTGGGGAATTTTTGAAAGATCCAGTGTCCAGTCCCCAGCCCAGCCCAATTAACTCCAGGTCTGTGTTCTGCCCATCATCCCTGGTAATGCTGAGGAACTTTGGCGGGGCGGGGGGGTTGAGTGGCACAGGCTGTACTCCTGTTGCCCCTCCAACCCTCACCCACCTTGTGAGCCAGGGCTGACATCCGAATCCCCTGGGTCTGCCTTGGGGAAGCTTGGGCCTGTCTAGTTTTGACCTTGCTGGTCCTTATTTGCTTCTCTCTTTCTATTCACATTGCAATGCCTCCTAGTTGGGCTCCCAAACCCCAGCCCGGGGCCCAGAGCTTCTGTGCTTGTTAAGTTCCCTAACCCGGTGTCCTGCCCTCCTGTCTGTACCTATGGCAATCATCAGTGAGAGAGAAGTTGGCAGTGACAGAGATGCCATCAAACAGAAGTCCACTTGGGGCTGGCCCTCTTCCGTGAGGGTCCAGAGACTTGCTCTTGTCTGTGCCAGAGGCTCTCTGGTCCCAAAGACAGCTTCCCACCAACACAAAATTAGCATCGGGGAATCTTACCGTCAACCTGTGGGGGAAGCCAAATCCTAATCAAGAGTGCTTGTGCAGCATGGGATCGGCCTAGAGGACTGCCGGTAGCGCAGGCTAGGGTGGCCTGCCACCCCTCACCCCCATGGAGGATCCTGCCCCTTCCTGCCCTCCCACTGCAGAGGACTGGACCCCATCTGGTAGGGCCCTGAGGTATGCCCCGCTAGGACATAAATGAATTCCCTTTGGTGCCCAGCCCTGCCAGCTTCCTTACCAAGGATCCCATTTGTCTGCTTGGCAGGTTGCTTTTGCTACTTTTGTCTTCAAAATGTGCTCTCGTGGAATGAAGCCTATAAATGTGGCTCACTTCCTTTCTTCTTTTTCTTTAACTCCAGTATTCTATTTCTGTTAAATTCTGGCCAAAATTTTTTTCCCGTCTTTAAGCTCTGCAATGACACTTCCTGCTCATGGGGATCCAGACTCCTATGGTCTTGCTTATTAATTTATGTTCTCAAGTGTACTTATCTCTCCATCCCTGCAAGAAGTTGGATGGCACCTTAGAAATCATCTAGTCCCACCCACCCATTGATAGGAGACCTAGAGAGGATGCATGAACCTGCCAGGCGCTGTGGCTCATGCCTATAATCCCAGCACTTTGGGAGGCCAAGTGGGGAAGATCGCTTGAGCCCAGGAGTTTGAGAGCAGCCTGGGCAACATGACAAAACACTATTTCGACAAAAAATAGAGAATCAGCCAGGCGTGGTAGTGTGCGCTTGTAGTCCCAGCTACTTAGTAGGCTGAGTGGGGAGGATCACCTGAGCCCAGGAAAGTTGAGGCTGCAGTGAGCTGTGATTGTACCACTGCACTCCAGCCTGGGTGACAGAGTGAGACCCTGTCTCAAAACAAAAACAAAAACAGAAGTTTGAGGATGCATGAGTAACCCACATCCCAGGGCCAGTTGGACCAGAAGTCAGGTTTCTCAGCCTTTTCACCACCCCATTTGGGGCCTCCTGAGACCTCAGGACTGAACCCCTTTCAGCCTGTGGCTGCATGCAAAATGTCTCTTGCTACTCTGTGGCCCCAAATTTCCCTGGACCAGATGAGGGTATCTGAGAAGAGACACTCATCAGGCAGGCAGTTGAATGAGCTCTCTGCCTGCCCAAGACAGTAGCTTTATGAAATGCCGCTCCTCCCTGCAGGAATAACTGACGTCAGTGCCTTAGAGCTGAATAGTTTTTACTATGTATAAAAGGTGGTTGTAAGGATTAGATGAGATGATGCATAACAAATGCTTCACGAAGCGCCTGATGCAGAATATACACATGAAATAAATGTTAGCCCCCAGACTGGGACTACCTGCTTCCACCCCAGGCTCTTTTCTTTCAGTTCCTTGAGAAAAGATCCACCCACTTTGGCTTCACGATGAAATTGCTCCACTGGGCACCAAGTGCCCATGCTACCTGTGTCCCTGGGCTTGGCTAGCAGGCACCCTGGCAGGCCTTCTCTGGGAATCGGCCCTCACCTCCCAGCTCGTTTTCCATGCCCATTCTTCCTGCTGCCCCACTGCCTGTCCGGCCTAACTGTGGGGGTTGAGATTAGCATAGCTGGGCTCCTCTCTCCACTTTCTTCTGTGACTCACCCACAGGCTGTAAAGAGCCCTGTGAAGGCTTCATGAAGTGATTTCCCCTCCCCTGCCACCTGGAGGACATCCCTCTACCCCTTCCATCAGTACCTAGTCTGCTTGTAGAGGGTATATTAGTTTTCTGCTGTGTAACTAATTGCCTCAAATTCAGCAACTTAAAACACCCATTTATTAACTCACAGTTCTGAAAGTAGAAATCTGGGCATGGCATGACTAAATCTTCAGCTCAGAGCCTCTCAAGCTGCCATCCAGGTGTCAGTGAGCTGCATTCTTATCTGGACTCCAGGGTTCTCTGCCAAGCTCGTGTAGTTGTGGCAGAATTCCATTTCTTGGAGTTCAAGGACTGAGGTCCCTGTTTCCTTGCTAGCTTTCAGCCTGCAAGTGGATCTCAGCGCCTGGAGGCTGCCAGCACCCCTTGCCAACTGCCCCTTTCATCTTCAAAGCCAGCAACATATTCACCTCAGGTCCCTCTCCTGTTTCAAATCTCTGACTAGAATCTCTTTCACCAGGCGACCAGGCGGGAATCCATACCTTTTTTTGTTTGTTTGTTTGTTTTGAGACAGAGTCTCGCTCTGTCACTAGGCTAGACTGCAGTGGCGCAATCTCAGCTCACTGCAACCTCCACCTCGCGGGTTCAAGTGATTCTCCTGCATCAGCCTCCCAAGTAGCTGGAACTACAGGCACCCGCCTCCATGCCCAGCTAATTTTTGTATTTTTAGTAGAGACGAGATTTCACTGTGTTGGCCAGAATGGTCTCTATCTCTTGACCTTGTGATCCGCCCACCACGGCCTCCCAAAGGGCTGGAATTACAGGCGTGAGCCACCTTGCCCAGCCAAACCATACCTTTTATGAGCTCACCTGATTAGTCCAGACCCACTGAGGATAATCTCCTTTCTTTCAAAGTCAGCTGTGCCATGGAATATAACCTAATCATGAGTATGTTTTCCCATCTTATTCACAAGATCCTTGCCACACTCAGTGAGAGGCAGTCATACAGGGATGTAGGTCACTGGAAGTCATCTTAGAATTCTGCCTACCCCAGGGAGTCACATGCAAAAACATGGCTATCCTATAGACATTTTGCCCTAGTACATCTCCACTCCAACTATCTTGCTTAAACTACTTAAATCATAATTTATTTATTATTTATTTATTTTAGAGATAGAGTCTGGCCCTGTCGCCCAGGCTGGAGTGTAGTGGCATGATCATATCTCACTGCAGAGTCAACCACCTGGGCTCACGCCATCCTCCCACCTCAGCCTCTTGAGTAGCTGGGACTGCAGGCACATGCCACCGTGCCCAGCTAAATTTTTTATTTTTATTTTTTGTAGAGACCGGATCTGGCTACGTTGCCCAGGCTGGTCTTGAATTCTTGGCTTCAAGTGATCCTCCTGCCTCAGCCTTCCAAAGTGTTAGGATTACAGGCATCAGCCATCATGCTCGGCCTACTTAAACCTTTTTAAGACTCCACATTTACATTTTTATTTATTTATTTATTTATTTATTTATTTATTTTATTTTATTTTATTCTATTTTTTTGAGATGGAGTCTTGCTCTGTCACCCAGGCTGGAGTGTAGTGGTGCGATCTCAGCTCACTACAACCACCGCCTCCTGGGTTCAAGCAACTCCCCTGTGTCAGCCTCCCAAGTAACTGGGAATACAGGCGCCTGCCACCATGCCTGGTTAATTTTTGTATTTTTAGTAGAGATAGGGTTTCTGCATGTTGGTCCGGCTGGTCTCAAACTCCTGATCTCAGGTGATCCACCAGCCTCAGCCTCTCAAAGGGCTGGGATTACAGGCGTGAGCCACTGCGCCCAGCCCACATTTACATTTTTTAAATCAAAAATCACCTTAGCCCCTCTTCGCCTCACAGCTCTCTCTATGCCTGATGCGGTGTCCCTGCAATGGCTCCCTGTTGTCTAAGACATCAAGTTTGGATGTATGGATCTTCCCCCTGGGCAACCCCCGATCTGACCTTGCCCTCCCATCCATCCCTCATGGCCAGCTGCTCCCCACACGCACCCATCCATCAGGAAGACGCCCTCCATGTACATCCTATGCTGCCTGTTGCTGGCTCTCTCCACCCCTGCACAGAGCCCCTCCTTCAAGACAAACACCCTCTCGTCTCACTCCTTCTCCAGCTAACCCAGCTCCAGGATGTCACTTTCTTCTCCCCAGCTGAAATAACTTGTCATCCTGGGGCTTTCAAATTGTTTCCCATATTAAGTTTGTTTCTCAACAAGATTGAAGACCCTTTGAGGAGCAGAGACCACGATTTAACTTGTGACTCACCACAGAACCCAGATAGCCCTAATGGTGTAGTCGACATCCAAGAAATGGACGTCATCATGGAGTGGGAGTTATCAGCACAGACTGGGGCTATGAATGCTGGAGTATGGATTTCTGTTCCATATTCACTTGCTACGTAATGTGGGCAAGTTAATCTGTCTTTTCCTTCATTTTCATACATGGAAAATGGAGATTATAATGGTTCTCTATAAGTGCTAGTTGAGCTATTATTTGTAAAGAACTTAAAAAGAATACTTGGTGCTTATTAAGCATTATGTGACTGTTGGTTAAATAAATAAATAGATCATGTTGATCAAAGTCAGACCCCTTAAAACTCCATTTGTACTGTAGTTTCCTCATAAGCATACATATTAAACAGTTAAGCATCAAATAGGAAGTAAAGGAACTGGATTTCGTTCCTACTATTAGAATTTCTGTGTGTATTTTAGAGTTTGAATGGAGTCCGATAGTAATAGTGATAAATTCTAGATAATTTTCTCTCTTCTCTCTTTCTCTTAAAGGCAGAAATAGCCAGTAATAAACTCTGCAGGCATCAGGAGCTATTTAAAGATGTCCTGCTTCAAACCAGCTACTTTCAAAACCTTGCTGGCAACTTTCATTCTACGTGTACATTAATTGGTAGGCCAAAATGTAGGCCAGGTTGATCCTTCTTAGAACTGATGTGAATGAGGAGATCTATCGTTTCTTATAAATTTGTATCTCTAGCATTGAAAAAAACCTCCTATGGTGACCAAGCAGGTCCTAAACTTCTAGAATAGTGTTTGCAAAGAATTTATCAATGCAGATTATTGCATTTTTAAAACCTTTGATTCAGAATAAAATAAATACACCCTCTGTGATTGAGGCCAAGTGTCTTGGAAATCTTTCATGCTTAGTACAAGAAGCTTTGCTTTATGCTCTCACCCACTGGAATTTATAAAAGGAAAAAAGGAAGAAGAAAAATATATACTGTATGTGCACTTCAATGATACATATTACACATGAATGACATTTTTCTCCCTTCTTCCTCTTTTACTTTTCTTAAATTAAGCTCGTATCTTTTTTAATATTTCAAGAAATATTTGAATATGGCCTTTTCTTAATTGGAAATATCTGTTCTCCCAAACCTCACAGAGGTTACCTTTGAAGTTGCCATATTCCTGTGTTGAAAATAAGGGACATAGCAGCCGGGCGTGGTGGCTCATGCCTGTAATCCCAGCACTTTCGGAGGCCAAGGCGGGCAGATTACGAGGTCGGGAGATCGAGACCATCATGGCTAACACGGTGAAACCCCATCTCTACTAAAAATACAAAAAATTAGCCAGGCATGGTGGTGGGCGCCTGTAGTCCCAGCTACTCGGGAGGCTGAGGCAGGAGAATGGCATGAACCTGGGAGGCAGAGCTTGCAGTGAGCTGAGATCGCACCGCTGCACTCCAGCCTGGGTGACAGTAAGACTCCGTCTCAAAAAAAAAAAAAAGAAAGAAAGAAAATACGGGACATATCTTGGTTCATTTACAGGTAGAAATGTGTGTAGGTGTTGGATCCTCTCCCCTGGGTAGTTTCAGCCTCATTGTTCCCTTGTGTTATCACTGCAGCCAGCCACATTTTTCTCTCCTTCTGATGCTTTTTTGTTTCTTGTTGACTAAAACTGAAGCCCTGTAAGGATCTTTAATTAGTGACTAAATAAATATACAACTGTGGGCCAACTATTGTAAGAACGTTCTCACTGACAATTGTTTCTCACTCATGCTGCACACATATCACACACACCATCTCACGCTCACACTTGCTCTCACACACACAGTTTGAGAGCTGGAAGTACTATTAGAGATTAATAAATACTACCCCTAATTCATAAATAATTTTCGTGTTTAGACTTAAACAATCCACAGTATTCTCAATTAATATTTTAAAATAAAATTAAACAAGGCGGGGCTCAGTGGCTTGGTGGCTCACGCCTGTAATCCCAAAGCTTTGGGAGGCCAAGGCAAGAGGATCACTTGAGGCCAGGAGTTTAAGATCAGCCTGGGCAACATAGTAAAACCCCATCTCTACAAAAAATACAAAAATTAGCCAAGCATGATGGTGTGTACCTGTAGTCCTAGCTACTAGGGAGGCTGAGGCAGGAGGAGTTTGAGGTCACTTGAGCTCAGGAGTTTGAGGCTGCAGTGAGCTATGATCATGCCACTGCACTCCAGTGACAGAGCAAGACTCTGTCTAAAAACAGAAAAAAAAATTGGTAAATGTTAGTGAACTCTACTCTTGGGAAGAGTATGTATAGAAAGAAGGAGAACATGATTAGGTAATCTGGGAAGCCACCTTTTTAAAAAAAAAAAAAAAAGGTATAACTAATGTTTGATAAGCTGCACATTTTAAAGTACACAGTTTGATACATTTTGACATATACATACATCATGAAGCCATCACAGTATAATAAACATATTCATCATTCCTGAAAGTTTCTTTGTGTTCCTGTAATTTTCTCCCAACTGTCACCCCAGGTTACCATTGTTTTATGTCACTATAGTTTGCATTTTCTACTATTTCTATATAAATGGAATAATGCAATATGCATTCCTTTTTTGGTCTGGCTTCTTTCCCTCAGTAGTATTAAGTTTTTGACTGTTACAGATAAAGCTACTGTGAACATTCATATACAATATTTGTCTGGACATAGGCTTTTATTTCTCTTGGGTAATTACCCAGAAGTGGAATTTGTTTGTCATATGGTAGGTCTACGTTTAGCTTTTTAAGAAATTGCCACCTGGTTTTCAAAGTGGTTGCAACAATTTCCCATCAGTAGTCACTCCATATCATTCCCACCACTTGTTGTGGTCAGTCTTTTTAATTTTAGCCATTCTAATAGGTGTGTAGTGGTATCTCAGTATGGTTACAATGTGCATTTCCTTCGTGACCAGTGTTGAATGTCTTTACATGTGCCTATATACCTTCTATATGTTATTGGTGAAGTGTCTGCTCATACCTTTTACCCATCTTTTAATAAGTTGTTGACTTTTAAATATCTGAATATAAGAGTTGTTTTCTTTTTTCTTTCTTCTTTTTTTTTTTTTTTTTTTGAGATGGGGTTTTTTTGTTTGTTTGTTTTTTGTTATTTGTTTTTTAGTAGAGACGGGGTTTCACCTTGTTAGCCAGGCTGGTCTTGAACTAAGGTGATGTGCTGGCTTCAGCCTCCCAAAGTGCTGGGATTACAGGCATAAGCCACCACACCCAGCCCAAGAGTTGTTTATAGTCTAATTACAGGCCATTTATTAGATATATGTTTTGCAAATTTTTCTCCCTGTCTGTTACTTACTTTTTCATTTTCTTAAGTGTTTTTTGAAGAGCAGTAGTTTTTAATTCTGAAGTCCAATTTATCGATTTTTTCTTTCTACTTTATGCTTTTCGTGGTGTAATCAATAAATTTTTGCAGAATCCAAAGTCTCTAAGATTTTCTCCTATGTTTTCTTTTAGAAGTTTGTAATTTTAGCTTTTACAGTTCAGTCTATGATCTATTTTAAGTTAGTTTTTATATACGGTATGTGATAAGCATCTACTTTTTTTTTTTTTTTCAAATGGCTGTCTACTTGTTCCAGAGCCATTTGTTGAAAAGATTATCCCTTGTCAAAAATCAATTGACCATACATGTGCCAGCCTATTTTTAGACTCTTCTCTTCTTTTGATCTGTTTGTCTATTTTTACACCAATACCACAGTCTCTTAATTATTGTAACTTTACAGTAAGTCTTGAAATCAGGCAGTGTAGGTGTTCCAACTCTGTTCTTTTTCAAAGTTGTATGGCTATTTTATGTCCTTGGAAGCCAATAGTTTAGGGCAGGCTGCAAATCAAAAACATAGAGAAATGAATGCATTAACCAAGCACTTGATAAACATTCTCAGTCCTTAACATGGCCCCTTTCTGTTGGCTAACAGTTAGGAATTTTCTTTAAAATTTTCTCAAGTTATTTGGAGGGAAAAATCTATGACATGATTATAAATATTGATGTTAATGTATTGTCTTCATATCACCCATGTCTAATTTAAAGTAAATTACAATGACATCATGGGGAAGAACTCATGCTTCCTCTTGCCTCAGATTTAGAATTGGTGGAGAAGAGGGGTAGGCTGGGGGCTCCTGAAAGGACTAGATTGGGATTAAACTTTTCCTGGACTGAATCTAACCACTAAGCCACCGCCCCGCCCCCCTTTCCCTCAGTCAGTTTTCCATTCTTTACAGTATCCTTTGTTACCTTCAGGCCTGGGCTGGAACTTCTCTTTTCTGGTTTATTGCCTTGATTCTCACACTGCCAAGCAAAACACACTCCAGGACCTAGGTTTAGGAGAGCACTTTGGCTCCCAATCTAGAAGCCCTAGACTTAGTGGCCATCAAAGAGTATATTTTTCCCACCAGGCGGAAAATACAGTCCTCAAAATGGGGTGTGTTCAGCCCCTGAGGGGATCTGGGACCTCAGACCCTGAGCTGGTACATGGCAGCACATGGCTGTCACAGGACCTGAGGTTTGGCGTCCATCGCCCAACCCCTCTGCAATCGGGATGTACCTGAGCTGTCAGGCCTGGACCTCAGGCCCACCCATCAGAGCACTTCTACACCCATTCATCACTTATTTTGATCTTTGAATCCCCCTCAGCCAGATCTTATCCTTCCTTTGCAGATGGAAAGCAGGGTCCCAGAGAGGTGAAATAACTTGCCCAGCTAATAAGGGCAGGGCAGGCCTGTCTGCCACCCATTGACTCACAGCCCCCATTCCTGGAAACCGTGTTTCCAGGGCGGCCTCTCGGCAGCTCTGTGGCACTGTCCCCCCCATAGCTTTGGGACTAAAATGAGGGTCTTGCCACGTTGAGGCAGCTGAGGGATGGAGAAAGCAGAGTTACATGTGTCTTATTGCTCTCTGGCATCTGGGGTAGCCTGGATGTTTAATAAACATCATCATGGCCTGCTGGCCTGTAAACGTCCCTTTTTGGGGTTAGAAGGGGCTTTGCTAAGGATGTGGGTGACAAAGGGCCTCTCACTGTGGCTCTGTTTCAGAGCGGCTCTCCGGAAGCTGGCAGCCACATTCCCTGTACCACACAGCAACTCTGAGGAGCCTCTCCAGTCTCCATGGAAACCGCATGTCGGGAGCCAGCCGGCTCCGTACTGTGGCTTTGTATTAAACACAATGAATTTAAATTGGATGCTCGGCACTGAAGATAATCATTCTGGATTAGAGAGAAGCCTGGAGCTCCTCATTTCATCATTTTAAATGTTGGCACAATTCTCAGTTTTCGCCCTGTAATTCAAGCCCAAGCTACACCTACCCCTCTGTTTCTAAGCTGCAGTTAGGTCCGATTTCACTTGGGTTTTTCTCCATTCTTTGAGGAATCTTGGAGCTGGGGAGCCCCTGCGTCAGGCCAGGGCTACTCTAGCCTTGCGTAAAGGAAACCAGTGGGCTCTAGAGTCTGGCTGTGTGATTTTCTCAGGCCCCGGTTTTTTTTATCTGTGGAATGAGAAGAGTAATCCCTACCCTACAGAGGCATTTTTAAAAAGTATTTATTGTGGTAAACTACATGCAACATAAAATTTACCGTTTGACTGTTTTTAAGTGTAAGTTCTGTGGCATGAAGCACATTCGCATTGTTGTGCAACCATCATCACTGTCCACCTCCAAAACATTTTCATCTTCCCCACTGGCTCTCTATTGATGAGGCTGAACAAATAAGAAGCTCCCATTAAACATTGATTCCCCATTCCTCCTTCCCCTAGTCCCTGGCAACACCATCTTATTTTCTTTCTCTGATTTTGACTACTCCAGGTCCCTCACATAAATGGAATCATACTGTATTTGTTGTTTTGTGACTGGCTTATTTCACTTAGCATAAGGTCCTCAAGACTCATCCATGTTGCAGCGGGTGTCCGAATGTCCTTCCTTTTTAAGGCTGAATAATACTCCATTGTACATAGATACCACATTTTGCTTCTCCATTCATCTGTCTATGGATACCTAGGTTGCTACCACCTTTTGGCTGCTGTGAATGCTATGAACATGGGTGTACAAATACCTGTTTGAGTTCCTGCTTTCCATTACAGAGTCATTTTGAGAATCAAATAAAATAATAAGTATTAAGAACATTGCACATAGTAGGCTGTCAGTAAATATTAATTTCTTTCCTGAAAGTGTGTTAAACCCAGGAGCTAATGCCACAGTGGCCTGATGACTTCAGTGAGAGTGATATCACTTTTGCTAGCAAGCTGCTTCTGTATCCCTGGGACTCGCTGATCTGCCATGTCTGGGAATTCGCCCAATTCATTCCAGGGCTCAAAGGAAATGTCTTCAGCATGGAAATGTGCCTCACGTCTCACCATAAAAACCATGCATGCTTCTACATTTCTCCCACCAGTGGGTGTTCATGTATTTCTAGTTCCAAAATGTAAGAAAAAAAGTGTTAGAGCTGATAGATATACTAACTTATCAGTGTTCTATTTTAAGTACACCCTCTGGGAGACCCTGAAGCTGGAGTGGGATCGCCCAGGCTGGGAGGTTCTGTGCCGAGTTACTATTTTAGCAGCAACCTCAGACCAGTTTTCAGTATTACAGAAGAATGTGGGATTTGGAGTAAAAATACCTGGATCGCAACCTTGGCTGGTCTCTCAAAACCTGAGAAGATGACCATGTCTGTTTCACATGGCTGTGAAGATCAGATGGGAGAGTACCTCATTGTGCTGATGCAGGAGGCAGAAAGGGGCCAGGTCTTTGGGCTGGTCTGCACCCTTGCAGTAGATTCTCTCTGGGTCTAGTTTCATCCGAGAGCCTTCTGTGAGGGAGCACCCCCTTGCTGCTTTGAAGCCCTCCAGGGGTGAGAATCGCAGACCTCGGAATCGTCTTTCCCTGGGGGGTCCTCTGGTCTTCCCAGGCGTTGCTGGGGCAGCCCTGGAGCCAGCTCCCCTTTGTACTTAGGAATTTGTGACAGAAGGGAAGGAGGGGCAGGGGCTTTTGCACAGCCTCCTGACCCGTGCATGACCCGGCTGCTCCCTACAGCTTACCAATCAGGCCTGTTCTTTATTGATGGGGCTGAAGGGAGGAGGGGAAGCAGGGATTTCACACAGAATCACAGACCTTTCTCTCACTTCTCAGCAGTGGTTGCTGGCAGCAGCGTGGGATGTGCCTGGGATCTATCCACCTGTTGAGCAGGAGCCAGGGCAGGCTGAAATCAGGGCTTCCTGAATAGATGTGTTCTTCGTCTCTGGGACAAGAAAAGTCCCTAGGCTACTCACCTATGGGGAGCAGGACTTCAGGACTCCCAGGGAGGGCCTGCATCTTAACCACTAAGGGGAGCTCACCTCTTCTTGAAGCCAGTGAACCCTAGGGAGTTTCTGTGCCTTGGTAAGAGGCTTTGCTTGGCTTCCATAACCCCATACCCCCTGGGCTTCCTCCTACTTCTTTGCAATTCCTTCCCAGTCTCCTTCCTGGTCTTGTCTTCATCTTGATGCTCTCCTATGCTGTGGCCTCTCAGGGTCCTATTCCAGAGTGTCTCTTCCTCTTACCCATCCTCTCTACCTACATAATCTGTTACTGACGACTCCCATTTAGACCTGCAGCCCAGCCACCAGCCACCTCTGTGCACCTCCCTACTAGACATTGTGCATTGGATGCCCCAAAAGCCCAACCTAACACGCTCCTTGTCCTCCATACAACCCCACTCCTCTTCCAGGGATACCTCCTGCAGGTAACCCATCCACCCAAGCCAGGCCTACTTGCTAAAGACCAGGGACTCCTAAGGGATACAGCCAGAACCCAAATCCAAGTCTGTCAGGCTCTAGTGTTCAGGCTTCTCCCACCATTGCCCCTGCCTCCATGCACCATCGGAGAATTGAACTGCATTTCTAACCAACTGAATGATGCAAATGTCACTCTGAGCCCCAAACCAAACTCAGCATGCCCTGGGACCCCTTCCCATTTTGTGACTGTGCTGGACTTCTGCCTGGACCCCTTTGTCGACCATCCCTAACCCCTGGGCTCCCAGCCCCTCAGCTCTTCCAGAGTGCTTTCTCTGCCCCAGCTCCTGGTTCAGAGTGGGTCCATTACAACGGCATGGAAACTTCAGCCAAGCCCCGTCACTGCCTGTCTGGTTGACTCTGCAGTGCATTTTCCAAATGGTTTTCCTAAGCCTCACCTTGGCTCAGACAAACACTCATGATTTCCCCCAAAACCTTCCATCTGGGATTTTGGCTTTATTTCCTGTTCTACTAAGAAGTCTGGGACCAAGGGCCTACACTTCCTCCACTCTCCTCCCAGTCTCCTCTGATCACCTCCATCTTTAGCCACCCCTCTCCTGAATGAATGGGAGGAAGGTCCCTCTAGCCTAATAGATGAGAATATCAGCCCTCAGTTTCCTCATCTGAACAATGAGGATAATAATGGCCCCTCATTGGGGCCATTTGGGGGAGAATTAAACTGGCACAGGAAGTGCTTCATGATATTAATTATTAGCAATTTTTATCAACACTTGACTGTCTCTTAATCAGCTCTATCTCCATGTGTCTAAAAATTCCCTTCCCCCTAAATTTGATTTTCCCTCTCCTGATGCCATTTTTTTCAGCCACCCAAGCATAAAACCTCCCCCGTTATTTATTTTCACCTCCTCATCTGTCATCAAAGCTTGCTGCTTCTTCCAAGAAACATGAATCACATATGTCTCTTCCAACCCAGCCTCCAGTCAGGTCCATCATCCCAACACTGCCCTTGAGCTTGCACACTACAGCCAGAGTAATGTTGCGAAGTCTGATGTTCATACTCTTCCTCTGCCCAGAGCCTGCTTGTGGCTGCACGTGGCTTACAGCAGAGATCAAGTGCATCCCAGCTCCCCCGACAACCTCCCGTCCTGGGCCAGACATGTCCAGGGATGGCAGTGTGGCCCGACTCCTCTCTGTAAATGTGCTCCTAAACCCCACACTCCCTAAACTCCCTCGCTACCACCACCTCCACTTGTCACACAAGGTGACAAACTTTGCCAATGCGATGGAATCAGTTTAATCAAAGTCCCCAGTTTGGTCCTAATCAGACCTGCCTCAGCCGGAACCTCAGCCTGTTCTCTGTCTTCCTGCTGTGCCTCTGACTTTGCTATGCCATTTGCTACCCCGGAGCATCCTGGCCTGGTCCTGGTCAAATCATGCCTACCCACTGCTCACAGCCTTCCTGTCATAACATGACCTTTCCTTCCACTGGGCTGCTTTTGCACTTGCTGCTCTCCATCATCATCGAGGAATACTATCTCTTGCTGCCTTGTAGACTCATAGTATTTTGAAGTCATTCCTATTAAAACTGAACTTTTCTCCTTTCCTGTTTGCCAGTCGGACTCTAAGCTCCTTAAGATGCTTACATTTCTTCTTCTGGAGCGTCTGATACACATAATAGAGGGCACCCAGTGTACGTATTAGTGCTACCCACAAATTATGCTTCCTGTTCCTCAGGAATATTTACTGGGCTCCTGCTATGTGCAGGCACTGGGTTAGGTGCCTTATATGCTGTATGTCATTTAATTCTCATAGTAACTCCATGAGAGAAGTATTACTATCTCTGTTTTACAAAGGGAGAAATGGAGCTCAAGGAGATTAAGTAGCTTGCTGAAGATCTTACAACTAATAAGTGATGGAGCTGGAATTTAAACCTAGATCTGCCTGCCTGAATGTCTGATTCTTGTCAGGATACTATAGTATTAATGTGCTTTAAGTGGCAGGCAGATTCGGTATGAGAATTTTTGTTTTTCAAAATATATTGTGGATCGAATGTTGCCTGTTTCCTCTGTAGAAAATTGAAAGAACGAAGTGTGAGTTTTGGATACAATAACATTTAGAGTGACAGCAAAGTAAGGTCAGAAAGTGGGACCATGCCCTGGATGATGTGGTAAAGGCTATAGACCCAGAAGGTAGGAGTGGAATGTAAAAGGAAGTTTAGGAGTGCAATCAATTACAAATGTGCAATTTAGGGAAAACCTGTCAGCTTCAGGATGAGCTCAACAGGCTGCAAATTATCAGTCAAGATAAGGCCTGAGGGCTGTATGTAGCCAAAGGGACAGAGAGTGGGGCCTCAGAGAACAAATTATGCATCTCTCGGATGCCCTGGATGAGGCTGTTTTCTTAAGGAGTATCTGACAGAAGGTGCTGGGGTTGGGTGTGGGGTTGGGGGTGGCACAAAGAGGATGGAGTGGTGGTCAGCATGCAAGCTGCCTGGAAGGGGATCATCGAGAAATGGTCAAGTGGTCAAGTGTCCTCAGCAACCCCCAACCCATGTGAATTAGCTGAGTTGACAATGAAGCCCAGTGTAAGGCCATTAAGAGCCTGATTCCCCGACATCAGGCCAGCATAGGTGATAAGCTGATGGCTGGACTGGCCACATAATTTGCGGGGCCCAATGCAAAAGGAAAATATGAGACTCCTTGTTTAAAAATTGTTAAGAATTTCCAGATGGTGACAGCAGAACATTAAAACAAGCACAGAATGGCCGGGCTCAGTGGCTCACGCCTGTAATCCCAGCACTTTGAGAGGCTGAGGCAGGCAGATCACCTGAGATCCGGAGTTCGAGACCAGCCTGGCCAACATGGTGAAATCCCGTCTTTACTACAGATACAAAAAATTAGCCAGGAATGGTGGCATACACCTGTAGTTCCAGCTATTGGGGAGGCTGGGGCACGAGAATCGCTTGAACCCGAGAGGCAGAGGTTTCAGTAGCCAAGATCACACCACTGCACTCCAGCAGCCTGGGAGACAGAATGAGAGTCTGTCTCAAAAAAAAAAAAAAAAAAAAAAAAAAAAAAAAAAAAAAAAAAAAAAAAAAAGCAAGCGCAGAGCCCTTCTAAATGTAGGGCCTTGTGCAGCTGCACGGGCGACAGGCCCATGGAGCTGGGCCTGGATAGTGGGCTTGTGATTCAGAATGGGAAAGGTGTTTCCTGCATGCCAGGCATGGTTCCAGGTACCATACATGCATCATCTCACTTGATGAAATGCTTGGACCCGTTATGGGGTTTGCTCACATCCCATGGTGATGTTCAAAGCTTGCTTTCCAGATGGCCAATAAGTAGCCAAGAGAATGCTGAAGGTGAAGGAAGTTACCATGAGCAATATAGAAACTATTGAGCTGGTTATTTTTTTGTTTCTCTTGTACTTCGGGAGGATGTGAATAAAAGATGGAAGATAATTTTAATGTGAAAAGAAAAGGAAGTGGTTCAGCAATTCCAAGAGAGGCAGATCCATCTGAACAAATGATAGCTTTTCCAGCAGCATTAAGAGCTGCAGACATGTTTGCATTGCGCTTACCAGTTTACAGAGCACATCCACTCGTCATTTGATTCTCAGTGCAGTGTTGTTCCCTCTATAAAGATTGAGTTGGTCTTAATCTATATACATCCCAATAGTAGCAGATCCTGCTTTTCTGATTCCAGTCGCCTCCTCAAACATACACCCTTTTTCCATGCATATTTTCATATGAAGATATGCTCTAGGAAGTCTCTCCCCTTTCCTCAATGAAAAACTCCATGAATTGGCTGTAACCCAAGTGCCTTCTCAATAGCAGAGCACAAAGCTTGTAACTTGACCAACTGGTTCTTGGCCTTGAAGCAAGAGGACCAAATCTTGTCGGCAGGGTTGCTGGGAAGCAATTGCTGCAGGAAATTCAGCAAAACACATTGGAGCGGCAGGGCAGTCCTGTAGAAGATGGTGAGAGAGTGGCTCTTCAAACGTCTTTCTCCTGATAAAGCTGGAAGTGACCAACACATTGTTCTCTCCAACGCTGTGATGTCAACAAATGAATCTTATCTGAAGGGCCACAAGTATCTGAAATGTCTTTCCAACTTGCTGAGCAGTTCCCTAGTCAATATGGAGACCCCTCATGTGCCCCGCGGTGGTCTGATGAACTTCTGAAGTATAAAGATGGCGTTTATAAAAGGTTTAGGTTGAGTTCTAGTACAGGTTCCTGCGCCTTGTCAAGTGTATGCCTGGAAACTGTGTCATAAAATGGATTACCATTAAATATATTGGGTTTTCTTAGGGAACAGATGAGCATCAAATAAATCCAACTTTACCCAACAGTATGTTATAAATGTCAAAAACAAAATAATAGTGACCCTTTGAAATAGTAAAGTGATGTTTTGTGTTCTTCCAAATATATATAATGGTGCAGTGTCTGTTGGTTACACAAATGACCCTAATGTCTCTGTTAATTTAATAGTGAGAGATGTCAGGATAAAAACAAATTTCCACCTACATAATGGGAAATGCTCGGCTGGACAGATATTTTTTAAACGTTTATATTTTTTAAAATAAGGGCTTGGGTTGATAAATGGGCACTTTTGGTCAGCCACCAGGCTCAAGGAGGCTGTTGTGCAATCAGCTGTTCCATGATCAGGTCTGGAGTAGTTGGAGATGAGGATGTTCTACAAAGCTGCAATTCTGCTTCCTGGCAGTGTCCACCTGCAATGTGGTCTCTGCTCACATGCGTGCAAGAATGCTCAAGCACTGTGTGAAGTTGTAAATGTCCATGAACTTGGAAATGCATTCATACATGGAGGCATGTTTATATAATAAATCAATTAAAAGGAATGAAATAAATCTACATAAATAAATCTTAAAGATAATATTGAGTACATGAAAGCAAGTTGCAAAAGAATATAGACAGTATGATAGATACTATTTGTATAATTTTTTATTGTCTACATTTTGTATAAATTTGTAAATGTTATGTGTTGATGTAGTAAAAGCATAAAAACATAGATGGGAGGAATGTATGCCATCTTCAGGGAAGAGAGGGATGAGAATAGGATGGAGGGCTTTAGCTGTATCAGAAATATTTCATTTTCTTTAAAAAGAGCATCTGAGGTAAACATGGCAAAAATGTTAACATCTGTTAATTTTGAGTAGTGGATATATGGGTATATGTTTTATTATTTTCTATATTTTTACTCTGAAATATTTCATAACTTTAAAATATTTTAAACACATTAAGAATGGCTAACTAAAATTTTAAATACTGCAGTTTTAACTTCCTCCAAATTTATTTTTAAGTGTACATTATAAAACTTATATTCTGTTAAATTTTGGAAAAGTTGAAAAAAATAAATTCCTCAGAATCTCATCACTCAAAAATAACCATTGTTGGCTAGGCGTGGTGGCTCATATCCATAACCGCAGCGTTTGGGGAGACCAAGGCAGGCAGATCACTTGAGGTCAAGAGCTCAAGACCAGTCTGGCTAACATGGTGAAACACCATCTCTACTAAAAATACAAAATTAGCCGGGCATTATGGCAGGTGCCTGTAATAGCTACTCAGGAGGCTGAGGCAGGAGAATCGCTTGAACTCGGGAGGCAGAAGTTGCAGTGAACTGAGACTGCACCACTGCACTCCAGCCTGGGCCACAGAGCAAGACTCTGTCTCAAACAAACAAACAAACCATTGTTAATATTTTGGTCTATTTCCTTGCATTTTTATTCCTTGCGTGGGGAGTATGTGTGTTTGAACATGGTTCCAAGCATTTTGAATCAAGCCTTTTTCACTCATTATAGTATAAAACTTTTTCCATGTTATGACAGCCTTCGTGAACATCATTTTTATTGACTTCCATTAAAGATCTTCTGAAACGTACTTAACCAACACCATTTTTTGCATAAAAACAGTCATGAGCATTCAATAATCACATGTTCTTAAACATCATCCTTTTGAAAGCCTCGGGAACAGGACTGAGCTGGGCACTGCTGCCGATTTCTACAAGGCTGTTTTGTGGGGGATGACACTAAAAAGTTCTGTCACATCTGTGATATCACTTTCCTGTGAAAACAGAGCTTGTCAGCATTCATCCTTGGGTCGGAATGGTACATATTCAAAAAGCCAACTCTATGTATGTCTTGCCTAAGAGGAAACAAGTGCTTGAACATCAGTGTGTGGTGTGGGCTTGCGAGCCTGCAGCTGGGGGAGAGTTTGCTGATCCAATGAAACTCTTGTTTCGAGGCCTGGGGTAGCAACGGTAATAATTATTCCAGGCACTTATATGCATGCCTCTCCCAGCGTGTAGATGCTCTCACATCTATTGCCACCTGACCCTCTGGGACCCCTGAGAAGTAAGGTGCATATCAGGGGGCACATGGCTGCTCCTAGATTACAACCAATATGTGAGAAAGTCAAGACTACCTCCTATGCTTCCAACTCCTTCCCAAACTCTTTTCAGTTCCTGTCCTTAGACCCAGGCAAAAGGAGCCTCTTCCCAGGGCTCTGGACTTCAGGGTCCTGCTTGGGCCCTCCAACAACTTGTACTCCTACCCCATAGGTCTGGGGATTGTGTCTACCCAGACCCCACTCACCCATTCCTAAACTATACTCTGGGTCCCTGGAATTCCCTGAGAAACAGCCCTGAGCATTCCAGAGCCTACGAAAACCCGAATGTCTCCTCCTGGGGGACAGACCACCAATGTGTGCATACTGGGCCCAAGGACAGCATTTTGCAGGAGTTTGACAGAGCTTAGGTCTGCAGGCTGCAGGATCAATTCAGGATAGGGGAGTGTGGGCTGGGGGCAGGCACAGAGGCTGAGGCCAACTATCCCTGAAGTATAGTTCAGAATTTTAAGGACCTTGAGGATTCTAAGGTCCTGGCCCTTTTGGCCTTTATGAAGATATATTTGACAGAGTAGGAGAATAGAGTATATTCTATGTAATGGTTTTTTAGCTTGATCTAGCTTTCGAGTGTTTAGAGAATCAGCACATGATCCTCCTTTTCTCCTCTTGCCCTGGGACCTTCATTATGAGGACTGGTCCTGGCTCTTTCATCTCACTGTGCCGTTTCCAGGTTCCTCTTCTCCTATCCAAGCCTGCAGAGGTACTGGGGGGCTGCAAAGGAACGCAATCTAGAGCCACAAAAAAATGAAACAAGTTAGTGTGTAAAACCCCAATATACACCCCCATGTGCATGTGTAAAAGCAAGAGACGCATTTCAGGACAAAATAGAGTACAACCACCTGCTGTGAAGATGAATCAGCCTGGCACGATCCAGCAAAATCAGAAATAGAAGCCTGCTAGTAAAGCTACAATCTGCACTGCTCTCCTCTTTCTCCCAGTTCCTCTGCTGCCCCCATCACAGCTCTTGCAGGTACCACAGAACTACCACCCTCTGTTGGTTGCTTTAAGCTATGCAAGAAGTCAAACCACCGAGTTCCCCAGGACAACTGGGAACTTTCTCACTGGCCCAGCCTGCGTCATGGAACATCAAGGTTGTGAGAGTTTTAATTTTAATTGCTGTTGGGCTGCTGAGCTAATTTTTTTCAGTACCTTATCCCCCAGCAATATTTTTGATTTGTGATCAAGGATTTAACTGAATAGAGAAGCATGAAACCATTAAGACAATTTCATGGAGCTCTTTTTCTCCCCTACAGAAAACAGAGATAAACACCTAAATTCTGACTGGGTGCAGGGGCTCATGCCTGCAGTCCCAGCACTTTGCGAGGCCAAGGTGGGAGGATCACTTGAGGCAAGGAGTTCCAAGACCAGCCTGGGCAACTTAGAGAAACCCTGTTTCTACAAAGAATATATATACACATTTTTTTTTTTTAATTAGCCGGACAAGGTGGCACACAACTGCGATGCTGGCTACTCAGGAGGCCAAGGCGGGAGGATCGCTTGAGCCCAGGAGTTTGAGGCTGCAGTGTGCTATGATTGCACCACTATACTCCAGCCTGGGCAACAGAATGAGACCCAGTCTCAAACAAAAACAAAAACCGAAGTTCTGAGTAACTAAACTCACATGTTAGGACATTTTACCACCTCTGTTCCATAGTGATGTTTTACTTAACCTTCACAACTGCCCAACAAGGAAGCCACCCTTTGTGTAGGTAAAGACTCTGCATCCAGAGAAGTTAAGTAACTTGGCTGGGGTTATTCCAACCACAAGGGAACAGAGCAGGGACTTGAACTTGGAGCTGTGAAGCACTATAAGGACTCAAACCATTTTGAGTCACTGTGTGTTACTTTGTGTTAGAGCCTCACAAAGACGGTCATGTGATGGGGCTCTCTCTCAATTATTTATTTATTTATTTATTTATTTATTTATTTATTTATTTGAGACAGAGTTTCACCCTTGTCACCCAGGCTGGAGTGCAATGAGGCGATCTTGGCTCACTGCAACCTCTGCCTCCCAAGTTCAAGCAATTCTCCTGCCTCAGCCTCCCAAGTAGCTGTGATTACAGGCACCCACCATCACACCTGGCTAATTTTTGTATTTTTGTAGAGACGGAGTTTCACCACATTGGCCAGGCTCATCTTGAACTCTTGACCTCAGGTGATTCATCCGCCTCAGCCTCCCAAAGTGCCAGGATTACAGGTGTGAACCACCGCGCCCACTCTCACGTATTTTAATTTTATTTTAAGTTTTGTTTGGGAACAACACATTAGCCTGAAATAGCTTTTGATCAATGCTAGTTTTGGCAGTTCACAGAAGTCCCCCTGATAAAATTCACTTTTAAAAAGTTGAGAGGGTGGAATCTCTAATACAGATTTAGTCATTTTTCCTGGGGGTTCACTCTATGATTGTGAGTGAGGCTTTTTAACAATTTCTTTTTAAAGTGGTATCTTGTGGAGTTGTGAATAGGATCAGTTTTCACTGATAAATCACACATGCATCTAAAAACTGCCGGTCTCAAACAAGATAGATGAAAATGAAGCCCCTGTGCTTAGAAAAACTGAAGACAAAGACCCTGATGTTGAAGATGCACGCAAAATGTTTGAACAAACTTGCTTCATGAAATTTGAGAGAATAAAACAAAACAGTATATCCAAATTAGCACTTTCTATATCATGGTTCAAGTATACGTGTGTAACCAAGTAAATGATGTAAACAGGCATTTGATTATGGCATCAATATTACGTTATTATATGATACGGCACTATATTATGTTATATATTACATACAGACATTTGATCATGACATCTATAGAGTCAATTGGCTAAAAATCATTTAGGGAGAGAATCTCTCATTGGGAAGATAGGCCTTAGGCCTGGTGACTCACGGCGTGGGTTTTTCCAGCGTGCCAAGCTGAAACCCTGGCTGAGGAAGAAGCAGGTTTGGGGACCCATGGTCATGATGAAGGTCACGCTGGCTCCTGCGCCTCCACACAGCTCTTTACAGTTTCCCCAACCTCGCTGCCTGTGGTCCTCACAGCCTCTTGTGAGGCAGGGCCTGTCTTTGAATGGACTGTGAGGACCATGTCTCACCACATCATGGACTTAGGGGCAAGCAGGGCTGTGACGAGACTGCCTTTTCCCGTCTTCCTAGGCAGCGCTCGTTGGAGGCACCACCATGATCATTGGCCACGTCCTGCCTGACAAGGAGACCTCCCTCGTGGACGCTTATGAGAAGTGCCGGGGTCTGGCCGACCCCAAGGTCTGCTGTGACTACGCCCTCCACGTGGGGATCACCTGGTGGGCACCCAAGGTAACAGTGCTGGTGGGATCCCAGAAGAAAGCACGAGTGGTCTTGTAGGCAGCGGGGCAGGTTGGGATGCAGTGCCTCCTGTTTATGTGGGGGCACCCCTCCCACTACCATCCTAGCTCCCCACAATGCCAAAAGAAAACACACTTGGGATTCCATAAGGCGAGCGGGTGGGCCTGTCCTGCTTAACTTAATGAGCCGTTTTCCGGCAGGCACAGAGAGGCCAAGGCCGGAGCCCAGGCCTTGGGGGCGCAGTTTCCTTGCTCTGACCATGAGGCTCCTATTGTCTCGTGTGTACGTGGGGCGCCACCGACAGGTCATGGGCGATGCTGCTGAGCAGTGGCCTGAGCAGGGCTCAGGTGCAGAGGGTCATATGCCATATCCCGTGTGTACTGCACTGCGCTGAGGTCTCCGAACTGAGGCTCCCGTCCTGCCTCAGCACTGCCTGGAATGAATGGACAGTGGTACGCTCTTATCTTACTGGGAGCCCAGCTCCTTTTCCGAGAAGCATTGAGGCTGTCCTGGTCTGTGACTGAGGCTGGCACCCCCTGAACCTTTTTCACTTCAGCCTCTGTGCCTCCTTTGTGTCTGTGCTCCTGGCCTCTGGCTTTCCTGTCCTCCCCCTGCCCAGGCCCCAGTGTCAGAGTCCAGTGTCCTCTCCCCGGGTTCCCACTTTCTTGCTCTTCCTTATCTACAGGCATTTGGATTTGGCTTTGTTTCTGGGGTTTTTCTGCTTATTTGTCCAGGGTAGCAGTCTGGATAGTCATTCTTTCATCAATTATTTATTAAGCCCCATGTACCAGTACTTTGGTGGGTGCCCCGGAATCATAAAAATAATGAGCATTATTAGTTTTACCAACTTAGGAACTGCCTCTTCATTTTCCGTTAAAACCCCACTTGTAACTGCTGCTAATCAGAGTGTATATTCAGGGCAGCTTGAATCTGTGCTCCCAGGTGGCCATCCTCAAGCTTTCAGCTCGAATAAACTCTGTTCTTAATCATAAAAAAAAAAAAAGAGGAGGTTTTACAAAGTTCTTCAGGTGTAGGCCCTGGTATAAAGGGCCTAACACCCTTCTGAGATGATAATCTAAAGCCTCAGTATATTCCTGCCCTCGGGTCTTAGCCTTGAGTTGGGGGCTCACCCAGTTTCTTCATTATTTCTGACCTGGCACTTATAGGAGACCTCCTCTTGGTTCTGGGCCAGAGGTGCAGATCACGCTGGATGTCAGCCATTCCTTATCTCAAACAGGGGTCTTCTTTTTGGACACCCTCCTGGGTGAGGGGCCTCTACCTCCAAGCCACTACTCTACCTCCCCTGGAGCTGGCCTGGAATAGAGGGTCTGCTCAGGTTCCCCGCAGCACAGAAGCCAGGCCAACCCTCCCTAATTTCCAAGAGCTTATGGTGACTTCCATGCATCAGGAATTTAAAATTCTGTTTTATAATAAATGTTTATAATTATAGATGTTAAAAATAGAAAAGAAAGGAAGCACATAATCCAATAACCCCCAGCACAATCCCTGTTGTTAAACTTCTTTCTTTCCCATCTTTTCTCATCCATGCTTTCACAGAGTAGCTATTTTGCATAGGTGTGAGCATTTTCTATTTTGCTGCAAAGTTCATGACCAGCAATATAACGGCCACCTAATATTCTACCAAATGGATGAACCTGAACTTATTTTCCTGTTATCAGGCCAAGGTTGCTTCCATGGTTTTCCTAGTACAAATAATGTTGTTAGGAATATCCTAACTCTCATCACTTTGTTCACGTTTGGCTTGGTTCCTAAATTCAGTTTTCCCAGGGCCTCTGGATTTTTAGCATTAGTGTGCCTTCTTTGTAACACCAGGGAACAGCCCACAGAAATTAAAATTATTATTCCTATGTTTACCATTAAGGCTGGTTTGGAGACAGACATAGGGGACAGGCCTAAGTGATAGGAGAAACGTGCCCATAAGGTAGTAACAATGTGGCTCCTAAATTGTGTCATGTTGACAATTTTCACAGTACTTCTGCATCCATCTGCTCAGGTGACCTCACAGCAGCCTGTGGGGCGGGAGGAAAGTGAGATAGAGAGGTGTGCGGGGGTCAACAGACAGACTGAGCTGAGGCAGGCCCCACATCTCCCCCATGCTGGGCCGGTGCCTGCCAGTCGGCCTCTTGGGTGTCTGCCCTCACGCAGCATTACCTTTGCACTTGTTCTCCAGGTGAAAGCAGAAATGGAGACACTGGTGAGGGAGAAGGGTGTCAACTCATTCCAGATGTTCATGACCTACAAGGACCTGTACATGCTTCGAGACAGCGAGCTGTACCAAGTGTTGCACGCTTGCAAGGACATTGGGGCAATCGCCCGCGTCCATGCTGAAAACGGGGAGCTTGTGGCCGAGGCAAGTCTGCAGCCAAGAATGCTGGATGGAGGGACACCAGTGGAGACAGTTCTCAGGGGGTTCCTGACCACCCGTCACTGATCCCACAGGATTCAGACAAAATCAGTTGTTAAAGTGTGAGGTGTGGACACCCCAGCTGTCAGATCTTGGTCAGAAAATCCCAAACTTTACTACTGTCTGTAAAAAACAAATCTGTTTTTATGGTTCAAAAAGGCTTCTAAGTCTTAGGTGATGATGTCTTAATTCTAATGATATGAGATTTACATTTCATTATAGCAGAGAATTTGGAGCACCTCTCAGACATATTTTTAATGAGATTTGATATACAGAATAAATAAGAATCCGCTTTCCATTTGGCCTCTTCAGAGGATCTGAGACATTAAAGAGATCAATTCATGGCACCAGGAAGGATAAGCCTCTGGTGCATTCTCCTAGGTAAGGGCTAGCCTAGGAGTTGCTGGAAGCTAGAGATTTGTCTCGATTTCCAGAGAAGGAATTTCTGAGTTTGAAATCAGTAAAGAGTGCTTGTCTTTGATGTCCCAGGCCTGTTGCTAGTTATAATAGTTAACTGTATTTTTAAGAGAACAAGATATGTTCAGTCATTATGAAGTGAGAATCAGGAGAGCCCCACTGCATGCTCTGCCTTCTTTAGAAGACGAACATTGCAGAAGTGAGAAAAGAAGCAAGCCTATTGAAACAGGCTGTGTCTAGCATATTTCACTGTCCCTTGGGTTCAGTATTTTCTTACACAGTATCTCTGTGATTCTCTCCATTTTCTTTCTCTTGCTGTTATCCAGGGTGCTAAGGAGGCACTAGATTTGGGGATCACAGGTCCAGAAGGAATCGAAATCAGCCGTCCAGAGGAGGTGAGAAACACTTCCTGTGGCCTTTGTCAGCGTCTCTCATGTAGATTGACAGAATCTTCTAGGATGGAGGAGACATCAAACATACAAATTAGCCTGGCACAAGGGCTCACATCTGTAATCCCAACATTTGGGAGGCTGAGGTGGGTGGATGGCTTGAGCCCAGGAATTCAAGATCAGCCTGGGCAACATGATGAAACCCCATCTCTAATAAAAATACAAAAAAATTAGCTGGGTATAGTGGTTCGTGCCTGTAGCCCCAGCTAACTACTTGGGAGACTGAAGCAGGAGGATCACCTGAGCTCGGGAGGTTGAGGCTGCAGTGAGCCGTGATGATGCCACTGCAGTCCAGCTCAGGTGATAGAGTCTCTCTCTCTATATATATATATACACACACACACACACATATATATATACACACATATACACACACACACACACACAAACACACACACATATACATACATATATATACACACACATACACACACACACATACATGTGTATATATATATGTGTTGCATCATTTTCTCCCTGAGTGAAATTCCCATTTGATTCTGATTTCAAGGATCTGGGGGAGACAATGTCAGCACACCTGGGGTTGCTGTGCCCAAAACTGAATCAAGAGACAAAAGACAGACTGAAAAGGCCTTCAGGTGTTAGAAGAAATTTCAAACTATAAACTCTGCCTTTGGGGGATGACATTCCTTTGAGCATCTGAGGAATACTTTGGACCAGGGGTCACCAAGCCCCAGGTCATGAACCGGTACAGGACCGCAGAGCAGGAGGTGAGCAGTGGGCAAGCTGAGACCCCCTGAGCTCCGCCTCCTGTCTGATCAGTGGTGGCCTTAGATTCTCAGAAGTGTGAAGCCTATTGTGAACTGCACTTGCGAGGGATCTAGGTTGCGTCCTCCTTATGAGAATCTAACTAATGCCTGATGATCTGAGGTGGAACAGCTTCTTTCTTTTGTTTTTTGAGACAGAGTCTCACTCTTGTTGCCCAGGCTGGAGTGCAATGGTGCAATCTCGGCTCACTGCAACCTCTGCCTCCCAGGTTCAAGCAGTTCTCTTGCCTCAGCCTCCTAAGTAGTTGAAATTACAGGCATGCATCACCACGCCCAGCTAATTTTGTATATTTAGTAGAGATGGGGTTTCACCATGTTGGTCAGGCTGGTTTTGAACTCCTGACCTCGAGTGATCCACCTGCCTCGGCCTCCCAAAGTGCTGGGATTACAGACATGAGCCACCGTGCCCAGCCCTGAGGTGAAACAGTTTCATCCTGAAATCATCCCTCTCCACTCCCCACCACCACTGGCCCACCCATGTCCCAGTCCGTGGAAATATTTTCTTCCACGAAACCGGTCCCTGGTACCAAAATGGTTGGGGACTGCCACTTTGGACCCTTTCTACCAGAAACAGGAGACACAGACAAGTCTGTGCTCCTCCCCCTCATTACCTGCTGGGATGGTCATTCAGAGCTCTGTTTTCCACCTGCCCTCTGGCTTTATTCCTGTGCAGTTTTGCGTGGCGTTGATACAAATCCCCTACAGTCCCCCTGCTAGAGAATTCTGCTCTGGAGGGACCACATTAGACGAATAACACCTTCCTGCCCTATTACCCTGTTCACTCCTTCTCTACTGTTTTAGAAGAGGGGGAGAAACTTCTCATTTCTTCAAAGCCTAAAATGCAGATAGGTGGTTGGATATCCATGAGGGATTGAGGGGGAGGCCTCGAGGGACAAGGATCGGGACACAGGATGTGGTGGCACTGCCACTCCTGGAAACCAAGTTGGCCCACACTGGGTCCACTGAGGAGTCCCCCTCACTGCCCTGACCTGTGCCTGTCTTTCAGAGCCCTTGAATATAGGTCCTGTTTGGCACTTCTGAATTGGTAGAGAAACACACCAGATTCGACTGAAACACAGAGGGTGTGCCTGTGAGAACAGGAGTGAGCAAGGGGTGGACACGCACACTAGACTTTGTTACTTAATACAAGGGAAAGAGCAAGGCTTTGGCTATGGTCATAATACCAATAATTACCACCGCCACTATCTATTGGTTAAAGGTGGGGGGCCCTGGATCTATGCCAGGGGAGATGTTGCTCCCCAGGGGAAATTTGGCAATATCTAGAGATATTTTTGCTTGTCCCAACCTGGGGGACAAGGCGGATGCTACTGGCATCTAGTGAGTAGAAGCCAGGGATACTGCTAAACATCCTACGATGCACAGACACCCCCACCATAAAGATTACGCAACTCAGCTGACTGCAGTGGCTCACACCTGTAATCCCAGCACTGGGAGGCTGTGGCGGGAGGATTGCTTCAGTCCAGGAGTTTATGACCAGCCTGGGCAATAGAGGGAGACTCCCCATCTCTATAAAAATTTTTTTTTTTAATTAGCTAAGCGGGCGTGGTGGCTCATGCCTGTAATCCCAGCACTTTGGGAGGCCGAGGCAGGCGGATCACGAGGTCAGGAGATCAAGACCATACTGGCTAACATGGTGAAACCTCATCTCTACTAAAAATACAAAAAATAGCCAGGCATGGTGGCTGGCGCTTGTAGTCCCAGCTACTCGGGAGGCTGGGGCAGGAGAATGGTGTGAACCCAGGAGGTGGAGCTTGCAGTGAGCCGAGATCACACCACTGCACTCCAGCCTGGGCCACAGAGTGAGACTCCGTCTCAAAAAAAAAAAAAAAAAATTAGCCAAGCATGGTAGTGCATGCCTGTAGTCCCAGCTACTCAGGAGTCTGAGGTGGGAGGATCGTTTGAGCCCTCGAGGTGAAGGCTGCAGTGGGCTGTGATCATGCCACTGTACTGCAGCCTGGGAGACAGAGTGAGACCCTATCTCAAAAAAAAAAAAAAAATATATATATATATATATATATATATATGAATTATACAACTCAAATGCCTATAGTACCATGCACAGAAACCCGAATCTAGGCTAATTTCCAGAGTCAAATCAGCCACTATTTCTCCTTTGCTGCAGTTCTGAGGTGGCTATGGAGAGATGTTGTTTCCTTGTCTTTTAATTAAGCCCCAAGTAGCATCCAGCAAGGACATGCCTGGTATTCTAAGACCTAGAATTCTCCCTCACTGTGAGCCAGGGTGGTTGGAGGTTGGTGCCTCTGCCCAGGCTTTGCCCCAAGCCAACCCCTGTGGGTGCAATTGCTCCACAGGGGGAGAGTATGGTGTGGGTATGCTTGGAGGAGATGATGAAGTTTGGTTTCCTCCTGTGCTTTGTTTCTAACAGCTGGAAGCTGAAGCCACTCATCGTGTTATCACCATTGCAAACAGGGTAAGTCCCCCAATCTCTACTCTGGGATTAGAAACCAACCTCGGCCAGGCATGGTGGCTCACGCCTGTAATCCCAGCACTTTGGGAGGCCAAGGCAGGTGGATCACCTGAAGTTAAGAGTTTGAGACCAGCCTGGCCAACATGGTGAAACCCCATCTCTACTAAAAATACAAAAATCAGCTGGGCGTGGTGGCGTGCGCCTGTAATCCCAGCTACTCAGGAGGCTGAGGCAGGAGAATTGCTTGAACCCAGGAGGCGGAGGTTGCAGTGAGCCAAGATTGCACCAACTGCAATCCATCCTGGGTGACAGAGCAAGACTCTGTCTCAAAAAGAAAAGAAAAGAAAAGAAAAGAACCTCTACAGTGCAGCCCCATTCTGCTCTGGGTGCCAGCACCATGTCTGGCCCACAGGACCCCAAAACTGTTTGCTGACTGAGCGCTGTCATGCCCACTGTCCTTGCATTCACCCTTCTCACCAACAGCTTTCCATTCCACCCCGCCGAGCCTGCTGAAGCTCAGTTCATTGCTCACATGTAAACTCAGTCCAGCTCCTACACTCTACATCTTCCTAATGTGATAAGCAAACAGAATCAGAATAACTTCTGGGGAAACAGAATTTCCCAATTGCACATTAGAGCTCTGGCCGCTGGACAAGGACGTTGTTTTATTGTCATGACAATAGTTATTTTATCAATTACTTTCTGATGGAACTTACCCCAGAATAAGGAAAGACCTGAACAACAAAAAGGCAGTTTCTTGCCTTTCAGCTGAAGCATATGCTCAGATGAGTTAAGCCATGGACCGTGGTTGCACAGCTTAGTAGAAAAAAAGCTAAACTAATATTACAGTCCAGGTGTCCGTTCGCAAGATCAGCCTTCTCGTGCCTAGACTCTGAACCCTAACCCCCTTGTATTTTGTTCATCTCCAGGGTGCATTCTGTCTACTGATAAGCAGCCTTCAGACAGCAGGCATCGTAATTTTAGATACAGAATACACGACTAACTCTAGGCCATCACGTTTATAAACAGGAAATTAAAATAGGAAAAAGAGTTCCCCTCTTTTAAATTACAGTCGTGGTTGTCAGATGGGAGAAAATGAGAGGTTCAGACTTGACGGTCTTCAACTTCACAGACTGGGCTTCCCGGTGGGCTGTGGCGCTGGAGGCTGTTCTCTGCCTCCCCCTATCATGCAGTTCCTGCAACCTCGCCTTGACTGCCAGCCCTGCATTCCCCGCTTAAGGACCGTCACCTTGAGGGTGGGGTTGAGTGGCGCAGGGGGAGGCGCGGGGGCCAGGGCTGACTTCACTAGGGTTGTTCTGATGCTCGTGAAGTTTATGGATCAACCCTCCCTACTTCCCACTGTTTCTTGTGTTTAGACTCACTGTCCAATCTACCTGGTCAACGTGTCCAGTATCTCGGCTGGTGACGTTATCGCAGCTGCTAAGATGCAAGGTGAGTCCGTAGGCTTGGCTGGACAGAGCAGGTCATGTGGAGGGACTGGAGACGGACGGGGCCCATTAGCCGTGCTCACTCCTGGCCCCGGCTCCTGCGCCCAGGACCTCAGCCAGCCCTTCCCTTTCATCTGCCACTGTCTTCCTCGGAGCCGCCCTGTGCTAGCCTGGCTTTAGTCTGCTAGAACGTGGCTTTTTCTTCTGCAAATTTGTATGCGTAACAGCTTTACGGGAGTGTCTGTCACTTCTGGATTTGGTAAAATTTTCCAAGTTTTAAACCCACTCATTAATTAGTGTCTTTTTGGACTCATAGCTTTCACTAGCAGTTGCCTTGGCAACAAACATAAAATCCTGGACCAGTTTCAGTGGGCATTTCAGGGACTGTTTGGGAAGTCCCTAAAGAAAGAGCAGTGTGTGGGCCCAGCTTCCCTTTCTAGCCTCCAGAACCCTGTGTATGAGTCCGAGGGGCACTTGTATGGCTTCTGTTGTGGATCGCCTGGCATTACCTAAAGGCTTGCAGATGCTTGGAGTCCAGCCCCGCCCCAGGTGCCGGTGAGGGCCTGGCAGCAGGAGAAACAAAGTCACAGTCACAGGCCTGGGGATATAGATCAGAAGCAAGGGCATCCCGGCCTTCAGCTATAATAGGTGAGCAGCAAGGGCCTCCCGGCCTTCAACTATAATAGATTAGAAGCAAGGGCCTCCCGGCCTTCAACTGTATTGCCCTCTAGATCCTGCTGCCTGCCTCTCCCCTCACTGAAGCCCCTTGGAGGGTCTCACCTAGACTGTCGCCCCAGCCTGGTGACTGCTCCCACCCCCTTTCTCCCTGTCCTCTCGCCCTGCTACAGCCCTCCCTGTCCTACGCCAACCATTCTCTTGAAGCTGCTCATGGCACCTGCCTGTCCAGAAAACAGTCTAGACTGCTCCTTAGCGTGGCATTCACAGCCCTGCGTGCCTGTTCACCCACTGTCAAGCTCCATCTGCCAACAGCGCCCTGCACACACCCATGCTCTGGCCAAACCAGACTCCTCAAAGTGCCGCTTGGTGCTACCGGGCCTCGGTGCCCATGTCCCTCTGTTCTCCTTGCCTAAGTCAGCAGGAGAATCGGGAAGCTCTCTGGGCTTGAACCCAGCTGTGCCCTCAAAAACCCTGTGAGCCTGGGCAGGTTCCTTCCTGTCTCTGACCTCAGCTCCTTCACCTGTAAAATGAGAGGCACACACCAGCGATCGCTCAGGTTTGGTGGCTTCCTGGTTATAGTTCTGACCTTTCTTCTTCCAGGGAAGGTTGTGCTGGCTGAGACCACCACTGCACATGCCACGCTGACAGGCTTACACTACTACCACCAGGACTGGTCCCACGCGGCTGCCTACGTCACGGTGCCTCCCCTGAGACTGGACACCAACACCTCCACCTACCTCATGAGCCTGCTGGCCAAGTAAGGCGTTTCAGCAGCACATTGCAGGGATGTGTACATCTTTAGGAAGACGTCATAGAGGGCCCAGGAAACAAATCTGAGCTAGGTTTGATTTCATTGTGCCCACAGGATGATTGTGCTTTTCTTACCTTCTCTGAGCCCATCAGATAATTGCCATCCTATTGAGACTTTATGAGCGCTTGATGTGGAGTGAGAGCTTCTGAAGTGTAAGAGTGAAGAGCACATATAGAACTGTGAACAGTGGTTATTCGGAATTTCAAAGGACATTGATCTCTTACTCTAAAGCCCAGTGGGGAGCTGCAGAATGTGGCCTGTGACTTACCCTAGAATGTAGGGGTCCTTTCTGTTTCTTTTCTTCACCTCTCCTCTTCTCATTGGCTCCCGTGTGCCCCTTGTCTGTACATCCCTCCTTCTGTGGGTTTCTCCTCCTTTCCTTCCCCTTTCCCTTTTTCTTCTGCACTTTTTCCCCCTTCCCCCTCCCCCACACCGTTCCTCCAGATCTCCTTTCTCCAGCTCTTCTCTTTCTGACACTGCTTTTCCCATGCAGTCCCAACCTAAAGGAAATGGTTTGATGAACAGTCTGAATTCAGCGGGACCCAATCATGAAAGGGTTTTTGTTTTATCCAATAACTGCTTGCAGCTTCTTTCTCTCTCCTATTAACATTTTGGGGGCCGGGCACAGTGGTTCACGCCTGTAATCCCAGCACTTTGGGAGGCCAAGATGGGTGGATCACTTGAGGTCAGGAGTTCAAGACCAGCCTGGCCAAGATGGTGAAACCTTGTCTCTGCTGAAAATGCAAAAAATTAGCCAGGCATGGTGGTGGGCACCTGTAATCCCAGCTACTTGGGAGGCTGAGGCAGGAGAATCACTTGAACCCAGGAGGCGGAAGTTGCAGTGAGCTGAGATCATGCCACTGCACTCCAGCCTGTCCAGCGACAGAGCAAGACTCCAACTCAAAAAAAAAAAAAAAAAAACGGGGAGAAGACGTTGCTTTCTCTTCACTTTTGGATATTGAAGTTCCATCCAGTTTAAGACTCCATCTCCTCCCTTCCTGATCCCCAGCTCAGCTTGGGTTGGGGTAGGAGGATTAGGACAAAAGGTGAGGGGATTCTTCTCCATACCCAGCCATGCATCTCTCCCAGCTTGCAGCACTAGCAATGCCTCTGTGAACAAGGACCCGCAACTTATGCCTGGCCACCTTCTATAGTATCTGAGGCCCAGAGGAAGCCCACACAGCCTTTCTGCTCCCTGTGGCTCAGAGGCAGGTCCATAGCCCACAGCCCAGGCAGGTGCCCACTGCTCTCAGCTCTGTTCTCCACAAGTGAACCTCTTGAAGTATGCCCTCCTTGTCTTCAGGGTGAACTGGTGGGGAGAGGGTATGGAAACCCCACTCAACCCAGGAAAGAGGAGGGGAGGGAATGCCAGGACTCTCCATCCTGCCAACCCCTCAGTCTCCCTCTGAGGGTCCCGCTTTCCAGACCCGGGGCGGGGTGGGGATATGCCTCTTCTAGGATGGTGCAGGAGCAGTGGAGGGAAGCGACCAGCCCCACTGAAGGTGGCTCTCTTAGGTAATAAGGTGCTTGTCTCGTCCATGTCCTTAGCTTTCAGTCCTGGTTGCCAACCACTGGAAAACTCCCACTCCCATCCCATTATGTTCACAACCTATAGAGAGTTGGGGTGTGCGGGGCTTTGCCAGTGTGAGTGGAGCGCCGTCAATAGGGGTGTGCGCGAAGGTGGCCTCTGTGGAGGACAGTACGCACCATGGCATGGGGATGGTCATTGTTTTCTGTCCCATAGCCTTGGTGGGTGCCAGGTGGTGGCAGCTCTTACAATATTTACATATTTACATTATGTAAATAAACAGGGAGGGTAAAGATGAAGAGAGAAATGCTAGATCAGCTCTTACTCTTAAAAAATGCTTATTTTGGCTGGGCGTGGTGGCTCGCACCTGTAATCCCAGCACTTTGGGAGGCGGAAGCAGGCAGATTACCTGAGGTCAGGAGTTTGAGACCAGCCTGGCCAATATGGTAAGTCCCCGTCTCTACTAAAAATACAAAAATTAGCTGGGCATGGTGGCTCATGTCTGTAATCCCAGCTACTCCAGAGGCTGAGGCAGGAGAATTGCTGGAACCCAGGAGGCGGAGGTTGCAGTGAGCCGAGATCACGCCACTGCACTCCAGCCTGGGCAACAAGAGCAAGACTTCATTAAAAAAAAAAAAAAAAAAGAAAAAAAGCTTGTTTTGAGATGAGTCAAACTCCTTTTCATCAGCAGCAATACAATAAAAGAAACAATTACCAAGACTCCAGTATAATAATGTGGGCTTGGTTCCAAGGTCAAGAATCTTTTGAAACACCCCTGCTTGCTACAAGCAAATTTACTGAAAGAACAAAAAAGATAATAAGTGCCTCAACCCACCCAAATTACAGCACCCAAACCCACACAAATTCAAATAGACTGGGGGGAATAAGTATCATTGAATAATTTAAGTTTTTACATCTAGCCTACTTTGTCAAATGTATTTTAATTATTTAAATTGATTCTATTTATTTAAGTAGAAATGTAGTTTTTGTGTTATGAGAATAGTCTGAATCCCTTTTTAATCAGTGCATATTGTAAATGGGTGCTACTTTATAGGATTTGGAGCATAATTTTAATATTTTAATTATTTGTAGAAATTGATGATGACTATAATTTTGCTTTTGTAATACATTATTGGTTATAATTTATATGATGCAAAATACTTGATAGAAAATCCAGACACCAATTATTATTCCCATAAGAAAATATGAGCTATTTCATAATTATCTACTTTAGGATGTGATTTGTGATTTGTTAGGCTGTATAGGAATAAAAAAATTCAATCTGTAGATATAATGATTTGTCCTTTATTTAAAATCTGGCTTTTTTTTTTTTTTTTTTTTTTTTTTTTTAGAAAGGGTCTGGCTCTGTCACTCAGGCTGGAAAGGAGAGGTACAACCTCCTGAGTAGCTGGGACTACACGTATGCAGCACCACACCTGGCTAGTTATTCATTTGTTTGTTTGTTTGCTTGCTTGCTTGCTTGTTTGTTTTATGAGCCAGGGTCTCACTCTTTCTCCCAGGCTGGAGTGCAACCTCCCAAAGTGCTGGGATTACAGGCGTGAGCCACCCTGCACCACCATGCCCAGTCTAATTTTTGTATTTTTTGTATTTTTTCATCATGTTACCCAGGCTGGCCTCAAACTCCTTACCTCAACTGATCCACCCACCTCGGCCTCCCAAAATGCTAGGATTACAGGCGTGAGCCACTGTGCCTGGCCTAAAATCTGGCTTCTTAGAAATTTTTTCATTTGATCATATAAAATTTTAAAGCATTTGGCAAAGCCAGTCATGTTTTAAACTTTAAATGGTTTGGATGGGGGCTTCCTATCTCCCTGATTCAGGGCAGCACTGAGAGAGCTCAGAGGGCCTCCTAGAATGTAACTACCATCATTCACGGCTGCCTAGTGGGCACCTTTGTGTAGGAGCCTTTTCAGAAAGCTGGGTGCTCAGGAAGACTTGCTGGTTAAAGAGCAGGAGTTGAACCTGTTGCTCTCAGGGTCCCTGACCTGCCCTTCATGACTGCAATGGGCATCTTCTGCCCTGAGCCCTGCTCAAGTATCCAGAGGGCCCCTCAGGAGAAAGGAAACCCTAAAGATTCCATTCATCTTTGGGGGCTTTTGCAGGTCCAGAGAGTGTGGGGAGCCTTGGGGCTCTGCGGGAGAATCTCTTGCAAAGAGTCTCTGCAAGGGCCAGAGCAGCCTCTTTGGCCCAGGGAAGAGCGAGCCATCTTCACCGCGGGTTTGGCCAAAGACATTAGTCATTGGGTGGGAACTGAGACTGATGAGCCCTGCCAAGTTCCCTGTGGAGACAGCCCTCTGTAGCTAACTGGCCATTGTCTGAGAGCCTTAAGAATATGCTTCCTCACCAGGTCAGATAATGTTTTCTGCCCCTGGAGTCTCCTGGAGTGGGCATCTTAGATGGCCCACGGGCACTCACAAGGCTCTGGGGCCTCCTACAGAGTACAATGGGACCACTGCCCCGACCTTCAGGGCACCCACAGTGTGGTCCCAGCAGTCATCTCCTTCCCCTACCTGACCCCCCTGCTCCAGCCAGGCCTTTCCCTGCCCCCGCAAAGCCATTTCCTCCTGAGGTTGCCCTGGCCTGGTTTTCGTGGACATTCTCTCTCCTCCGCCCCTCACTGCCTCTGAGCCCTTGGCCTGCAGAGATCTCTGAATCCGGGCAGAGATCTCTGAATCCGGGCCAGCTGCCTGCCTCCCTCACTGGGCAGAGGATCTGCTGCCATGAGCCCTCTCTCCCTGTTCTTCCCTACATCTTCTCTGGCCCAGTAGCCCCTCGAAGTCCTGCCTGTGCCTTAGCCACCCACAGCCTTGGATAGAGGATGGCTTTGTTTTTTCTTCTTTTCAGACAGAGTCTCCCTCTGTCCCCCAGGCTGGAGTGCAGTGGGGCGATCTTGGCTCACTGCAGCCTCTACCTCCCGGGCTCAAGCAATTCTCTGACTTCAGCCTCCAGAGTAGCTGGGATTACAGGCACCCACCACTACACTCGGCTAATTTTTTTGTATTTTTAGTAGAGACAGGGTTTCACCATGTAGCCCAGGCTGATCTCGAACTCGTGGCCTCCAGTGATCCACCTGCCTCAGCCTCCCAAAGTTCTGGGGTTACAGGCATGAGCACCCGGCCCAAGGACAGCCTTAATATATGTGTGAGGACCGTAGTCATGAACAGCATTGAGGAAGAACTGAGTGACTTGCATGCCACTCTCGGTCTATTAAGTCAGGCTTCTAGCCTGTTCCTCCTTCCTCTTCTGGTCCATTAGAATCCCCACACCCAAGGAAGGTATGAGTCCAAGTTGTTCAACAAAGCTTAACACTGACCTTGTGAATGCCTGTCAGCAGGTGGGGTTGGAGAGCTGATGAGAGGGAATCGGCACACAATTCCATGAGGGTAGAACCACCTCCACCATCTCACTTCAGCTAGACTCTAAGTTCGGCTTTTCTCTGCTTTCTTCACTCTTAAACATTGCCATCCCAAGGATCTCACTGAAGTCACCTGTGACACAGACAGACTGTGCCACACTCATTCTGTAGATGGGTAAACTGAGGTTCACATAGATGAAGTAACTCATAGAGGCCACATGGCCTAAGCAGCAGAGCTGAACTTGGAGTCAGCTTTGCCTGGTTCCCACACTGAGGATTTTCCCTACATCTATCCCCACCCTCTAGGTTCCTCCCCTCCCCTCCCCTTACTGGTCACCTCCTTTTCTCTACCCAGTGACACTCTGAACATTGTGGCATCAGATCACCGGCCTTTCACCACAAAACAGAAAGCTATGGGCAAGGAAGACTTCACCAAGATCCCACATGGAGTGAGTGGCGTGCAGGACCGCATGAGCGTCATCTGGGAGAGAGGAGTGGTATGTTTGCTAGAGCCCCGCCCCGATCAGATCCCTGCTCTAATCCCCGCTTCATCCCCGCTCTAATCCAGTAAGAGTTTTCACTCCTCAGATCCTGTCAAAGAATGTTCTTAGAAGGGCTGGTTCAATCCCAGCTCTTTGTTTCACTCAAAAACAAAACACAAAAGGTCTTTGCCCCAATTAGAAAGGTAGTAAGATCTATTATGGAAATTTGGAAAATACAGAAAAGTATAACAAAAAAAAAACCCTTTAATTCCATGCCTAAAAATTAAACTACTATTAACATTATAGTGTATTTCTTTCTAGTTCCGTGCATGTACTGTACTTTTTTTTTTCTTTTTTGCAACGTTGCCCAGGCAGGTCTTAAACTCCTGGGCTCAAGCTATCCTTCCACCTCTCCCTCCCTAAGTGCTGCGATTATAGGTGTGAGCCACCACACCCAGCTACACATTATTTTAATAACTGGCTTCATATTTTTTTCTTTTACTAACTGCTATACTAACCAGGATTCTTTTTCTTCATATAACACTATACCCTGAGTGTCTCCCTATATCAGTAACAATTCTTTAAAAGCATCTTTTTTCATGGCTGAATGATATTTTCTCCAATGAAAGTACCATATTTTACTTAATACTTCCCTGATGTTTGGGACTTTCCACTGTTTCTAATTTTTGCACTTACAAATAATGCTGTGGAGAACCTCTTTGTTCATGAGTGTGTGTGTCAGCATTTCTGATTATTATTTCTTTTTTTTTTGAGACGGAGTCTCGCTCTGTCACCCAGGCTGGTGTGCAATGGCGCTATCTCGGCTCACTGCAACCTCCACCTCCCGGGTTCAAGTGGTTCTCCTGCCTCAGCCTCCCGAGTAGCTGGGACTACAGGCCTGCGCCACTACACCCAGCTAATTTTTGTATTTTTTGTAGAGACGGGGTTTCACCATGTTGGTTAGTCAGGATGGTCTCAATCTCTTGACCTCGCGATCTGCCCGCCTCAGCCTCCCAAAGTGCTGGGATTACAGGCATGAGCCACCGCGCCAGGCCTCTGATTATTATTTCTGATTATTTCCTTAAGACAGCATCCTAGAAGTGGATTTTTAGGCCAAGGGATATGAACATTTTTAAGGCTCTTGATTTGATATATTTTGTCTAATTAATTTCAAAAAAGATAAGAACTGGGACTTCATTTGAATACCACCTGTTCTGCAGATGAAGAGTAAGTATTTTTGGTCTTGATCTATCTCAGATTAAATTCAAAATAGTATGAGCCCCAAAGAGATCTGAAGTTCTCAAGACTAAGCTCATGGAAGGCCAAGGAGATGGCTCAGGAAATCCCCTTAAAGAGAGTCCATAGTACTCTCATGGGTGGGACAATAAGATGTTTTTCAAGAGCGTATATAACCCTTTGAAAATACCACCCTTAGTAGATGAAGGGAGATTCCTGACTCATCCGTGTGGGCACATGAGCAGAGTAGGTTTTACAAACAGGAGGCAGATTTGCCCCGGGCAGGCAGCCTGAATGGAACCACAACCACTCACCATCGTTGCTGGATGAAGGGAGAAAGGAATAAGTGAGCACCTGGGACCCAGCCAAGCAGGCTGGCTCATCTGAGATGTTGCTCATGGCTTTGTCCCCTTGTGACCACTGTCCTGACCACCTAAGCCCAAAGTCCATGGGCCGGCATCAAAGGTAGCCAAGGGTTTGAAGCCCACCCCCAGAGCCTGGTTGACTTGACACTTTCTGCAACATTTCAGGTTGGAGGAAAGATGGATGAGAACCGTTTCGTGGCTGTTACCAGTTCCAACGCGGCTAAGCTTCTGAACCTGTATCCCCGCAAGGGCCGCATCATCCCCGGAGCCGATGCTGATGTGGTGGTGTGGGACCCAGAAGCCACAAAGTAAAGTTTGTTGCTCATCTCCAGGGCTAGAGGGGCTCGGGGTGTTGAAGAGGACTTGCATTACCGATCTCCAAAAGCATATAACTTTGCACTATTTCTAGCATAAAATATGGCCCTGGCTTACAGTTGGCCGTCTTCTCCCTCCACCTTCACACAGTCTTTCTTCTGTGTCACACATGTCTGGTGTGTCTGTCTCCTCTTCTTATAAGGACACTGGTCAGATTGGATTAGGGCCCACCTATATGACATCACATTAAAGGCCCTAAATAGGGCCATGTTCTGAGGTTCTGGGTGTTAGGACTTCAGCGGAAGAATTTTGAAGGGAGCCAATTCAGCCCATAACAACCAGCCTTTGGGGTTCACCCCTCCGATGGAGCTGTGACATTTTGACTTGTCCTCAGCGCTTTCTCTCCCGCCATTGCCTCCCCACCAGGACCATCTCAGCCAGCACACAGGTCCAGGGAGGAGACTTCAACCTGTACGAGAACATGCGCTGCCACGGCGTGCCACTGGTCACCATCAGCCGGGGGCGCGTCGTGTATGAGAACGGCGTCTTCATGTGCGCCGAGGGCACCGGCAAGTTCTGTCCCTTGAGGTCCTTCCCAGACACTGTCTACAAGAAGCTGGTCCAGAGAGAGAAGGTGAGGTGGGAGGGGGAAGATGCAGGGGTGTTGGCGCCCCCTGCCGGGGAACATCCTCCATGACTGTTTTAAATCTCAAAGAGATGTTCACTCCAGTTTTGGACCCAATTCCATTGCCCTCTCTCCAGCATTGAGAGGGGAGTGTGTGGCAGGGCCGGAGAACGCTAGAGTCAGAAAACGCTGATTTCTGTTCCCTGTCTTTGATTACCAAGTGGCATTTTAAGTGGTCAAGCAGCAGGGGTCCTGAGTTGCTGAGGGCACAAATGGGAAATGTGACTGTGTGCGACCGCTGAGCTCCTCCCGATAAGCAGGCTTGGGTTGGAGGAGGTGCTGGGGGCTGGAGATACTGCTTTGGCTTGGCCACCTCCCACTCTTGATGAAGCAAGTGGGGGTAAAGCTGGCATTTGCAAAGCATTGTCTGAAGCACAGGAGGCACAGGCACCTGAACACGGGAGGCCCACACTGCTGGCACACAGACCACACGAGAGGGCTCAGAGCTTTCAGAGAAACTAAGGACCCTTCTCTCCCGGAGGCCAATGAGCGAAGAAATCCACTGCCAGGTCTGCTGTAGGGGCGCAGGCTTGGGCTGCCTGAACGAAGAAAGCGTGACTTTCCTGATCACAGGGCTAAATCCGAAAGCAAACTCGGGGTCTCTCACTCATCACACTCAGCTAATGTTTATTTTTTTTGTAGAGACGTACAGGGTTTAACCGTTTTGCTCAGGTTGCTTTCAAATTCCTGGGCTCAAGTGATCTGCCCACCTAGGCCTCCTAAAGTGCTGGGATTACAGGCGTGAGCCACTGCGTCCGGCCCAATAGCACTTTTTAATATGATGTAGGACCATAAATGACCTCTGTAGTAATAACTTCTCCTACTTCTATGTTGCCTCTCATGTGCCAAAGCAGTTGGAACAGCTTTACACATACTAATTCATCTGCTCTCCGGCAACTCTCTGATGTAGGTACTAGTATTGTGGGCACAGAAAAGTAAGTGGCACAAAGCCACACAGTTTACAAGTGACAGAGTTGGGACTGGAACCTAGGCAGTCTGGTTGTAGAATATAGACTCCTAGCTCTACTGCCTTTGTGAGTACAGAATGAGCTAGTGTTGCTACTGGGGGCCTCTTGTCTCCACATGGGGCTGTGTTTAGCTTCTGTTCTCTCAGAGTTGTCAGACCGGTAAAGGGTGTGGTTTCGTGGGAGCCTAAGGTGGTGGGTAACGTTGTACTGTGTGGGAGGGAACTCTCTAAAGTTGATTTCCGGTTGGGCACAGTGGCTCATGCCTGTAATCCCAGCACTTTGGGAGACTGAGGTGGGTGGATCACAAGGTCAGGAGTTCAAGACCAGCTGGCCAAGATGGTGAAACCCCGTTTCTACTAAAAATATAAAAATTAGTCACACGCGGTGGCAGGCGCCTGTAATCCCAGCTACTAGGGAGACTGAGGCAGGAGAATCGCTTTAGAGGGGCAGAGGTTTCAGTGAGCCAAGATCGCGCCACCACACTCCAGCCTGGGTGACAGAGTGAGACTCTGTCTCAAAAAAAAAAAAAAGAAAAGAAAAGAAATTTGGTTAAAGTTGACTTCCTCAGATTCTACCTGCTGCCTTGGTAAGGCTTCCACCAGTGTTGGGGGGAAGCCAGTATCTCTCCCGTACACATGCACGCACACACACGTGCATTCACACACATGCATGCATGCACACACTTACACACATGCACATGCTCTTTAGGACGTACGAGAAAACTCCAGCCCCTGGACTCAAGGTTTAAGAAGGCTTGGTCGCTTGCAGTGATTTGGGTCTTGGGCGGAGTGGCAGTGTCTAATGTCCCACCGGCCCCCAGGGAGGCCACAGTTGTGTCAGTTCTGATGGTGTTGTCCCGTGCTTCTGCTCTTCTTCCGTCCTTCCCTAGACTTTAAAGGTTAGAGGAGTGGACCGCACTCCCTACCTAGGGGATGTCGCTGTTGTCGTGCACCCTGGAAAAAAAGAGATGGGAACCCCACTCGCAGACACTCCTACCCGGCCTGTCACCCGGCATGGGGGCATGCGGGACCTTCATGAATCCAGCTTCAGCCTCTCTGGTAAGAGTCAGGGGGCCATGGGAGGAGGGCGGGGGGCCGGGAGGAGTGGCCCACCCAGGCAGTGGGACTTACGCCTGCTTTTTTTTTGTGTCCTGTCCTCCCTCCCGTTGCCTATTTCCAGGGATAAGTGCTGGTTTGGATATTAGACTCACACAGACATTAGTGGGGACAGGAGGGCTATCCTGGTCCCTGGGCACAGCCGCTCTAATAGGCCATGGCCCACCTGGGGCTCTCCTTAGGGTTTCTAAGTTCAGATATTTTTGACCCTTGAAACATCTTGAGGGCTGTGCACACAGTGGGTGCTCCAAAGATGCCCTGAGCTCAGAAGAGTCAGCCCTGTCTGTGGTTCACGGGACTGCACCCAGTGGCCCCTGGCCTGCCCCAGTCCACTCCTCAGCAGCCTCTCTGCTCCTTCTGCTACCCACTTTCCTCCTCTGACCTTCCCATACCTGTCCCCGCCTTTACCCCACCATCACCTTCTTTTTTTTTTTACCAGGAATTGTGTTGTATACAATTTTTTTTAACTTTAAGTAAAATATTTTCTCTCGACTTTTGATGCCCAATTTTTTCTCTTATCTTTCTGTCCCTTGGGTCCTGGCCCCAGTCCTTCTGTGGAATCTCTAGGTTCTTAGGGGGTCCCATCCGAGTTCTTAAAGCCACTATCTGCAGTTCCTCCCCACCCCCTCCATCACCATGCGAGCCACAGGCTCATAAATGATGACCCTCAATGGAGAACAAGCAGAGGCTGTAAGATGCCCCGGGCCTCCAGGCAGCTTAGGTGGGAACTGTCACCACCACTTGCAGGGGGCTAGGACCCTGGGTCTCCCCGAGCGCCACTGAGCTGCCTTCAGCATAAGCCCAGAGAGAGACCAAGCATCCACTCTGTGAGGGCTGTGCTAGGATGGGCACAGCGAGAGGTGCAAGACCCTGGTCCTTCCGCCCACAGCCTGGAGTTTACTGGGGGAGACAAGCCCCGCACACAAAACATCCTGCTGTGAGAGCAGAGGGCTAAACCAGAGGGATGCCAATGGGGCAGCGCCTGCCTGCCCTGGCTCCTGTGTGTCCTGCTTTGGGCACTGGTCTCAGGACCAGTCTCATTGCTGAGATGATAGCTCCACTACCCTGAGGGCCACTGCTACTCCCACCAGTGATGGGCCATGAGTGGAGTCAGAAAGGGACCCTGGCGTGGAAGACTTGTTTATGCACACTTAGGTCCTGCCAGTCCGGGAGGCGTGGACTCCCACCGCTGCCGGGGCAGGGTCCTTTCTCCTGCAGCCAGACCCGAGAGGCACCAAGACCCCAGAGCTGCAGGGCCCCTGCTGACCAGCAGCCTCCTCTTCTCCTGCCCAAGAGCCAAGACTGGCCAGAACGCCCGCTCAGACAGCAAGCATCAGGCAGCCTGTCCCCTCCTCTCCACCCCAAATCTTGTCTGTTCTAAGCAGGCCAGGCTGAAGAATGTCCCGCTGGGCTCTCCGGGGCACTAGACCCTCCTTTTCCCTCCCTTTGTGTTTTGTTTGTTTTTGTTTTTTTTCCAATCCTTCTCCTTCTGTATAGACCCTCCCTTTGTACCTAAGTCATGGGATTTCAAGATGCGGGGCCTTTGGGCTGTGGTTCTTTCATTTTCCAAAACAATGGCATACCCTCATTTTTCTCTCTTGCTTACTCACTGAGGCGTATGTACAAAGGCCCATGTGCCAACAGGCTGGCCGATGGCTTGCATGCACAAGAGACTGTATGCCCAGACATGAGGCAGTGAGGTTGGCACAGTGGGCAGTTAATAATGTAGGCTGTGAAACCGGAAAACCTGGGTCCAAGTCCAGGCTCTGCCAGTTACACACTGCAACACGAGGCAAGTCACTTAACTTCCCTGAGCCTCGGTCTTCTCATCTGTAAAATGGGATGGAGTGACTGTGAGGATTCACTCAGGCCCTGCACACAGTGAGCCTCCAGTAGAGGGTGACTGTGGTTTGTTAGCAGGCACAAGAGCCCAGCTCACCCTTTGTGCTTCCTTCCCGGCAGGCTCTCAGATCGATGACCATGTTCCAAAGCGAGCTTCAGCTCGGATCCTCGCTCCTCCTGGAGGCAGGTCGAGTGGCATTTGGTAAAGGCACTGCCCAGCCCCCCGAGTGAGGACACACCGCCGCCACCAGTCCGCAACTCTCCGGCCACAGCTTCAGGGGCAGGAGAGGCTGGGCTGGCCAGCACACCACCCGAAGGGGGCCCCAGGACCTGCGGAGCCCTCCCTATGTCTGCAAAGTGATTCACTGTGCTTCGAGCCAACTCTAACAGGCACTTTGAGATGTGTTCCTCCTGCTGTAGTCCTTTCTGCCTTGGCCTCCGTGGGCTTTTCTGGGGCCCAGGAAGCCCACACTATGCACAGAGCCCAGTGCATAGAGCCCTGGCCAGCCCTTCCTCTCACTCCTGCCTCCGCTGGCTTTGGGAAAGCCCAGACTTTAGTGCCCTGCCCCCTGGCTGACTGCCCAGTTGTCCAGAGCACTTTAGCAGATGTGGTTTCAAAGTAAAGGCCTCCTCCCCCACCCCTTAGGCCCTGTGGTGACATTTCCCAAGCCAGACAGGTGTCAGCTTCCCAGCCATGCCCAGGACGTCCCATCTCCCCCAACCCACCTCTGGCCCTGTGTAGGGGCAGGGATGGGGGTGGCTGGGACGCCCGGTGCCCCTCACCAGCTTCTCTTGTGCCCCGCCCACACCCTCGGGGGGTCACAGGTCCAGAAGGGTAGCTGGGCGGGGCTCGAGGCTGGTGCCCGGCGCGTGTAAATGGTTTGGTTTTGCACGTTTGGTTTGCGCAGTAGTTTGGTTTGACTTGTTTGTGCATCCTGTGAAAAATAACGGTGCTTGTGTCACTAGCATAGAATAGCAACAGGAATAGATGTGGTCCTTAGGAGACGCTGCACTCGACACCAACCAGACAGCACAGGGCAGGGGCGGTGGAGGGGCTGGGCTCACAGGCCTCTCTTCTCCCCGCCTGGGGCCTTCCGGGCTGCCGGAGGCCCAGGCCCTTTCCCCCTCCCCTCCCCTCCTTGTCTAGTTTCCCACATTCCAAGAGGGGGCCTGGGAAGCTAGCCCCGGAGATGCCAGCCCTTCAGGAAGCAGGTATCCTTTCCCCTCTCTGCCCTGGTCACTCCCGGCACTCCCCCTGCCTTCCCCCCATCTCCACCTACCACACACACACACACACACACACACACACACACACACACACACACGGCTTCCTGTAACTTCTTCCTGCTGGACAGAGACTCAGTGCTCCTCCTGTGTGACTGGCAAGAGGCCTCATGCCTGCTGAGAGAGGAGGAGTGGGAGAGGGGCTGGCCAGACACCAGGGAGGGAGACCCCAGGCACACAGGACCTGGCTGTCGAACCCACATTGCTGCTCAGGTGCCGTGATCTCCCGTGGCTGGCACCAGGCCCTCGCCGGCTCATGGCCTCATCTTCTCCCCTGTCTGTCCAGGTGGGCCCTCCCTGCTTCTGAGGCCCTCCAGAAGTTCCCGTGGAAACACTAGAGGCCAGGTGTCTCCTTCCACCTCCAGTGGTCTGGGAAGTGACCCAGCCGCCTGCCCTTATTAAGCCTTGTCTGCCCCGTGGGAAGTGACTTCATGTTGCACATGTGATTTCAGCCCGTGAGGCTTGTGCGAGGCTTCTGGATCCTCAGTTAAAGGTCAGTCTCTGGCCGGGCGCCGTGGCTCACGCCTGTAATCCCAGCACTTTGGGAGGCCGAGGCGGGTGGATCACGAGGTCAGGAGATCGAGACCATCCTAGCTAACACGGTGAAACCCCATCTCTACTAAAAATACAAAAATTAGCCGGGCGAGGTGGCAGGCGCCTGTAGTCCCAGCTACTCGGGAGGCTGAGGCAGGAGAATGGCGTGAACCCGGGAGGCGGAGCTTGCAGTGAGCTGAGATTGCACCACTGCACTCCAGCCTGGGCGACAGAGCCAGACTCCGTCTCAAAAAAAAAAAAAAAAAGTCAGCCCCTGCACATCTCTGTACTGCTGTTCATGTATTCAAACCACTTCCATATATGACCTCTCACTTGGTCCTCATGACAATGGAGCACTTACTATTCTTCCCATTTTACAGGTGAGGAAACTGAGGCCCAGAAAGTTCAGGCCCTCTGACCCCAGAAGTGTCTGTGACCACCCTTCCAACCTTGGCTATCTACCCCAGCTGTGGAGAGGAGGTCTGGGGTGGCATCTATTGTAGATCACCCCTGAGAGTTTAACCAACAAGAAGACTTACTTTCCTGGTAGGCAGCCTGCTTTGTTTTGCACAGGTAGATAGATTTTTTTTTCTCATCTTTCTTATAAACAATCTCATGCACATTCTGTGTTTGAGCTAGGACTAGTCACCCTTTGGGGGCTAACTGTGCAGTGTGAGCTGCATCCACACCATCACTTCTCCCTTCACTCCCCCTTTCCTCACTCAGGGGCTGAGAGGACAGAGGTGGTCAGTCAGGGAGCAGAGGTGGTGAAGGGGCTCATGGCAAGTGGCAGCCATTGGAACAGGGGTGAGGACTCAGGCCTGGGAAAGCCACCAGGGATGGGGGAAACCATGACACTGCCTCCTGGTGCAGTGCACACCATCTCTATCCCTGTCAGCCCTCACTGGGTCATGGGCCTTGGGCAGATGCCAAAGAGCCCAGCAGCAGTGGTGGTGGCCAGCTGGGCAAAGCATCCTTGCTTGGGCTAGGAAAGCTTTACCTTCTCTGAGTGCCTCCGCCCAAGAGATGCGTGACCCGTGGCACCGGGGAACCACATCTTGGAGTGGTCCACTGTAGGCCATCCGCTTCATCCACCCCCAGTCCTTACATAGGCCCTACCCTTTGCCCGGGAGCTTCTAGATGGAAATCAGAAAGAGATTCAAGGAGCCGAATGAGCGGTCAGCCCCCACCATGCACTCCTTGCCCCGTGCAGAGCTCCAGCCAGCTTCGTCACCAGCCTCACTGGCTCCTGGTTGGAACGAAAGGGTCTCTGGTTGCACTGAATGCAGCTCTCAAACTGGTCTTGTACTTGCTGAATAAATACTGTTGTTCTTGCCTTAGCTGCTCTCTAGGTTTGTGGGGTTAAGTTGCCAGAAAAATTGTGCTACTGTGTGTGCGTGTGCGTGCGTGTGTGTAGTGCTAGGAGTCCACAGTAGGTCTCTGTCGAGCCGATGTCGTGCTGAGGGCTTTTCCGATACTGACCCAGAAGCCACAGAACCACAAGGAAACCCAAACCCCCTCCAGCTGCTGCGGCGCAGGCACAGCCTGGGGTCGGGATGGAGCCTCCAGCACCGCAGCACCCAGGTGACTTCCCCACTCCCCTGTAAATGTCATGGTGCTAAGACTGTGTCAACCCCAAGACGACACACGGTCCTGTGCTTTGGCCACCGTTTGAGGCAAAAACTAAACAGCCCGACACGTTGTGTTCTGGTGCAGGTTTGTATTAAACTGTAGCTACTTCTCACTTGGACTCTGTTGTGTTTCTTCAAAGAGGAGGGAGTTTGGCAGAGATCTCTTCTACGGTGACTGGGCAAGGCTTCCGTTGCTAAGAAAAGGCAGCTTTGATCTGTCTCTCCTGTTGGGTGGCCTGTGCAGAGACTGGATTTTTTTTTTTTAATTCTGAGAGACAGGAGCCCCAGTGGTGCCAGATTTCCAGGGACAAGGTTGCCAAATTATCTGAAATAATTAGGAGGAAGAATTAGGCGCAAAAGGGAAAAAACTAGACTCGCTCCATCTACCTGTAGTCACCTGTTCTTTTGGCTACCATTTTGGAAGCCCATAGCCACCTCTCCACTTGGCAGAACCCTTGGCTGATGGAACGATGGCTTCATAAAAAAATCACAAGGCCAATGTGCCTTTGAAGGACCTTCCAGCTGCTCTCTGGCTGTCCAGAACCCCGCCTTTGGGGTTTGCCCTCTGTACTCTCAACCCCATCCATTGCGTTGAGACCCTCTGCCTTCTCTCTAGAGCTCCGTCAGATGTTGGGAGGATTATCTGATTAAACTCTTTCTCACTAAAGGGTAAAATTGTGGCTTCTAAGGCCGGGCATGGTGGCTCACGCCTGTAATCCCAGCACTCTGGGAGGCCAAGGCAGGTGGATCACCTGAGGTCAGGAGTTCGAGACCAACCTGACCAACGTGGAGAAACCCCATTTCTACTAAAAAAATACAGAATTAGCCAGGCGTGGTAGTGCACGCCTGTAATCCCAGCTACTCGGGAGGCTGAGGCAGGAGAATCACTTGAACCGGGGAGGTGGAGGTTGCTGTGAGCTGAGATCACACCATTGCACTCCAGTCTGGGCAACAAGAGCAAAATTCTGTCTTTAAAAAAAAAAAAAAAAATGTGGCTTCTAGTACTATGGGGTCACTGTACTTATTTCTTAACCTTAAAATTTGAAGGTTGAGATGGATTTGTCAGCTTGAGATAGATGCCGAGTCCGCGCAATGTATTGCAAAGTGTCTGTTACCCTGTTTTCCCACACCAGGAGAGCACACCAGAATTGGATTAACTACCAAAAATGCATTGGGTTTGGATGAAAAAATAACATGACCACACATTTGGCACATGGCATCTATCAGGCAGTCTACAGGGAAAAAATAAAAGATGCCCAGGAAGACATGGGGTGCCTTTTTACGTATGTAGTTGTAGAAAAATAAAAGACCACAGACTCAGACTTTAAAATAAGCCTTGATTGTTTATGAGAATCTGGATTTGGAGAAATCACACCAGTCAGCAGCTAGGCAGCCACCAACCTCTATCTTCTAACTCAGAATTACAGACTGACCTCTATACACCGGTATAGACTAACAGTAAGAATTGCTTTGTAGTCAGCCAGGCGTGTTGGCTCACGCCTGTAATCCTAGCACTTTGGGAGGCCAAGGGGCAGGATTGCCTGAGCTCAGGAGTTCAAGACCAGCCTGGGCAACATAGTGAAACCCCATCTCTACTAAAATATACAAAATTAGCCAAGTGTGGCGGTGAGATCGCTCCACTGCACTCCAGCCTGGGCGACAGAGTGAGACTTTATCTCAAAAAAAAAAAAAAACTTGCTTTGTAGTCAGTGGAGGACACAGGGTCTCATGACACCCAGGTGTGAAGAAGAAACCTCATGATATGTAGGGGCTGGTAGACCTTAGAGTCCTAAGTTAGTAACGGACTATTTGACAGTGTTGTAACAACATACATTTGAAAGGGCTCTTAGTGCTTTCCCAGTAGAACAGTAAAGGATCTGGCATTTTACTGACACTGGGTACTGTCTTATGATGGGAACTGAGTTATGTACTTTCCCTTGTGGATTTACAACCATACATTTAGACCTAGAGAGACCAGATGTCCTGGTTTGCTCAGGGCAATCCTGGTTTAAGTCCCTTGCCCCAGAATAATTATTAACAGTGTCCACTTTCACTGTCAAACATGTCCTGGTTTGTATAATAAACTACATGGTCACTTTCTATATACCTATACATTCATTGGGCTATTACTGTGCCTGTCCAGGAGTTAAAAATTTTTCCATTGCTGAAAGACAAGACATGGCATCATAGGAGATGCAGAAGATGGGTCCTTCCACAGTGGGTGGTGACTTAGGGGTTTGCATGACAAGCCCTGTGTCTTCACACAGCTCTTGGAGGCTTGATGAGTCTCAGTAGCTGATGATGCCATAGGGTGGGGAAGGTCTGGGAATGCTTTTCTAAGCTTTTTCAGTTTGCCTCGTAGACCTCATTGTTCCGTTAAAAGCTATAAGCCTACCATATTCTATCACTTGCTTTTAAGGTGCCTTTGATTCCATTTATGAACTTAAACACCTTACAACATTTTCAACTACATTTAAAATTCTATTTCCCTTTTAAATACCTTTCCTGAGTACCAAATAATTATTACCAATCTAATAAATTAAACTTATAAATATACTAAGTTTAATACTTTATTAGTTGTTTTGATGCTAAGAATAAACAATATTTCAACTTAAAATTATGTTTTAAGTTACACATTTTTTTTTTTTTCCGAGACGGAGTCTTACTCTGTCTGTCACCCGGCCTGGAGTACAGTGGCACCATCTTGGCTCACTGCAACCTCTGCCTCCTGGGTTCAAGCAATTCTCCTGAATCAACCTCCCAAGTAGCTGGGATTACAGGCACCCACCACCACGCCCGGGTAGTTTTTGTATTTTTAGTCGAGATGAGGTTTCACCATGTTGGCCAGGCTGGTCTCGAACTCCTGACCTTGTGATCTGCCCTCCTCAGCCTCCCAAAGTGCTGGGATTACAGGTGTGGGCCACTGCGCCTGGCCGAGTTACACATTTTGAGTTAATTATGAGATGCTCACTCTAAGAGACCAAAAATTTCTCATAGAAATAAATAAAATACCAACTATGCCAAGATTTTCTCTTAATACAAAAATTTTAACACTATGGACTTAGTTCTTTAAAAACCTTTATTTTCTTAATTCTATACCCCCTGCCAGTTGTAAGCTCTCACTGGGCTTTAGCTTTGAGTCTTTTCTTTTTTATTTTATTTATTTATTTTTTGAGACAGAGTCTTGCTCTATCACCCAGACTGGAGTGCAGTGGTGCGATTACAGCTCACTGTGGCCTTGACCTACGGGGTCAGGTGATCCTACCACCTCAGCCTCCAGAGTACCTGGGATCACAGGTGTGCACCATTGCGCCTGGCTAATTTTTGTATTTTTTTGTAGAGACTGGGTTTCCCTTTGTTGGCCAGGCTGGTCTCAAACTCCTGGGCTCAGGGGATCCTCTAGCCTCCCAAAGTGCTGGGATTACAGGCATGACCCACTGCACCTGGCCTCAAGTCTTTTCTTGATGACAAGTCAACTCCTAGAGGGTGCAAGGAAGGTCTGCTTACAGCTCCACTCCAATCTCAAATTTCCAGTGCACCTGATTTTCACTTTACCACTACCTGGTCATCTACAATAACTGAATGCACAATTATTAGTGTAATGTGTGTGTATATCAGTTCTAGCCAAGGGAGTTCTGCCTCCTTTAAAAATGTTTGAATAAATTAGATCCTTTGTATTTTAAGATTTCCTTACATTTAAAGCAACACATTCTATCCTTGTATAGCTTTTTTTAAATTGAGTATTTTTTGGAAAAGTCTGATTTACAGTAGCACAGATAGTGCAGAGTTTCCACCTACTCCACACCCGGCCTCCCCTATTACTAACATCCTACATTAGCATGGCCCGTTTGTTACAATCTGAGCCAATATTGATACATTATCATTAATTAAAGTCCATGCCTCTTCAGATTTCCTAAGTTTTTATGTAATGTCCCTTTTCTGATCCAGAATCTCCTCCAGGACACCACTTTACATTTACTCGTCATGTCTCCTGAGGCCCGGTGGACTGTGACAGTCTCTCAGACTTCCCTTGTTTTTGATGACCTTGACAAGTTTTGAGAAGTATTGTTCAGAGATTTTATAGAATACTCTCTACTGGAAATTATCTGCTGTTTTTCTAAGTGGTTAGATTGGTGTTAGGAGTTTTTAGAAGGAAGACCATAAAAGTCAGTTGCCATTTTCCTCACGTCACATCAAGGGTATATACTATCAAAATGACCTATTACTAATGATGTTGACTTTGATCACCTGGCTAAAGTCTGATCTACCTTTTAAAATTTATATGGTTCCCTTTTATGACCTAAAAGTTTCTCTTTTTACGGTATGTGACTTCTTTAAGCAACTGAGTATGGTTTGTATTGCTACACTAAGTTTTTCAGGTGTTTGCTAGATGATTCTCCCAGTTAGGAATTTTTTGAAATTCAGTTTCAGTTGTAAGACTTTTGGCCAGACATGGTGGCTCACACCTGTAATCCCAGCACTTTGGGAGGCCAAGGTGGGCAGATCACTTGAGGTCAGGAGTTCGAGACCAGCCTGGCCAACATGGTGAAACCCTGTCTCTACTAAAAATACAAAAAAATTACCTGGGCATGCTGGTGCAAACCTATAATCCCAGCTACCTGGGAGGCTGAGGTGGGACGATCACTTGAACCCAGGAGGCAGAGGCTGCAATGAGCTGAGATTACACCGCTGCACTCCAGCTTGGGTAGCAGAGCGAGACTCTGTCTAAAAGAAAAAAAAAAAGACTATTTGTGGGGGGCACAAAGATAGCAGTAACAAGACATATTCACATAAATACGAGCTCTTGAGGTTTTATCTGAAATCCTCTTGACGCATGGGTCAAAATTTAGGCTTTAATTTAGGGCTTTACACACACACACACACACACACACACGCATTTACATGCAAACACACAGAGAGGTTCATTTTAACTACATAACCAACTTTGCCAAGCCTTTGAATAACAAGTATCCATTACCTTAAAGCTATTTAAGTTCAAACTTCCAAAATCCAATCTGAAATCCTAGAAGAAAAAAAAAAAAAACAGAGACTAACCAGGTAAAATTAATAAGGAACTGTTAAGAAAGTATAATTTATTATTTTAATGGTACCCAGAAAGCTGTTGAAACTTCTCTATTGATTTATATAATTTCAGATTATGTGAGTTTTATTGAATGAATTGATAAAGCACACATTTTTCCAACTGTGATACATTTCAGTAGCAATAGCCTATACTGCTACCAAAACCCGCATTTTACATCACATTTACAAAAACCTTTAGCTATTAGCTTTAGGGCAGAAACTCAAACATTTTTTTCCTTTTGGAACATTTCTAGCCATGAAACTCAAGTTCTCATTGAAATCATGTATGCAATATCCAAAATTCCTAATTTCACATTCTGCATTAATTTATCATCTCAAGGGGGAAAAAAGATCACTTCACACAGAAAACAGTTGCTTACAATTATGCATATTTAAATTTCATCATCTGCTCAGTGCCTCTTGCTTTATTGGAATTTTTTCTTTTGGATACAAGGTCTGCCACTGTTACCCAGGCTGGAGTACAATGGCACAATCACCACTCACTACAGCCCCGACCTTCTGGGCTCAGTCGATCCTCCCGCCTCAGTTTCCAGAGTAGCTGGGACCACAGGCATGCGCCATCACGCCCAGCTCTGTCTCCCGGGTTCCATCGATTCTCCTGCCTCAGCCTCCTGAGTAGCTGCGACTACAGGCACGTGCCACCTTGCCCGGCTAATTTTTTGTATTTTTAGTAGAGATGGGGTTTCCCCATGTTAGCCAGGATGGTCTCGATCACCTGACCTCATGATCCACCCGCCTTGGCCTCCTAAAGTACTGGGATTACAGGTGTGAGCCACCGCACCTGGTCTACAGCAGCCAGGCTTTCTGTGTTCCCCAGTGTGGTGGCCTGGTGGAGGTATCTTTTGTTTTGTTTTTTGTTTTTTTTGAGACAGAGTCTCGCTTTGTTGCCCAGGCTGGAGTGCAGTGACGCGATCTCGGCTCACTACAAGTTCCACCTCCCGAGTTCACGCCATTTCCCTGCCTCAGCCTCCCAAGTAGTTGGGACTACAGGCACCTGCCACCATGCCCGGCTAATTTTTTGTATTTTTAGTAGAGACAGGTTTTCACCGTGTTAGCCAGGATGTTCTTGATTTCCTGACCTCATGATCCGCCCGCCTCAGCCTCCAAAAGTGCTGGGATTACAGGCGTGGGCCAATGCGCCCGGCCTGGTGGAGGTATCTTTTCTAAGTTGTGAGGATTCAAGCTTGTTCTTTGAGAAGCACTTTATAGTTTTTACTTTATGTCTGTAAATATGGTTTTGTAACTCCTCCCACATATCTGCATGGGAAGCAGTGAAAGATTTTGCCTTTCTTTTGTAACTCTCACTTGTTCACAGAGACCTCGCTTTCATCTGGCATCATGGTCACAGGAACTCAAGATGCAATTTGGACATCCCTTCTTTAAATAAATTCAGTAGATTGGGCATCATAATGGTTTACTATGATCTGAGCAGGGGTAGGCCTCCCTTCCAAACCCTTGGGCTGAAGTAACCCGCAAGTCAAGCCAGCCCAGTGGTTCTCAAGTAGGGGCAATTTCTTCCCCCAGGAGACATTTGTCAATGTTTGGACACAATTTTTGGTTGTTACAACTTGCAGGTGGTGTGGTGCTATAGGAATCTAGAGGTCAGGAATGCTGTCAAACATCCCCCAATACACAGGACAGCCACCACATCAAAGAATTATCCAACCTAAAATGTCCATGGCAGCAAGCTTGAGAAACCCTGATCTAGCCTAAGGGTGAAACAGGACATTCAATCACTTTAGAAAATTGGATAGGAAAAATGTAAGAGGGGGAAAGAGGTAGCTCAGCCTATGATGCCTATTTTATGCAGTAAAGCGCTCTGAACTAAAACGTGCCAAGGATGGAGCTGAACCACAGCATCCCAGGCAGCAGAGAGGGGGTGAGGAAGCTGGAGGGTAGGACTCCAACAGGTCTTACCTTGTGTTTCCCCCGGGGCCTCATCCCTCCACCACCACTCTCAGGGGCTGTGTTGTGTCAGATCCTGCCACGACCACATTACAACGTGGCAGGAAACAAAAGACCACGGATGCAGAATTTAATATTAGCTTCCGTCATGTACTGAGACCACATGCAGAGCAAGGTTAAGCACTCACCAAATGGCATTTTGACTGTTACATCTTAATTCCTTAACTTTCAAAAGCACAGACCTTCTTTTACGCATGGGTGTAAACTAAGACCCTCTCCGAGAATTGCCTTGTGGCCATGAGAGGAGAAGGCACTTTTCAAAGGGAAAGGGAAAGAAAACCTCATGATAACTGGTGGGGAAGGGAGGGTAAACATTATGGTTATCAGCAACAAACCAAAAAGGCTATTTGAAGGGGTGACAAGCTATGTATCAGGAAGGAGTCATGTTGCTTGTTCAGTAAGACATTAGGGATGTATCTTTTTTCTTAATTCCAATGTTTCACTTCAAGTGTAATGGGTATAGAAAAAAGTGCACACGATCTAAGTACACAGCTTGATAAATGTGTATAAACTGAGACTGGGCGCAATGGTTCACGCCTGTAATCCCAGCACTTTGAGAGGCTGAGGCAGGTGGATCACAAGGTCAGGAGATCGAGACCATCCTGGCTAACATGGTGAAACCCTCGTCTCTACTAAAAATACAAAAAAATTAGCCTGACGTGGTGGCAGGCGCCTCTAGTCCCAGCTACTTGGGAGGCTGAGGCAAGAGAATGGCGTGAACCTGGGAGGCAGAGCTCGCAGTGAGCTGAGATCGCGCCACTGCACTCCAGCCTGTGTGATAGAGTGAGACTCTGTCTCAAAAAAAAAAAAAAAAAAAATTGTATAAACTGAACACCTAGACGGAGATAAAACATTACCAGCACCTGAGAAGCCTGCTGTGTGTCCCTTCCTCTCACAATCCCCCACTAGGATAATTATTCTTCTGACTTCTAATACCATATACTAGTATTGCCTGGTTTTGAACTCCATGTAAATAGAATCGTACAAAACATATTCTTTGTTCTGGCTTCCTTTTTTTTTTTTGAGACAGAATCTCACTCTATCGCCCAGACTGGAGTGCAATGGCACAATCTTGACTCACTGCAACCTCTGTCTCCTGGGTTCAAGCGATTCTCCTGCCTCAGCCTCCCGAGTAGATGGGATTATAGGCGTGTGCCACTATGCCCAGCTAATTTTTTGTATTTTTAGTAGAGACAGAGTTTCACCATGTTGGCTGGGCTGGTCTCGAACTCCTGACCTCAAGTAATCCACCTGCCTTGGCCTCCCAAAGTGCTGTGATTACAGGCGTGAGCCACAGTGCCTGGTATGTTCTGGCTTTTTTTTGTTCCAATTAAGTTTGTAAAATTTAAAGGACATACCTTCTTCTTGTCTAAATTTTCTTCTTATGTGCAGCATTGTTTAAGATGGAGTAGCTGACTTTGTCATCAATGTGCACCTACACATAAAGTATGAGGTCAAGGCGTGTACACATGTGATGTACAAGTGCACAGTACTTTTTCCACTGATGGAGAGTGAGGCTTGTGCAATTCAATCACCTTAATCGTGATCTCTAGGAAGGCCTTCCAGTCAAGATAGCCAGGTGGGTTCAAATAAAAATTCTCTATGTCCCAACTCCAAACACAAAGCAGATAGAGAGCACACTTAGCACAACTTTTAAAAGACAAAGTCCATTAAAAATAATAAAAACTCCGGCCGGGCGCGGTGGCTCAAGCCTGTAATCCCAGCACTTTGGGAGGCCGAGACGGGCGGATCACGAGGTCAGGAGATCGAAACCATCCTGACTAACGTGGTGAAACCCCATCTCTACCAAAAAAACACAAAAAACTAGCCGGGCGAGGTGGCGGGCGCCTGTAGTCCCAGCTACTCGGGAGGCCGAGGCAGGAGAATGCCGTAAACCCGGGAGGCGGAGCTTGCAGTGAGCTGAGATCCGGCCACTGCACTCCAGCCTGGGTGACAGAGTGAGACGCCGTCTCAAATAATAATAATAATAATAATAATAATAAAAACTCCTCTGTGGACTATAAAGAAAATGAAACACACAGCCCAAAGGAGAGTGGCTGCCACAAGCACCACAGGTTTTCTGCTCTTTGAGCAAAAGAGTGACCTGGGGAGGAGGGCTACACATTTTGGGCAGTGAGGCTCAACAGCACTTTGTACACGGAAGAGAACCAAAAAATAAGGGAGTGCTCAAAAAATGACTGATCCATTTGATCCAACAGTCCCACTTCTGGGTAAATATCCAGAAGAGTTGAAAGCAGAAGCTCAAAAAAAATTTGCACACTCATGTTTATAGCAGCATTAGTCATAATAGCTAAAACCTGGAAACAACCCAAGTGTCCATTGACAGATGGACAGCAAAATGTGAAATATATGCAACAGAATTATCTAGATAGCTAGATAGATAGAGATAATGGAATCGTATTGAAAAGAAAAAGGAAGAGAAGAAATCCTATCACATGCCACAACATGAATGAACCTTGAGGACATTATGCTGAATGAAATAAGACAGCCACAAAAAGATACAGTATTTGTTTATTCCACTTATAGGACAAGGTATCTAACGTCAGATTCATAGAAATAGAAGGCAGAATGGTGGTTAGGAGGGACTGCAGGGAGGGGGAAGCAGGAAGTTGTCGTTTAGTGGTTTGAGAGTTTCAGTTCTGCAGGATGAATAAAACGCTTTGGAGATCTTCACAACAATGTAAATACACTTAGCACTATTGTACGCTTAAAAATGATTAAGACGGTAAGTTTTATGATATGGGTTTTGTTTGTTTGTTTGTTTGAGACAAGGTCCCACGCTGTCACCCAGGCTGGAATGCAGTGGTGCAATCATAGCCCACTGCAGCCTCGGTCTCTCGGGCTCAGGCGATCCTTCCTCTGCCTCTCAAGAAGCTGGGACAACAGGCACACTCACCACGCCTGGCGAATTTTTTTTTTTTTTTTTTTTTTTTTTTTTTTTTTTTTTTTTTTTGAGACAGAGTCTCACTCTGTCGCCCAAGCTGGAGTGCAGTGGCGGGATCTCGGCTCACTGCAAGCTCTGCCTCCCGGGTTCACGCCATTCTCCTGCCTCAGCCTCCCGAGTAGCTGGGACTACAGGTGCCACCACACCCGGCTAATTTTTTTGCATTTTTAGTGGAGACAGTGTTTCACTGTGTTAGCCAGGATGGTCTCTATCTCCTGACCTCGTGATCGGCCCGCCTCAGCATCCCAAAGTGCTGGGATTACAGGCGTGAGCCACCACGCCTGGCCTTTTTTTTTTTGGAAAGATCGACTCTCACTATGTTGCCCAAGCTGATCTCAAACTCCTGGCCTGAAGTGATGCTCCCGCCTCAGCCTCCCAAAGTACTGTGATGACACGCATAAGCCACCACACCCAGCAATACACGTGTTTTTTTGTTGTTTTTGTTTTTTGAGACGGAGTCTCGCTCTGTCACCCAGACTGGAGTGCAGTGGCGTGATCTTGGCTCACTGCAACCTCTGCCTCCTGGGTTCAAGCAATTCTCCTGCCTCAGCCTCCCTGGTAGGTGGGATTAGAGGCACACACCACCACACCTGGCTAATTTTTGTATTTCAGTACAGATGGGGTTTCACCAAGTTAACCAGGCTGGTCTCGAACTCCTGATCTCAAGCATTCCACCCGCCTCGGCCTCCCAAAATGCTGGGATTACAGGCATGAGCCACCACCCCCCACCGATACACATCTTTTATCACAATAAAAGAATTATATTATAAAAATTGACCATTTACTAACCCACAAAGCAGGTTTCAAAAAATTCCAAAGTATTAGTGTTTCAGGCTTTGTTCTCTGCTCACATTCCAATGAAATTAGACATAAATAAACTACAACATCAAGAAACTATTAAGGAAAAATGCAAGTAAATTGTGAGTGTTTATACAAAATAGAAATATTTTCGTACAAAATATAAAATGTGTGGTATCTAGCTAATGTCATTTAGAGTTAAACTTAGAGCTTTATTCTCTTTTCAAACAAAACAAATGTAAAATCAATGAGTAGATTAATGGTTATATGTGGCAAATTAACACACCTATTTCTCTATATTCCCTCTCAAATCCTCACCAAAGTGACATTTAAAAAGAAGGGTTAAGCCATATGGGAAAAGATAATGGGAAATGAGATTATGGCTTATGAGGGATATCAACAAAACTTGGAAGGTGTAAAATAAATGGATGAGCAGGTGCAGTGTGGAGAAAGCTGAAATGTCTGCCTGCCATGAAGGCAACCAATGAGACTCCATTTAGCACCCCAGAGCCCAATAAAGAATCCCCAGTAGCAGCTCCTGGGATCTCCAAAGGCCAGAGAGTGACATCAGGATGACTGGCTAAAATTCTCTAAGAGGAGCAGTTAGACCCATAGATCCTCCAGCTCCTGCAAGCAACTGTCCCACTCTCTTTCAGGTTGCCAAGGGGAGAGGATGAACTTAGGTGGATTTAGAGAAGGACAGAACACTAAACAGTGACATCAGCATATTCCCAGCCTCCTTCCCATGCCACCTACCATAACCAATACAGAGAACTGTATTCCCCCAGGCAAGAAATCTGAGGATCCCTCTCTAGGTAAGCTGACTGGTTTGAGGAAAAAATACTTACATTGTGATATTTGAGGGGTCCGGTAGTAATTTGGCCAGTTCCCATGCAATCTCTCTATGGTGAGACACCTCAACCCATATGCCCCATGCATGAGCTCCAATCTTTCAGTTAGCCGGTTTGCATCTTACTCTTAAAGATGAGGAAAACCTCCAAAAAGATAGACAGTCCGGCCACCCAGGCGCAATGACTCACGCCTGTAATCCCAGCACTTTGGGAAGCTGAGGTGGGTGGATTTTGTGAGTCCAGGAGTTTGAGACCAGCCTGGGCAACATGGAAAAACACTGTCTCCAAAAATAAATAAATAAATAAATAAAATATTTAAAATTACCCGGCCGGGCGCGGTGGCTCAAGCCTGTAATCCCAGCACTTTGGGAGGCCGAGACGGGTGGATCACGAGGTCAGGAGATCAAGACCATCCTGGCTAACACGGTGAAACCCCATCTCTACTAAAAAATACAAAAAAACTAGCCGGGCGAGGTGGCGGGCGCCTGTAGTCCCAGCTACTCGGGAGGCTGAGGCAGGAGAATGGCGTGAACCCGGGAGGCGGAGCTTGCAGTGAGCTGAGATCCGGCCACTGCACTCCAGCGTGGGTGACAGAGGGAGACTCCGTCTCAAAAAAAAATAAAATAAAATAAAATAAAATTACCCAAGTGTGGTGACCCGCGCCTACAGTCCAACCTACTCGGAAGGCTGGGGCGGGAGATCACCAAAGCCTGGGAGACGGAGGTTGCAGTGAGCCAAGATCATATCACTGCACTCTAGGCAACAAGAGTGAGACCCCGTCTCAAGAAAAAAAAAAAAAGACCAAAACAAACATAAGAACAAAATATCTCAGAGAAAACTGACATGACTCAAGGAGTAAATGAAAATTCCAAAGATAAAGAGAATATATTCATTAAAAGATAAAAGGAAAACAGGAAAGACAAGAAAATTAGATGATTAGTCTAACAGGAATTCTAGAAATAAGAATACAGAAAAAACAAAGCAAGGGAGTTTATCAAAGAAATAATACAAGAAAATTTCCCAAACTAAATATATGCATTTCCAGAGTGAAGAGACATCATCATGAAATTTCTGAACAACAGAGATAATGCTTCAAGAGCCAGCAAGAGATAAAAATACTAGCTGCATACAAGAATTAGAAATTGAATGTCACTCAATTTGTCAACAGAAATACTAGAGGATGAAAGATCATGGAGCAGGTTTTCTAAATTCTGAGAAAAATAATTTCTAACCTAGAATTCTGTACCCAGCCAAACTTTCAACCAACTGTTAAGGTATTATAGAAGAAAGTCATTTTCAGACATGCAAGATTGAAAAGATTGACCTTCCATGGAACCCATTAGAGAGTCCCTTTGAGGGTGTGCTCCACCAAAATGAATAATAAAAAGACATGGGCCGGGCAAGGTGGCTCATGCCTGTAATCCCAGCACTTTGGGAGACTGAGGCAGGCAGGTCACTTGAGGTCAGGAGTTCAAGACCAGCCTGGCCAACATGGTAAAACCCTGTCTCTACTAAAAATACAAAAATTAGCTGGAAGTGGTGGCATGCGCCTGTAGTCCCAACTACTTGGGAGGCTGAGGCACAAAGATCGCTTGAGCTTGGGAGACGGAGGCTGCAGTGAGCTAAGATTGTGCCACTCACTCCAGCCTGGGTGACAGAGTGAGATCCTGTCTCAAAAAAAAAAAAAAAAAAAAAAAGACATGGGATGAAGGAAATAGGACATTCAGCATAAGCAAGAAAATAAGGAAAGTTCCAGAATGGTGGTAGAGGCAGTTGTTCTCTAAGCTGCTGCACAGCTGGTCCAGAAAGGAACAGTCCTGAGAAAATCCTGCCCAGCAGGCTAGAACAGCCACCTGCCCTCAGTATTTGCCCGTTTGTAACAAAAAGCTGTAAATGCTCAGCTGAAAGAAGTTCTCGGGAATGGCAGAACCACCAAAAGTGCCCTGGCTCTTGATAAACGACAACTGAAGAAGAAAAGAGGATTTGCAAGAAGAATGAAATCATGGCTTCTCTGAGTTTGCGGATTTCTTGCACACATCTAATTAAACCTCTGCAGAAATTTCTACCACATCCCTAACCAATCATCTAACTCAGGATGCAGGATGTTTAGCCCAGTGACAGTGTGCCTTCAGCAGGCATACTATCACACTCCCCAAAATCTCTATTTTTTCAGTATCATTTCCTGAACTGAAACTAAATTGTCTGTCTTCAGCTTGTGCCCCTTTGTACTAACTCTTCCCTATGAAGGCACACAGAACAATCTTATTCATAAACAGCTCTTCCAATTTCACACATTATTGCAGTCTTTACTTCTGCCCACTACACTCATGCTTTCTGGGTTGTTCTCAGAGTTTAGCATGCGTCAGAATCACTGGGAGGACTTGTGTAAGCCCAGCTTGCTAAACCCCACACCAAAGTTTCTGACTCAGTAGATTTGATGTGGGGCCTAAGAACTTGCTTTTTTTTTTTTTTTTTTTTTTTTGAGATGGAGTCTCATTCTGTCCCCCAGGCTGGAGTGCAGTGGTGCAGTGGCACGATCTGGGCTCACTGCAACCTCTGCCTCCTGACTTCAAGCAATTCTTCTGCCTCAGCCTCCTGAGTAGCTGGGATTACAGGCACCTGCCACCATGCCCGGCTAATTTTTGTGTTTTTAGTAGAGACGAGGTTTCACCATGTTGGCCAGGATGGTCTCGAATTCACGGCCTCAAGTGATCCACCCGCCTCGGCCTCCCAAACTGCTGGGATTACAGGTGTGAGCCACCGCTCCCAGCCACCATCCTTATCTTAAAATGTGGCACCAACTCTCCAGAATGGAGTTTTCTGACTGAAGGTGCCCAGAGACAGTGCCCACCCATGCAGAGGAAAGGACCAACGGGGCTTTGCAGAAGCAAAGACAATGCCCCGCTAACCCTTGATAACCTGAGCAGCTGATGAACTCAGCATGTGTGCAGGAGTCCCCTTGGGACTGCTGGAGAGCAGCTGGGGCACCTTCCCTCTATAGCGCATTACATCCAGGACAGTCAAGAATCCCAGCCAACCTGTTAGGTGACTGACCCAGGCTGTCGCTAAGCAGCAAGCAGAACTGCTGCCCTTGCCTGGGTTCTCCAAGAGCCTGTGATCCTCCCGGGCCCTCAGACAGCCTCTTCCAACCCTAGGGCAAGGCGTTTCCGGAGCTGTGAGGTGAGGTTCCTGAGAGTGAGTGAAAGGAGCGACTTTAGGGATTAACTGTCTTGGACACATCTTCCCTCTAGATGTCTACTTCTCAACCGCTTGATATTTTTTGCCTCTCTTCCACACTCACTGGTGCGTCCCTTAAATTTCTTTCATCATTTTGTTTTTCTGGATTACTTGCCATGGCCTTTCTGTTCATCTCTCCACAGTCAGACCTGGGATCTGAACCCTGAGCTGACAGAGATGCTTAGAATCTGGCCTTCTGATGCTCCGAGAGGACTGGGGATGTGGCAGGCCATGCCTGCTTGGGAGGTCAGTTCACCAGGAGCGATTGCCCTCAGTGCCTGCGCCCCCAGACTGAGAAAGAAGGAGATGCTAAGGGTAGCCTTTCACATCATACAAAGAGCCTGGGAAGATGAGATGGAGGTGAGGTGGAGAGGCATTCAATCCAGAGGGAACAGGGAAGTAACTTTTTAAAATGCCTACTATATGCTAAGTACTTTGCTATGTATGTATGGGTTACTGATTTAATGTTGGAGTGGGGCTGAAATTCCCTGTATCTATTGGCCCATAGGATTAAAGACTGTTCTGTCTTGGAAGATAATGATGACTGATGAGCCTCTGAGGATAGAGGGTGAAGATTTTTAAAACCACCCTCAAGCATGAGCCCTAATATCCTCATCCGACCCAGGTCATGGTGCTTCTCCTAAGGCCATGAATTTCAGCCTGGGGAAGAGCTGGGAACAGCTGGAGAGGCAGAGGATTCCAGGATCGTGAAGCCCTAACCAGTAACCTGTGGAGAGTGACTTCACCCCCAGGCGGCCAGAGCAGCAGCTGCTGCAAACCGAAAATGCCAGGACGATCCATCTTCCCCTGCCCCTGGCCACCTCCAGGCTGGCGTCCTCTTCTGTGTGGTCTCTGTCTGGTTTGGCATTTCTCACTCCCCAAGTCCTGGATCTTGTGGGATGGCCCGTGGCCACTGTACTGCCTGTAAAGGCCTCCAGATGGCGCTTTCAGCTCATCAGTGGTCGCTGCTTTAGTTTACGATGTGAACAGATAAAGCTGAAGGAAAGGCAGGTGTGTCCAGGTTACCAGGCCTCAATCCCTGCCCTCAGAGCAGCTGAGGTTCCGTCCGCCTTGAGTGCGGGTGAGTGGCCATAGCAGCCTTCTCCCATCTGGAGCTCCCTGGAGGAAGTTGTCCCTTTCAAAACCAATCTCAGAATTTAGGATAATTTGCCAGATATACCAAATAAAAATACAGAATGCAGGGCCGGGTGTGGTGGCTCACACCTGTAATCCCAGCACTGTGGGAGGCCAAGGCGGGTGGATCACGAGGTCAGGAGATAGAGACCATCCTGGCTAACACGGTGAAACCCCATCTCTACCAAAAATACAAAAACTTAGCAGGGTGTGGTGGCGGGCGCCTGTAGTTCCAGCTACTCGGGAGGCTAAGGCAGGAGAATGGCGTGAACCCGGGAAGCGGAGCTTGCAGTGAGCCGAGATCATACCACTGCACTCCAGCCTGGGAGACAGAGCGAGACTCCGTCTCAAAAAAACAAAACAAAACAAAGCAGAATGCCCAGTTAAATGTAAATTTCAGATAAAAAATAATTTTTTAGTTTAAGTATGTCCAAATAATGTCTGTGTCATACTTATGCTAAAAAATTATTTTTAAATAATTTATTTACTATTTAAAATTATTTTTTAATAATTTATTGTTTATTTGAAATTCAAATTTAACTAAGGTGTCTTGTCTTTATGTGGCAATTCTAGTTTAGGTTTGTTTACAGGAATTCCCCACCTTCTGGCTGATCCATGCTTATAGAACATCTACCAGGCATGTGTGAGATATGACAACAGGAAGCAAGAGTAGCTCCTGCATTTAGAGGTGAGTTTGAAAAAAGACATGTTGACCAACAAGAAAATGTAGGAAACATGGGATAGTGGAAGAAGTCTGGATTTTGGTGTTGGCTTTAAGTTCAAGCTCCACTTCTAATGTTCACTAGCTGTGTTAACTTAGGTAAGTTATTAACATCTGTGGGCCTCTGTTGTTTATGTGTGGAAATAGGAATAATACCAACCTCTGGCTGGGCGTGGTGGCTCACGCCTGTAATCCCAGCACTTTGGGAGGCTGAGGCAGGTCAATCTCCTGAGGTCAGGTGTTTGAGACCAGCCTGGCCAACATGGTGAAACCCCTTCTCTACAAAAAATACAAAAATTAGCCAGGTGTGGTGGTGGGTGCCTGCTACTCGGGAGGCTGAGGCAGGAGAATTGCTTGAACCTGGGAGGCAGAGGTTGCAGTGAGCCAAGATTGCGCCACTGCACTCCGGCCTGGGTGACAGAGCAAGACTCCACTTCAAAAAAAAAGGAAGAAATAATACCAACCTCGGAAGGTGACCAAGGAGGTTGTAAGAAATTGTATGTATCTCATGCCTGGCTGCCATAGGATCTGAATATATGCTAGTTTTATAAAATAATATAACTACCAGGCCAGGCACGGTGGCTCATGCCTGTAATCCCGCACTTTGAGAGGCCGAGGCAGGCAGATCACCTGAGGCCAGGAGATCAGCCTAACTAACATGGTGAAACCCTGTCTCTACTACTTTTGAAAAAATTTTAAAAAGCGGGGCGTGGAGGCAGGCACCTGTAATTCCAGCTACTCAGGAGGCTGAGGCAGGAGAATCGCTTGAACCTGGGAGGCGGAGGTTGCAGTGAGCCAAGATGGCGCCATTGCACTCCAGCCTGGGCTACCGAGTGAGATTCTGTCTCAAAAATAATAATAATAATAATATAACTACCATGAGAAAGAGACAACTAAAAGTGTTATGGTAACAATTAACTTTACCTCCTTTGGGAGGCTGTCTACAAAGAATGTAACACTTCACTTTTATTTTATTTTATATTATTATTATTATTATTATTATTATTAGAAATGGGATCTCACTGTGTTGACCAGACTGGCCTTAAACTCCTTACCTCAAGCGATCCTCCAATTTCAGCCTCCCAAAGTGCTGGAATTACAGGTGTGAGCTGCCGCACCTGGCCCACACTTCACTTTTAAATAGAAATAATAGCTAATAGCATATAGTGAATGCCCACAACATTGCCCTAAGTATCTAATAAACATGATCTCATTTAATCTTTATATTAACTCTCCAAGGTGTTTACTATTACTGTCCCCAATTTGCAAATGGAGAAACTGAGTTAAGAAGCTTATCACAGAGCTAGTAAGTGGTAGATTTAGTATGTTCACTTGAGTCCATCTAACTCCCCAACCAATGCTCCGAACCTCTATCTTACACTACCTTTGCATGGATTGGCCCTTGAAGTTTGACTTGGTGACCACTATGAAGAGAAGCACAGATTGTGGCTACCGAGCATCTGGAACAGCAGATGGAGATGCAGAAACTGGGAGGGGCGAAAGAACAGTACTGGGGCCCTGAGTTGCTGGGCATTCTGGAAACAGCAGCTCATTAATGTTCACAGGTGTGTCTTAAGACCTTTGCAAGTTCTCAATTTCCACACTAGTTTCTACATAGAAGGTATAACTGGGGCGGATAGGGAGATTGAGTAGCCTCTTGACCCTAATGAAAGTTTTGTTAGTATTGATAGTCACCATTTATTTGATATTTATAGTACACCAGGCAGTGCCAGGCATTTTTCACACGTTATCTTGTTTAATCATCACAACCACAGACCAAGAGAAAAACCAAAGCCAAGGTCACATAGCTAGGCGGTGTTGGACCCAGTGCTTGTGTAACTCCAGCAGGGTGGAGGGTTGATGCACTCTCTAAATAAGGGCTCATTCACTTCAAGGCATGTAATTAAAATTCATTCCTCAGCAAAATCGTGTATGACTTATATAGGTCCCTTGTAAACATTCAAAACCATGTCAAAGGTTTCCTGTATTGTGGGGATCAGTCTTATTTCAGTGCCCTGTTCCACGTTTAGCTAGTTTCAAATGAATAATGAACACAGTTAGTAACAATTACCAACATTGCAGCCCCTTCCTGCCTCCACCTCACAGCCGGAGCAGGGCAGGCTTGCTTGCTCCAGTCTGAACTCCAGCCCCGCAACTCACAGAGTTAATCCACCCTCTTAGACTCCTCTGGTTTGCCCACTCACCTTGGGGAAAGTGCAGAAAGATCAGATTTTTTTTCAACTTGCTTGGGTGTTTTTACTCCAAGGTGTTAAAATGCAAAGTACAAGGTGACAGGAATACAAACGTAGATAAGATATGGTCTTTGAGTGTGAGGCCTTCCTATGCGGAAACATGGAGATAAGCATAATAACTGAAGGCAAAGGGGAACCATAACAAAGAATGGACCAGGTACCAAGGAGAAAGAGCAAGTAGGGGCCGGTTGCGGTGGCTCACGCCTGTAATCCCAACACTTTGGGAGGCTGAGGTGGGAGGATCATGAGGTCAGCAGTTTAAGACCATCCTAACCAATATGGTGAAACCCCGTCTCTACTAAAAATATAAAAAGTAACCAGGTGTGGTGGTGCATGCCTATAGTCCCAGCTACTCGGGAGGCTGAAGCAGGAGAATCGCTTGAACCTGGGAGGTGGAGTTTGCAGTGAGCCAAGATTGTGCCACTGTACTCCAGCCTGGGTGACAGAGCAAGACTCTGTCTCAAAAAGAGAAAAAAAAAAAAAGAAAGAGCAAGTCTGGTCTCTGGGGGAGGCCCATGACCACACCACCGAGTTGGTGACACAAAAGCTGGTCTTGGAGAATGAGTCCAAGTTTGCCTGATGAAGGAAAAGGAAGGGTAACCCTGCAAGGCAGGCTCAGCCACAAAACAAAACCACTTGCTTGGCCAACTGCAAGAACTACAAAAGGTGGAGTAGGGGATAAGGTACAAAAGGAGCGGAAGGTGAAGGGGAAATGGTTGGTAGGGGCCAGACTGTAATAGAGCTTGTCCACCATATGAAGATGTCTGGAGTTTTATATCCTTTAAGCCAATGTTTCTCAAACCTTTCCACTTAAAGCATCCCAAAGGCAGTGGATAGCACAGGCATAGGAATAGAGGGCAGCCCATGTTGAGTTCAAACTCTCTTTAAAGGTCTTGTCTTTGAAATCATGTGATTCTTATATTCTACTCCATTTTATGTCTGTTTTAATGTTTACCTTAATACATAATAAATAAAAATAAATTTAAAATTAAAATAAGATAAATGTTGTTTTCTGAATCTCTAGATAAAATTTTAAGATTACATTTAAAGATATATTTATTATAAATAAAATTCAAGAGGTCAGGCCTGGTGGCTGACACCTGTTATCCAGTGTTTTTGGAGACCCAGGCAGGAGGGTTACTTGAGCCTAGGAATTCAAGGGTGCAGTGAGCCATGATCACACACTGCACTCCAGCCTTTGCAACACAGCAAGACCCTACTTCAAAAAAAACAAATGAGGGCCAGGCGCAGTGGCTCGCGCCTGTAATCCCAGCACTTTGGGAGGCCAAGGTGGGCAGATAACTTGAGGTCAGGCGTTCAAGACCTGGCCAACATGGTGAAACCCCATCTCTACCAAAAAATACAAAAATTAGCTGGGCGTGGTGGCACGCGCCTGTAGTCACAACAGTTACTTGAGAGGCCGAGGTGGGAAAACTGCTTGAACTCAGGAGACGGAGGCTGCAGTGAGCCAAGATTGCACCATTGCACTCCAGCCTGGGCGACAGAGTGAAACCCTGTCTCAAAAAAACAAAACAAAACCATGAGGAAGATAATCTATTCTATAGTTCTTCCCACCCTGTTTCCTTACGTGAATCCCCCATCCCGGAAGTTGCTTCAGCAGGTCTGATGACAGTCATAGGGATTTAAGCAGGATAGTTATGTGATAAGATTTATCTTCTAGAAAGACCCTTCTGACAATTGTATAAAGGATGGATTGGAGGTGAGAGAGGCTGAAGGCAGAGAGAGCAGGTGGGAAGCTCTGCAGCAACCCGGGCAAAAGATGGTAAAGGTAAAGCAGATAAAGAAGGGAAGAGTTTTGAGAGGCATTTAAGAAGTGGAAGCCAGACAAGGTGGCTCATGCCTGTAATCCTAGCACTTTGGGAGGCCAAGATGGGGGGATCACTTGAGCTTGGGAGTTCTAGACCAGCTGGGAAACATGGTGAAACCCTGTCTCTACTAAAAACACAAAAATTAGCTGGCTTGTGCCACATGCCTGTGGTCCCAGCTATGTAGGAGGCTGAGGTGGGAGGATCACTGGAGCTCAGGAAGTCTAGGCTACAGTGACCTGTGGTCACACCACTGCACTCCAGCCTGGGTGACAGAGCAAGACCCTGTCTCGAAGACAACAACGACAACAACAAGAAGTGGAATTAGGGTCAGGCACTGGGCTTACACCTGTAATCCCAACACTTTGGGAGGCCAAGGCTGGAGGATTGCTTGAGCCCAGGAGTTTGAGACCAGGCTGGGCAGCATAGCAAGACCTGGTCTCTACAAAAAAAAAAAAGAAGAAGAAGAATTTTTTTTTTTTTTTTTTTTTTTTTTTTTTTTTGTTGTTGAGACAGAGTCTCACTCTGTCGTCCAGGCTGGAGTGCAGTGGCCGGATCTCAGCTCACTGCAAGCTCCGCCTCCCGGGTTTACACCATTCTCCTGCCTCAGCCTCCCAAGTAGCTGGGACTACAGGCGCCTGCCACCTCGCCCAGCTAGTTTTTTGTATGTTTTTAGTAGAGACAGAGTTTCACTGTGTTAGCCAGGATGGTCTCGATCTCCTGACCTCGTGATCCGCCCGTCTCGGCCTCCCAAAGTGCTGGGATTACAGGCTTGAGCCACCACGCCCGGCCAAAAAAAAGAATTTAAAAGAAAATTAGCCAGGTGTGGTGGCACACCCCTGTGGTCCCAGCTACTTGGGAAGCTGAGGTGGGAGGATTCTTTGAGCCCAGGATGTCGAGGCTGTAGGTGAGCCATGATCATGCCACTGTACTCCAGCTTGGGCAACAGAGCAAGACCCTGTCTTAAACAAACAAGCAAGCTAAAGAAATGGAATTAATAGTATTAGAAAACTGTCCCGGGGCTGGGCGTGGTGGCTGAAGCCATTAATCCCAGCAGTTTGGGAGGCCGAGGCAGGTGGATCACCTGAAGTCAGGAGTTTGAGACCAGCCTGGCCAACATGGCGAAATCCTGTCTCTACTAAAAATATAAAAATTAGCCAGGCATGGTGGTGCATGCCTGTAGTTCCAGCTACTCAGGAGGCTGAGGCATGAGAATCGCTTGAACCTGGGAGGTGGAGGTTGCAGTGAGCTGAGATTGTGCCACTGCACTCCAGCCTGGGCGACAGAGCGAGACTCCGGCCCAAAATAACAATAATAATAATAGGCCGGGCGCGGTGGCTCAAGCCTGTAATCCCAGCACTTTGGGAGGCCGAGACGGGCGGATCACGAGGTCAAGAGATCGAGACCATCCTGGCTAACACGGTGAAACCCCGTCTCTACTAAAAAATACAAAAAAAAACTAGCCGGGCGAGGTGGCGGGCGCCTGTAGTCCCAGCTACTCCGGAGGCTGAGGCAGGAGAATGGCGTGAACCCGGGAGGCGGAGCTTGCAGTGAGCTGAGATCCGGCCACTGCACTCCAGCCCGGGCGACAGAACGAGACTCCGTCTCAAAAAATAATAATAATAATAATTATTATTATTATTTGCAAATCATATATTATCTGATAATGGATTTATATCCAGAATATATGGAGAAATCCTGAAACTCACCAACAGAAAACAAACTGTCCGATTCAAAAATGGACAAAGGACTTGACAAGACATTTTTGCAAAGAAATTACACAAATGATCGATAAGCACTAAGACAACATAAAGAGTCGTCCAGTCAGCACCCTGCTGTTTAAGTTTCAGCCACCATCTGACTCACACCTTGAGCTAGAACCATCCAACCATGGGCTTCCTGAATTCCCATCCCACAGAAACAGAGATAACGAAATGGTTGTTGCTTTAAACCACTGAATTGGAGTGATTCATTTTGTAGCAATAGTTAATGACACATGGTAAAATGTTAATATGTAGAGAATCTGGGTGAAGGGTATAAAGGAACTCTTTGTAGAATGGGCCTCTACCTTGTGTGTGACAAAGGGGTGGGGTTACAAGGATCATAGCCTCTTCTCAGGATTACTCAAGGCAGTCTCCCACCCAAGTCTACACCGTAACAATGAAGCTGAGCTGCAACTTCAGAATGGGAAAGCAAGATAAACTGAGCATGCAATTTCCCTGTTGCCTTGGTGACACCCAGATACCCTGCAGATGCGGTTAGAAACAGCTTCAGTTGTCCAACTCTCTGGCTAGAAAAAAGTGTAGCCTGGGTTTTTACTCTCCTAACCCCTTGATTTGTTTGGGGAATTATTGTCTACAAAGAGCTCTCTCCTTTCTGAGAATTACTTTAGGTGGAAGAAGAGACTATGTGCTGTGTCCCCTCTCTTTTCTTACTCTATTTGTAACTTTCTTCCTTCTTTTTTCCCCAAGAAAATGGGCTCAGTTGGGGTGCTTTGGCACCAATAGTCCTGCGGTGGAATTTGTGGGAGCTAGACAGGGAGATTTGGAAGATAATGCTAGGTTGTGAGTTCTTGCTTTTGAGTTGTTTGAAGAGAATGCAGCATCTCTGGCATGTCAACAAGCCCAGCAGAATCCAGTAACATTCACCAAGAGGGCTTGATTAGAGTTGGTTACGGGATGATCAGGATGGTTAGGTGTGAAGAGCTTACGCTGATTATGGAGGGTACGGGAGTCACGGGGTTGGTACCCAATGAGGAAATTTACCTTAGTAGAAACATTTGGGATAGTGTAGAAGAGAGAAGTGCTAGAGGCAAGGATTCAGGAAATAGAGAATACCAGAGTCTCAATTAACAGGATGGAAAGCTAAGGAGATGAGAGACTTTTAATAGTAGCATAGTACTAAAAGACAAAGTATGTGTAAAGGTATTAGAAACATGGGGATTGAGACTCTGAGGCAGTTAGGCCAGAGAAAAGAAGAAGGAAAACATTTGTCTTCATTTGATTCAATTACATAAACATTTCTCAGAATCTACTATGTGTCACATGCTGTGGTGGATGCTGAGGGAGCTGATGAAAAAGACAGAATTCCTGCCCACCAGGGTCACGTAGTCTGATTGGAGACACAGACACGTAAACAAATGACTAGTGTAAGGTGTGTGTAAGAAAGGAGGAATGTGCAGGGTGGGTACAAAGGTGACCTCAAGGCATCCACGGGAGTCAGGGCTGAGGGAGGAAGAGCCAGAAGACATCAGCACAAAGAGAACCAAGATGTTGAAGTCACAGGGGAAAAGAACATACTGGAGCCCTAGGCAGAGAAGTGTAGGACAAGGACAGCAAGCGTGGAGAGAAACGGCGGGATCTAGAAGAACCGAGGAGATCCATAACAGCACGCTTGGGGGAGGGAATTCAGGAACACAAATGGACATGTCAGAGGGAGCTAGTTATGAGGAAGTAGACTGCAAACTAGATAGTGAGCAAGATGAAGAAATAAGAGGTTTTTATCCTTGCAATGGGAGAGAAACAATAAGGCTGACAAAAACTCAAGTGATCTGTAGATAGATGATTTCGTTAGCTCGATTTAAGGGTAAAGGTGCACCTCTCTGGTAGGAGATGAAAGGGGATGTTTAAAACAGGTAGAAAAATTGGGCTGGGCGCGGTGTCTCATGCCTGTAATCCCACCACTTTGGGGGCTGAGGCAGGTGGATCACCTGAGATCTGGAGTTCGAGACCAGCCTGGCCGACATGGTGAAACCCCATCTCTACTACTACTAAAAAAAAAAAAAAAAAATAGCCTGGTGTGGTGGCACAGGCCTGTAATCCCAGCTACTCGGGAGACTGAGGCAGGAGAATTGCTTGAACCCAGGAGGCGGAGGTTGCAGCGAGTCAAGATCGCGCCATTGCACTCCAGCCTGGGGGACAAGAGTGAAACTCCGTCCCAAAGAAAAAGAAAAAAAAATTGAATTTGGGAATTAGAGAAAAAGACTGTGATTGGAACCCGCACACCAAGAGAGGAGATAAAACCCAGCCTTAGCTCTTCCATGTCGCTGAAAGAGAAGAAAACGTCTCTTTTTCCTTTTCCGTAGCCATAAAAGATGAAAATCCGTCATCCAGCTACTGGAATCAGGTGTACACGGTTGTTCCTCCGTGATGAGACAGGGCGGAGGGATTGTTACCCTGTTGCCAAGGAAAAAGGAAGGGGCTGTTCCCAGTTGCTATGGTGACGAGGTAGGCGCGTTCCCTCGGTACCGCCGCACACGTCTGAGGCGGTCTCCTCTCCTCGTTGCTACGGCAACGCAATGGGCCTGTTCCCGTCGCCCCCCGCCTCCCGCCGCAGTCGCTAAGGCAAGGTGGAGGTAGGGGCTGTCCTCCTCCCGCCGCTCAGTTGCCTTGGAGACGGCGGGTGCCCTGGCCCCGCCCCGCTCGGACTGACAGCGGCGGCCGCATCGCGCCTGCGCAGTGCCCTCGTCCCCCGCAGTCTCTGTGCGTTGAAGCCGGAGACCGCGGCGGCCTCAGCGAGGACCCTTCGCCCCGGAGCCGCCGGCCGGGACCGCAGCTTCTGCCGCAGCGCCCCCACCACCTGTCCCCTCCCCCGCCGCCTCCGCCGGAGCCGCCTCGCGCACTGTGAGTCCGGGCAGAGGCGACGGACGCCGTGGGGCTGAGTCAGCGGGAGGCCCGGGCCCGGGCTGGGGGAGGGGAACCGGGCTCCCCCCGCCCCCGCCTCCCCACCCGTACCCCCGCACCCCGACCGCACCTTCCCCGCGCCGGTCAACCCCCTCCATCCCTGTCGCCGGGTTCCCTCCGGCCTCGGCGGCCCAGCCTCCCCAGCCACTCCCCCTCCCCTTCCTCCCCTCCCCTTCCCTCAGTCTCTCCGGATCCACCTTGGAGGTCCTTCCCCACTAGACGTGGCCACCGCACCTCTGCCCTGGACTGATATTTCCCGCAAACTACCTCCCGTCCTCCCTTGTCCCTTCTCCCTCCTCCTCACTCCTCCTAGGCCTGACATCTCCCGGCCTCTCTGGTTCTCCACAGTGATGTGCCAGAAAGAGTGACAGGAGAGCGAGGGGAGACTTGGGGGAGGGGGAACCTCGCGCCGGGCCCAGCCTGGGGGCCTCGGGTTTCTTCCCCACACGCTCCTGCGTGGCTGGTTTGGGGAAGCAGGTCTGGAGAGTTCTCACGGGTTGCTCAGAGATTGCAGGGCTTTTCGAATAGATCTGGCTGGGAAGGGTTCAGCTCCATCGTGATCATCTAGCGTTTAATGAACGCGGCTAGTGCCTGGTGGCCTTCTAGTGGGCTGAGCTACTGCCTGGCTGGTGGTGTGGCGCGGGGAGTGGAAGTAGTGGAGGGAAGGGAGAAAAGGTTGCGTTTGGGAGCTCAAAGTTCCTGCGCTTCCGGTGTGTTGTTGTGAATAAGCATCTTGCGGTACTCTTTAAAATGCATTTTTTTTTTAATCGCACTACAACCCTGGTATAATGTGAGGTTTGGAAACAGGCCTGATACCATCCATAGGAAGTGCTTACTGTGTATATATGAAGGGGCTGTGGCAGGACTTGATCTTGGATTCCTGTAAATTAACTAATTGGATAGTAGTGATAGTTTTAACATAACGAGTGCCGAGTTGAGAGGAAGGAGAAAAGTCGAAGCTTCTCCGTGGTGTAGGTGTGAGGCCTGTACACTGTGCCTTCTCCAGCTGTGTGTCTGTGTGGGGTCTGTCACCAGATAGGGGTTCTAGCATATTTGGACAATTCCCTGGGTTATGTTTGCTACCCCTCCACCTGCCCATCTTGCAGTCCCTGTTCTTGGAATAGAGGAGGATCCCAGTTTTCTTTTTCCAGGAGAACTGAGCTGAAGTCACAGTTAGTACCCAGAGCCAGAAACTCTTAATAAACATGTTTCAACTTGAGGGCCCCTAACTACTGTGTGTGTACCTCATTGACAACTTCTTTTTTATTTGGCTTCCAAATTTCAGTATGCTGTTAGAAAACACGTGTAAATATAAGCCAGATCTACCGCACAAGAGGCTTTGGGATTTTTACTCCAGATGGTAAAAGGAACTCATGGTCCATTTCTAAAAATCATGGTGAAGGAGCCACTCATTTGAAGTTTCTGGGGTTGCAAACAGTGAGAAATAACTATTTCACTCCTTTCCTTTGCTCAATCATGGTCTATTGGCAGCCTCCTCAGAGCCACTCCCTGCCCCCATGCCCATCAGATTAGTTTACAGTAGCCAAGACGGCTGTCGCCCTAGTTTTAAACATAGAGATGAAGTTCAGAAAAACTATAGCCGCCATCCAGCAGGGCAGTTTCTTCTGTTTCGAATGCCAGACTGGGGTTTGGTGGGATGCACCTGCCTGTGGTGCAATGGGAACCGTGGGGCCTGAGAGTGGCATTCCTTCTGTGTGGTCCTGTGTCACATAGCTCACCAAAATACCGGAGCAGGGCAGGAGCAGACAGCTGTGCTGGAGAGCTGCTCCTCCTGGGCTGAGTGTATTTTGGGAATCAGCGATATTACTGGGGTGGAGGGTTGTGAATTAAGGAGGAAGAAAATGTGTCAAGGCTAGATAGATCAGGAGGGTGTAAGTAAAATGTTCCTTTCCAGTTTGCTGTGGGATAGTACATTTTCAGAGGATCAGAGTGGTTTTTATGTGGATTAATTTGCCTTTGAAATCCATACCAGTGTTTTATGAGATAATGATGGAATGCCTTTTAAACTGCTACTATGAGGAAACAGGACTAATACTTGTCTTACACATTGCCTATCCAGCTGTTGCTGAATGTAATTGTTAAGATCAAGGAGAGGGACATGATTTGAACCAAGTTAGACCTAAATCTATGTAATGGATGTTAAGGTTTTGTAGGACTGTATTCTTGATTCTAAGACACACCAGCAATTTACCAACAGCTTTTAGGTAACATAATCTATTGCTACCAGATCAAGATATATATGTTGATTCCAAGGTGCATCCTCATTTTAGAAACACTAAAACCCTCGGGAAGTGGCAAGACTTGAGGGAGGGATTTATGAATTTTGGAACTGAGAAAGAATGCTATTGCCTGTGTGATGATGCCATTTCCAACCTACCGTCCTGAGAGTGCATGCATTGTGAAGATGAGTTTCTTCCAGTCCTTCCTCCACACGAGCACACATTGTGGGACTGTATTTGTAAGATGACTGGCTGGAATCAGGCATAGTAGGAGGCTATTGAATGGAGGAAAGTTCCCATATGGGAATGCAACCCAAGGTCTTAATGTAGTACTCTGCAGAAACTGAGCCAACTCTCTGGCAGCAAACATCTTATGAGCTATACCCGATTTCAGCCGAGTAACATTTGCCAGAAGCTGAACAGAAAATATAGTTTTTTTTAAAAAACAGAATGCATCTACCCTAATTTGCTTACAGATCCATTTGTACGGTCCCAAGGCACATGTCTCCCTCCCTTAGGATGTTAGCACTGGAGGTGACCCCAGATGGTATAGTTTAATACCCTCATTTCTAAAGTTGACACGAGACAACAAGAGTTAAATGACTTGCCTAAGGTCACCCAACCCATGTAGAACATATGTAAAAACACTTTGTAAACTGTGTACACTAGGCAGATGAATGTTGGTGGTTATTAGTGGCTGAGTCAGGATTAGATCTCCAGATTTCCAGACTAGAGTTATTCTTCAACACCACATTGCCTCATCCCTCATGATGTTCCAAAGGGTTTTAATAAAAATAAGTTAGTAGTCTGTAATTAGCCATGTAGACAAGGGCTTGTTTTGTCATCTGAGATGTTGCACAGCCAGGCAAAATTTTGTGTCAAACTGTCTACTAAATATTTATTCTTGTCACCTTAAAAATAATTTTTTTTTATCATACATTCTGACTTCAGGAAGGTCTTTCTTTTCTTTAATTTGCATCAACTAACAGAAAAGCAAATGTGAAGTTGAGTATTCGAAGTCTTTTCTACTTCCTATCTGTGAGACTGCCACATTCCAGAAAGCAAGGTGGAGAGGCAGACTGGGCTGAGAGGAGGGGCGTGCACACTGGGCAGCTGCGGGGTTATCTTCCAGCTCTCAGAATGGAACCTTTTGTAGTTTCTGGGAGCCATAAGGGCTTCTAAACCCTCTCCTTGGGAAGCACTGAGGCAGCCTGGCCTCTGGAAGCAGGCAGACTTGAGTTCAGATCCCCATCCAGCCACCTCCTGGCTGTGTGGCCTTGGTGAGCTATGTTACCTCTGAATGCCAGTTCCCTCATTTATAACCCTGGAATAATAACCATCTGTTTTAGAGGGTTATTGTGAAGATTGAATGAAAGAGAGTATGTAGAGTGCTTGCTTCTTAAGAAATAGCAGTGATTATTTTATATTGACTAAAGCATAAAATAGCAAATAATAGTTTCAAAATTGTTCGTGATTTAGGTCCATCTTGGACCCTCAGTTTCGTAGCCCCCATCTCTCAGCAGCCCTCTTGGTATTTGTCAGGAACAGAGAGGAGGTTTGTCCTGGAAAGACCCGGCACTTACATTATTATTTCAACTGCCAGAACAGGAGTATATGAAACGTTATCTTTGCTCCATGTATTCAGCCAACCTGAAAGACTGGCAGGACAGGAGCATTTGACTTTAGGAGGCACAGATGTGCTGTGCTTGGGTGTGTGGTGAGGGCGGCTAATCCTCCAGCGGGGAGGCCAGTCTGGAGTGGTCTTCATTTGAAATAGAAAAGCTGCTGAGCTCTTGCTTGTGAGGGACACACATGTGGTCTTTATTGACTTCCTCAACTGGTAGAGGCATAGATTTCATTGGTGACTTTGCTAAAATCAGCTTCTGCATCCTTGAGATTCAGAGGGCGAAGGAAAGGAGCTATTCATCTTAGGAAGGAAACCTCACCAGTGACCGAGGTAAAGGGAGGTCATTTTGGATGGAGAGAATTACAAACTGGCTCAAGGCAGAGACTACTGAGTAATTAAAGAACCAGGGCAAGCTGTTCAGGTGAGAGAGCAAAAGTGAACTTAAATTCCTAGATAAATTTCAGTAGGGAAGGAAATACCCACGTATAGACACCTAAAGATTGAAAAGAGAAACGCAATAATGTTTACCTCTGGGAGGTGGGATTTGGGTGTGGGGAAGGGAAAAGGAGACTCAAAGGGGAACTTTTACTTGATATGTTTTCGTATTTGACTTGTTGTAAGAAGCATGTATGATTTAGTCATTTAATGAAGACCAAAAAGAATGGGTAGTGATTGTTGTTCAGTAAATACATTTTGATACAAAAGAAGCAGCTGCCTTTACTTGGAGCCTCTCATGCCTGAGGCAAATAGGGTTTGACAGCTTCAAGCAGGCCCAGGCAGTTTGCACCAAACCAAGTTCTTTAGTGAGGTCAGGACCCTCCAAAGTGGCTGCTTCCCAGTCAGCCCAGGGTACTTAACTGACCACCTACCTCATCACCTCTTCCTAGTCTTTTCACTTCCGTGTTGAGAAAGTCCCCTCCATCTCTTGGCCAGCTAAAATAATCATCATTATTCTAATAAGTTGATTTAATTTTCAACTATTGATGAAAATGGCATCTGACTATACGACCTTCATGAAAAATTCCTGCCTCTTAGTTAATGTCAAGAGGGCCTGAAGTTTAAAGGGACCCAAGCTGAAATGCTGGCACACTGTGTAGCTAAGTTCTCAATCAGACCTAGCTGGTACAGCATATCTTTTACATAATGATTTTTTAACTGCTTCTGGTAGGAATTACTGGTAAACTATGATAAAAATCCTTAAGGATTGTTGAGCTTTTAATTTTATCGTAAGTTGGCCAGCTGTATTTTCTAGCCAGATGTCATGTTTATTATAGAAAGATGACACACCTATCATTTGGACATGTGCTTTGGGTTGCTTACCCAGGAGTTAGGATGGGTTATGCTGAGTAATTCACATTTCATCACCCAGTCTTCCTGTTGGCCAAGAGTACAATTTTGTGTGACAGTTAGCCAAGTTTGGTGAAGCATGCTGTGGCCAAGGATGGTTTTTCTTGTGCATAGAGTTGACTGGCCAGTACTAGCATAAGCCTAGATCTTGCACTCACTAGCACCATGCCCTACCAGCTTTGATAAACTGACCAGACGTCAGTCAACTTTTTAGCATAACATCAGTGTTTTAAGCCCTGGACGCTTTATTTTCCTCAAGTAAATAAGGACTTGTCCTATCTAAAATGCTTTAACTCCATGCAAAATGATTTTTTTCCCTGAAACTATTTCCTATATATAGGAGATACATACCACTTGTGTGATATGTTTAAAATAACTGAGCAAGAAGCATGGTTTCAAATCTGCCTTGTAGTTTGACTATATATAAAAAGGCTTAAAAGGATGTATATCCTTAGACCAGAAAGTGCCATTCTAGCAATATTTAGAAAATCAGAGGTGTGTACAGAAATACTTGTAAAAGATTTATTAATGCAACATTACTAGTAATATCAAACATTGAAAACAACCAAAAGTGCCAGCAACTGAGGATTGGTCAGGCTCACCCAGATAAAATACTGCACAGGCATTAAACACATTTGGAGAAGAATATTAATACCAGAACTTTTAATATCAATGAAAGCAGTAGGGTGAAAAATAGCGTGTCAAGGAAAAGATCATATTTATAAAGAAAAACATGAAAAGATACTAGAAGAGCATATGCCAAGTCATAAGTGATTGAGTAATGGTATTAAAAACGAATGGCTTTCCTTAGTGCTTGTTGATGTTTTTTTCCTAAGCTTTTCTGCATTAAGCAACTATAACTTAATTATGACATTTTAAAACAGTGACTTCTAGATTCCATGTAGTAGAGCAATCTTTAGAGTCTTCTTTGCCTCTTACTTTTACTGTTTAAATTTATCAGAAGGTTTTAGTAAAACCTCGTATACCACAGGGCTCTGTTTTGGGTGGCCTTCTTTTCCCTGGTGTCTTTTCAGATTCTCTATATTCCCAGTTCTCTAGTGTTCCAGGGGCCTTTTTTGAGGCTTTTGCTCATTTTTGTTGTGGATGTGTACCTGTCTGAATTGCCTGTTTTAAAAGACTCTGCCCAGGCCCACGACAGTCACCTTCCTCCCTTTGCCCTTTGTCACCTTCCGTTCAGCCTTGAGCTCAGAGGCCCCTTTTCCTTCCAGGGATGGGGAAGGTTGGGTGCCCACCCAGAAGCCCTATATAGGCATGGGCTAGGCCACTCCCTGTGTGCCACACAAGGTCCGTGGAGCTGCTGACTATGTTGGGAGGGCCTGGCTGGGCAGCTGTCCTCTGGCCTCATCTTTCCCATCCACACACACACTGTACATTGCCTAGATGGCCCAGCCCAGTGGACTGATACCTGCCTTCTACTGGTGGTGGAGTCTGCCCAGCTCTGAGCACTGAGAAAGGGGCACTTCTGGCTTCCTCCTGAGGATCCGGGACTTCGAGTTGAAGAACATATGGCCTGTCACATAGCTCGGCCTGTGCTGTGATAAATGTTTGCTAAGCGGGATCTGCCTCTTCCTCCAAATGATCTGGCTACCCAAACACTTGTCCCAGATGGGGTGGAGGCCTTCCCTGCTGCCTGGAATTATTAGTGAGCAAGTCTTTGGGTATGGCTGGCTGGAGAGACTCCACCACTCAGAGAGAGTGATTGTGGGAGAAACAGTCATCTTATCTTGAGGGCATTGTGGTCCTGGTCACCTTGTAATTTAAATGGTGTTTTCTGACTGGTAAGAAATGAAATCTTAGCTGCTTCTGAGTCAGCAAGATCATAGTTGGGTCTAAGGTGTGTGTTGCCATGTGGTCTAAGCAGGTCTTAGACCACTGGATGAAATTAGATACCTTTCCCATGTGAGGAGTGTTTCACGCAGGCTTATCTCCAGTGGCATAATGCATGCTGTGTAGCCAGGCCTTTCGGCAGCACCAGACTCTTGGCAGCCAGCCACCCTCCACCCCCACCCGCTTCCCTGAAGGTTGTTGACACTTACCTGGGACTCTGATTTGGTCCTTGACTTGTTCTGATTTTAGATGGGTAGAGCTCATAGCTGAAAGCTCTCAGTTTAAGCATCTTATTAACATTCTTAAGTGACAGGATCACTGCTAAGTACAGAGATGTGTTATGCTGGCCCCAAAATAGCAAGGTACAGTGTCTTGAGACAACTTGATAAGACTTCTGTTACCCCAAAAGTATAGTTTCCAGGTTTACAGATTATTCATATAAATTTGCATATCATCTTCACAAGACATGTAAGGATGCTCTCAGCACATATTCTTCATCAAGCCCTTTCTCTGTTTATATTGTTAGTCACTATAGGATATAAAAGAAATGAGACTCAACCCTTGACCATGAGGAGGCTGTAATCTGTGTGGAAGACAAGATGGATATACGGAATGATTAGTTCATATGACAATATTGCATGTCAGAAACACATCTTCGGTGCCTTATTCTATAAGACACAGTCTCAGCCCTTGAGGAATTCAGCTGATATTCTAGCAAAAGAGTTGGACACAAAATTATATTTCACTGCAACATGAGGGGATGGAACCTTATCAGCTATGGGAAAGGGTGCTTTGGTAAGCCAGAAGGAGGAGTCACCCTGAGCCTGTGAGAGCCAGAAAGTCTTCAGAAATGAAAACACACTGGAGCTGGGTGTGCAGGATGATGTGGAGACTCATCAGAGGACAGCTGAGGAAGAGAGGCAAAAGAAAAGAACAGTGCATTGGGTGTCACTGGTACTGCAGAGTCTAAATTCCAAAAGGATGCTGAGAGGAAAATAATCAGAAAAGACTTCAGTCTAGGTGCAGTGGCTCACGCCTGTCATACCAACACTTTGGGAAGCCAAGGGGGGAAGATCACTTGAGGCCAGGAGTTCAAGACCAGCCTGAGCAACATAGCGAGACCCCATCTACAAAAATTGTTTTTAAATTAGCAGGGCATGGTGGCATATACCTATAGTCCCAGCTACTAGGGAAGCCGAGGCAGGAAGATGGCTTGAGCCCAGGAGTTTGAAGCTGCAGTGAACTATGATCATGCCATTGCACGCCAGCCTGGGTGGCAGAGTAAGGGTCAATCTCTATTAAAAAAAGACAAGACTTCACAAAGGAAGCAGAACCTGACCTTGCCCCAAGGATGAGCAGGCTGTGAGTTGACAGAACACCAGAGAAGGCTTATCATGAGACAAGGTACAGCATCAGCAAAGGAATGGCCGTGGGAAGGAGTGTGGTGGGGCCTGTAGGCAGGACAGCCTTACCAGACTGAGGATGTGTGCTGGTTTTGAGTTTGGAGAATATTGGTGACATTAACCAGAAATTAGGAAGTTTGAAGAGACAGTTTGGAAAGGAGTTGCTTTTTAGACACAGAGAGCTAGAAACAATGTGACCGTGGGTTGCAGGACATCCAAGTGGAGTGATCTCATAGAACCAGAAGCCGAGGGTCAGGTTGTGGATGGAGCGTAGAGTGGGAGTCAGCAGCTCAGAGGAGGGCTGGCTTCCCTCAAAGGAATCTCTCCAGAGGTCTTGCATGCAGAGTACAAAGACCAGAGCCCCAAGTAATAAGCTTTGAGAACTGTCCATAGTTAGGAAAAAAGGAACGAGATGGCGGGAAATTAGGATGATTCAGCAGCAAGGGAAGAGAAAATGTCTGGAAGAGAGTTTCAGTGCTGCTGATTTAACTAGATTTAAGAATTTAACTAGAAGGCAGTCATGATGATTGCTTAGGGTATCCGTTCAGTAAAACACTGGAGTGGTTTAAGGGGAAAATTGACAGAGAAAAATAGAAGCAATGGCTGCTCACCAGAGAATGGCAGCAGGGAGGGAGAGGAAAGTAGTAACCAGAAGAAGCAATCGAATCAAATTTTTTATTTTTGTAAAATAATTCTATTCTTTATCAGCAAACATATAAAATTGTAATATGTGGTTCTTAAAATATATTTTGTATATGAAAATGTGCTTCATCTGTAGACTTCCCTATATTGACATAATCCATATATTTGTAACTTCAAATATTTCACTCCTTTGGTGGTATCCCATCATATTGATACCAGTATGCTTAACCTCAATCTGTTGTTGGGCAATTGGAGTATTTCCAACATTTTGCAAGTGTGAATATCTCTGTTTTGAACATGACTGTACAAGTGACATTTTTTTCTTTTGTGGATTATTTCTTCATGGTATATTCCATAAAGTAGAATTACAGAGGCGCAAAGGCTACAATTTTTTTTAAATAAGCTTTTTATACAACGTTCTCCATGGTGATCTAACCAACTTTCAATTAGAGTAAAATGTTGGTATTGACGAAGAATCATTTTTTATAAGAAGGAGGTCTGAGCATGTTTAATGGCAGAAGGGAAAAGGAGTTATCCAAAGAAAATAGTACACGGGCAAGAGAGAAATAAAGCAAAAAGGAATGATCTTTAGGATCCCAGGGAAAGGTTACTTTGAAGAGGAGAGGGCATGGCTCTTTCCACCCCTGACTTTTAGGGTGAAGTCCAGGATAGATTACTAGGGTTCCTCCTAAGAAAAGACCTTTCTTTCTTTAGTAAAATAGAGCCAAGGCCACTTGCTGAGGTGGGGGAGGGAGAGGGTTGGTGGGGAATTGAGTTCTTGAAGGTCTGAATTGTCCACAGTGAGAAATGAGTCTGGGCATATGGGAGATGAATAAAGGTCTTGTTGTGAATGCTGCATTGGACCTATGAATTCATAATGGGCTGAGTCTTTAAAGCCCACTGGCCAGAGAAGCAGCAGTGAGGGGGGGCGGGCACCAGGACTGGGTGTTGCTTGGCATGTTCAGGGCAAGGTTTCTGAGGAGGCAAAACTTAAGATGCAGTGAAGTAGCTGGCCCTAAGGTCAGAGGTGGAGGAAGGGCCACAGGTCGAAGACAGTCGCTGGTTGTCAGCTAGAATGAGGAGGCAGAGGAATTACAGGGGCCAGTGGGAACAGAAAACAGGTTTAGAATATGAGGGACGAGCAGTAAGGAGACTACTTACAGAGGAAGATTTTCATAGTAAAATTTGGCAGAAGCTTATTTTACTTTTGTTCATCTTTGTATAATGTTTACGTTTCTAACACAGGCATGTGTAACCACTAACATTTCTTTTTGTTTTTATTTTTATTTTTTTGAGACGGAGTCTCTCTCTGTCGCCCAGGCTGGAGTGCAGTGGCCAGATCTCAGCTCACTGCAAGCTCCGCCTCCCGGGTTTATGCCATTCTCCTGCCTCAGCCTCCCGAGTAGCTGGGACTACAGACGCCCGCCACCTCGCCCAGCTAGTTTTTTGTATTTTTTAGTAGAAACGGAGTTTCACCGTGTTAGCCAGGATGGTCTCGATCTCCTGACCTCGTGATCCGCCCGTCTCGGCCTCCCAAAGTGCTGGGATTACAGGCTTGAGCCACCGCGCCCGGCATAACATTTCTTAAAGGAATATTAAAAGGAATATGACTCCTTAAAATCTCAGGAGTCAAGCTGTGCCTTCCAGGTGTGGCTGGATTGCTGAGATAGATGAAGGAGAAATGAATATGGAGCTGGATCATGGAGCCTACCTTGAAAAGGTGCTGGGCCTCTGAGGAGCCTCCATGTGTCAGCCAGTGGCTCCTGTGGTCTCAGCTTGTCACAACAGCGTGGCACCCAGCCAGCAGCCCTCCTCCACCTACACTCCAGTAGTGTTCCAAATCCAAGGAGGGCCATCTTCCCAGGCTTTACAGTCATCTCTTAGATGTGCTGTTGCATGAGTCTGGGGGTTTCCAACTCTCTGAGCAGATCCCTACTGAGCCATGCCTCTCTGGCCTCTGTGAGTGAAGGTTCTTCCTCCAGACAGGTAGAGTCCCTTGCTAGGAATGCAGTTTTGTGAGTGGAGCTTGGGTTCTACTCATTTTGTGAGGGTCCCAGCCCTCACTCATCTCCTCTATAGGTGCTTTGTGCAGTGTACAAACTGTATGACTGTATGTAACAGCCCTGTTTCTCTCTTGCCTATTTTAAAACTTGGCCTAAAGTCCTTTTCTCCTCTGACCCCTCTCCTTCTCATGTCCTCCTAGATCATCCACTTTGACCCTCACCCTGTCTTGACACCCCAGGTTGTGACCTTTATTCCACCTGCTGGATTCACATTACTTTCATGCTGCACAACTGAAGCCATTTACACAGCTCACCATGCAAAGCAGCCACAGGGGCTGATAGCAGGGGACTTAACAAGGTGGGAATATGTGGAAAGTCAGGTGCAGCAGTCAGCCTGTGGAAATGGAAAAGCTAGGGCTGCTTTCTTTCCAGGGTCTTACACTGACATTACCTTGCCCGGACACTTTGTAGTCACATTTTGTGAAAGCCAGGACCTAAGCAGAAGTATGGCTCTCTGCCAGTCCCTACCAGGAAGGAACAAACAGCTTGCAGTACAGGCCTCAAGCCAGGTGGGGTAGGAGCAAAAGTGCATTGTGTTGCCTGTGGAATTAAATGGACTCTCTGTAAACACAGCCTCCTGCCACTGTTCTTTTCTCTTTTCCCCTAGTAAGCCTACCTGAGAATAATTAGTCCTTGGCCTATAATTAGGTAGAATGATTATTTTACTACTGTTTATCCATTTCACTAGATAACTAGCTTCATGAGGCAGGGACCATATAAGACCTAGCAGTAGCTAGGGCTCAACAAATAATTGCTAAATGAATGGATTTCTAAGGCATATTTGTTGTTGTCGGTCCTTAATTCTATGAAATGGTTCCTAGGAGTGAGTAGATAGTGACCGCAGTAACTAATGAAAAAGCCCCCACAGTTGTCCCTAATGGACAAGAGTGCCAGGAAAAGCAATGTTTTGACTTCTCAAAGTGAAAACTCAAAGACTGTCAAGATTGGGAGTAGCACTGAAAACTAAGAAGGGCCAAACCAGCTTCTGTCAGAGGGAAATGGAAAGACATGAGAGGAAAATCCCAGTACCACTACCACTATCCTATTCAATAAAGCCTCACTTGGGCAGAATTAAGCTTCCAGTAAGACAGAGACAGAGATAGACATTCAGAGACGGAACCCACCACATAATCTGTGCTTGCGTAAAGAAGAAGTCAAATGTGTAGTGGAGCCTTTCCCAAGGGTGCATTTCCCACTCTCCTAGGTGTGGATAACGAGATCCTGACCCAGGAGCCCACTGGGTTCCAAACTTAGGCTCCAGAACTCCTTTTCTCCAGGCAGCACCCCCAACGCTGCCTACCAACTCTCCCCAAGTACTGCTCTGCTTCCCCTGCAGTTTCTCAGACATGCAAGCCTCTGATTGAACTTCTTCTGGCCTGGAAGGCTTGATTTTTCAGGACCCAGCAAGGCACTGCTCTGGCCCAGGGCTGTCCCAGGATGTGTTAGGAGGTCATGACACAAGAGGACTCATGCCTCTGAGGCCCTCTTGAAGGGTTTTGGGAACTCAGCGATAATGCAGGCCCTGTCAAGAGTACTTAAGAAGATCCCATTTGTACCTTTATCTTTAAAATTCATCGTTTGAACTCAGATGGTTCTGCCAGTATCTAGCTGTTCTGTGGAAATTATACTGCTTGCCACCTAGAGCAGATGACCTCTTTGGGAAGGACTAGGAAATAACCAGTTGTTTTAAAGCTCCCAGAGCTGTTAGCTAAAAGATCTTATATATTCCTTTCAGCTTGGTTTTCTGGAATTGACAGCCTTTCCTAATTCCAGAGAGGCTGCCTGTCAGCTTCCTTAAGAAGCTTTCCAAGATACCCATTGAAGGCAGGAGGCAAGCAAAGAGAGACAACTGAGAAGCCTTTGACTCCAGGTGTCCCTGGGTAGCAGCTGCCACTCACCCCCGTCCCTTCCCCTTGTTGGGGATTTGGGGTTTGGAAGGAACTTCCTCAGATGACTGCCACATCCACAGCTATTCCTCTGAAGAACACTCGAGAATTTTTGCATCACTTGTCTCACCTAATAATGTTTGTATCCATGCATTAACTTTCCCATGAATTTAAATATATTTATATATTATTCTCAGAATCGTCACAACCTTGCCCTTATTTTCAGAGAAACTTCTATGAGTATTATGTGTTTAATGCCTTTAATGTATAGTCATAATCAAAAACCCCTTGCTGGATGACAAATATAATTCAAAATTGCTTTTAGAATTAAATATTTATGAATTAAAACATTGCAGAAATGCACAATGCAAAAAGTAGAAGTCCTCCATAACTGTCCCCCAAAGAGAATCACTGCCACTATTTTGTTGAATATTCCAACTTTTTTCTACACACATACTAACATATTTATTTTTAAAAAACATGGAATCTAACTATTTTTCATTTATAGAAAAATTGAAAACGATAGTAAAGAGTAAGTGAGAAAATTAGAACTACTTTTAATTCTACCATTCAGACAGTAGTGGCACCAGGGGGTGGTTTGGGTGAGCTTTAGCACTGCCCTCTTCCTGAAAGCTGTCCCAAGGAAACATAGGCTCCAAATACAAATGTGTCCTTCTTCTGCATATGCAGCTTCAAGATTTTCTTCTAGCTCCCTCTTCCCACCAGATTACCAACCCTAAGCCCATCCATACAGAAAGCTCATTGCCACCATTGCTTTTTAGTGTGATGAACATATCACTCCATTTTCTTCCAGTTGCACATATATCTTTTAACTAAGAATCATATTCATTTATAGTTTTTCCAGTAGTCATATCAAGTTCCAGTGTAAATTACATGTAGAACGCACTTCCCATTGCCCCAGGTAACATTGGTTTTGATTTTGTCCCCAGTAGCACTATTTCCAAGACATGTCAGGGAACTGTTTTGAACTCATCCCTGGGAGATGCTTTCACTGTGTCAGCGGAGAAGCTGAAACATAGGGTCAATGACTTGTTTAAGATCAAAATGAAACTCTGCCTTAGCTAGACTTACCCACAGGTGTCTAATTGCCCAAGATCATTGGCTGAACTGCCTGACTTTACTGCAGCATTTGAGAAGGAGTAGAAGGGACATGCCTAGGTCCTGAATTCTTCCTTTTTCTTTAGCCTCAATATCAGTTACTTAGTACCATTTAGACAGATGGTGCTTTGGCCCTGATAGAGATTATTAAGGCGTGTGCTGTTGAAACTCTTCTTCCCTTTTGGGGAAGGATGTTGGCCTTTCCTCAAGTCAGGCAGAATCCCACCTGGGCCATCATCCTTGCTCCTGAGATCATTCACAATATTCTCATTCCAAATTCTGCTCTGTACATCTCATTTCTCCATGTGTAAACACTTAGCCAGAGAGCATTCTGGCAGCCTAGATCTGAGTGGATGAGGCTATTCCTATAGCAGTAATATGGCAGAAGCAGGCCCTGGAGACCCTCCCCACTTGCTCAGGTGTGGCCCAGACCAGCGCTGTACCATACTGCCATGGTCACAGGGCAAGCACCATAACTCAGAGCAACCCCTGGAGAATGAGAGAGCAGCCTAGGAAGTCCCAGTGAGAGAAGACCTGATCAGCCAGGTATTCGTTTCTTACTGCTGCCTAACAAATTACTAAGAAAGTTCTAATCCCCCAGAACTGGTAAATATTCCCTTATAGGACAAAAGAATAGGTATTACCTTATATGGCAAGAAGTGTTAATTAAGTTAAGGATCTTGAGAGAGAGGTTTATCCTGGGTTATCTGAGTTGGCCCTAAATGCAATCATATGTATCTTTATAAGCAGGAGGACAGAGGGGTTTTGAGAGAGAAGAGACAGTGTGGCCACAGCCTAAAGCCACCAGAAGCTAGAAGAGAGGCAGGGAGCAGATTCCCCCAAGAGCCTTCAGAGGGAGGGCAGCCCTGCTGACAATGTGGTGCTGGACTTCTGGCCTCCAGACCACTGAGAGAATGAACTTCTGTTGTTTTCAGCCACCCAGTTTGTGGTCATTTGTCACGGTAGGCACAGAAAACTAATCCAGTGTACCAAAATCAAGGTGTTGGCAAGGCTGTGTTTCTTCTGGAGCTTCCAGGAGAAAATTCATGTTCTTGCCTCCTCCATCCTCTAGAGGCTGCCCACATTCACTGGCTCCTGGCACCACATCACTCTGCTTCCATCATCACTGTTCTCTGACTGACCCTTCTGCTTCTCCTTATAAGGACTCTGGTGATTACACTGGGCCTACTCAGATAATCCAGGATAATCTTCCCGTCACAAAAACTTTAATCACATCTGCGAAATCCCTTTTGCCATTTAAGATAACATATTTATACATACCAGGGATTAGGACACGAACATCTTTGAGAACCTACCATAGTCTGTAAACCTAAATGGTATGGGTAAGAATGGTGGATCTGTTCACTGCATCCCAGAATGTTCAGGTTAGATGCTACTTCCTGAATCTTGAGAAAAGCAGTATCAAAGGAAACACTTCTTTATACAGAAGTGGTATCCATGGAATGTATTACCTGCACAGGTTCTCTCAGGCAGAAAACATGAAAAGCTACGTCAGCAGCAACAGAAAGATGGGGGTATGAATGTGAGCTAGGCAAGATGAGGTCTCCCTGTAAGTTTTTGAGGTGAGGGCGTGGTGGGGGGGTCTTCTACAGCACTCACCTTTGGTGCTTCTCAGGCAGACTAAGCTGGATGGGCCTTTGGTTTGTGCCAGTAAGGGCATTCCATGCAGCCATCAATCATAGCACTGGTGCCTGTGGAGACACCAGCCACTGGAGAAGATCCAGAGGATGAATCACAGCAGTAGACGTGGTGTGGGGATTAGAGGTAATGGGGCATGCCTGTTCGAATGGAGAGTGATAGGGCTGTGAGAGAGGCTGTGGAAGATGGAAGTGGCGCTTGTGGAGTATTGGTTGGAGGGAGAGTGGGAAGCTGAAGAGGCACTGTGTGAAAGAGTTTCCATCTAGAGGTAAGAACCCAGGAGGGAGCGCCCCAGTAATAGCTGCCCTTAAGATTAGATAGAATCACTTGAAGTGGTTTGGCTGCACATCAAGACCATCAAAAGCCGAGTTCCCATTCTGCTCCTGCCTGTCTCTCTAGCTCTGGAAAAGATGATCTCTTCCTCAGAAGTAAATACAGTTTCCTCCTCTTGTATCAGTGTAATGTGGGAATAAAAAAATAAAAAATTTCCGCCTTGAAGAGGATGAAAAAGCATTAATTATTAATGTTTATTTTCATATTTACAGATGAAAGACATGCTGACTTCAAACAGGTAGAGTTGGGACTGAGGAAGAGAATTAATTCTCAGCATTAAAATTATCCACTAGAAAATATTTATGCCTGTTTTGAAAAAGTTTTGCTGTGCATGGTGGCTCACGCTTATAATTCCAGCACTTTGGGAGGCTGAAGCGGGTGGATTTCCTGAGGTGAGGAGTTGAAGACCAGCCTAGCCAACACAGTGAAACCCTGTTTCTACTAAAAATACAAAAAAACATAGCTGGGCATGGTGGTGGGCGCCTGTAATCCCACCTATTTGGGAGGCTGAGACAGGAGAATCACTTGAACCTGGGAGGCGGAGGTTGCAGTGAGCCGAGATCATGCCGTTGCACTCCAGCCTGGGCAACAAGAGCAAAACTCTATCTCAAAAAAAAAAAAAAAAGAAGAAAGAAAGAAAAAGTTTCTAATGGTTGAATATAAAGTTGGATAATTTCAAAAAGAGAGCTGACAATCAATAAAGGGATCAGAGAAGAATCTATTAGGACAGAAATGTTTGTGTTCCTAACCACTCAGACTCATTTCTAGGGCAAGGCATTAGACAAAGGTGTCAGCAAGCAGCTACCTCCTACATGCTTGTGAAACACTATGAGAAATTATGGTGCATGCCTTGGAAACTTGCCAGATAATTAATGGCTTAATTCTGCTTCAGCTCTTCTTTTCATAACAGAAAGGTCTGAGACTTCAATTAATGAATTTCACTTTAAAAAGAAGTTTGTTGAATACTTGCTCTAGTTTAGAGCATGAAGTTCAAGGTAGGGGACACAAAGAGAACCCATTCTCCTGGGGCCACCTCTCTAGACAACACTAGCTCCTAAGCGGGCGGGCCTGCTGGAGGCCAGGTTCTAACTGCCAGAGCCATTACTACATAGTGCGTCCCTTCGCCCACCGTGAGCAGCCACAGCAAAGTGATACCGGTGTCTTCATGGGACCGGCATCCTGACCTGGTAGAAGGGGAGGCTCCTCCCTGACAGTTTTTAAATACAAGGACATTCCAGCATCTCATTATTCTGTGATGGTGTGAGGTAATATCTGTCCTAGTCTCTAGCTCCTTTTTTTTCAATTTGCATATCAGAGCATCAAGAAGAACACTGCATACATTTAGTTGCTTTTAGAAATGTTGGCAGAAGAAACCAATTAGCTAAATGGCCATTAATAGCTGCAATCCATCATTGAAACTTTTTCAGCAAATTTCTTTATATTTGTTCCCCAAGTTGCTTCATCTCATCACAACATTCTGGAATCCAACCAGAAAGGAGACTTAAGTTTCTGGAGATGAGGGAAAACTGCAATGTAAAAATCATGCTTTGCCGTGACTCAGCTTAATAGTCAGGCCACTGACTGATTAACAGTGACAAGAGCAGTGCTGGTAAATGGGGAAATTGTATGTGTGTTCTCAAGTGTGGTCCTGCTGCTGACTCACCAGGAAAGCTGGTGAAAAATGCAGACTCTGAAGCCCCAGCCTACAACTGTCCTCTCTGAGGGTAGGCCAAGGAATCCACATTAGTAATAGGCCAGTCACCTATATGTACCCTAAATTTTGGGAACCTCTTCCCTAGAGGGGTTTCCTCCTTGAGGTATGTGGAGTTTATCTTGGCTCGAAAACCTTTACCCAAAGCCAACAGTGACCCTGACACCCCTTGGCAGAAAAACTCTCCTGTTTCTCTCTTTGTATCCCCTTGGATCTAGAGAAGAGTTGTGCTCCAGCTCAGCACCTCTGTATATGGTGAAGTCCCAGATTATTATTCATTCTTGCTGCCTGACAGGTAGACAGCATCACCACCTCAGCTTTTTCATAATGGCCATGTAATTCCAGCACTAATGTATCCCACCTTGATAAAGAAGCCAAGCCTTGGGATGCCACCATTTTGCCTTTCACTGTGTGATGGCATTCTGAAGTTTTTCTTGGCACTCAAAGAAGAAAAGGCTGTGTAGAATTTCTGATGGCTGTTTTACAGAACATCAAGAAACACCCACTAGGCTCCAAAGCCCCAGGCAGTCCCTGTTTAGTTGTGGTCAGGGAAAGAAATGACTCGTCTTTGCATGAGCTGGGCGCTGTGCAGGATGCTTTCCAAACACCACCTCAGTTAATAAGAAAAGTGATCCGAAGTCCGTGCAATGCAAGGGAAAGGGCAATAACAGTAGGAACTGAATAAAGGCAGGCTTGAATTCTGTTCTCAGGTGCGGTGTGACTCCTCAGGGTAGGAAAGTTAGTTCCCTAGTGCCTCTATGTATCCTTCTGTAAAATGAGGTTATTGCTGTTCCCATCGCCCAATCATGAAGTCAGAGTTGGGAATACTTTGAACTTCCCAGATGAAAGGTGATATAAAACTACAAAGTGAAGAGTTGGTGTAGAGGAGGGTGCTACAAAACTAAAAATGAGATGGCTAAGTGACCGCAAAATGTAAGGATGTCAGGATGCTCCACTCTGCTGCCAGGAGACTCTCCAGACCTTCATTTGCCTTGCTTGTCTTATGAAGGATGGTGTGAATACTCACTATCACGTACGGAGGGGCAGCCTAATGTGGTGGTTAAGAGAAAAGACTTTGGGGTCACTGACCTGTTGAATCAGAATATTGAGTTAGGAGATGGGGAAGCTGCAGTTTTAAGAAATTTCCATCTGGTTGTGGTAGCTCAGGCCTTTAATCCTAGCACTTTGGGAGGCCGAGGTGGGAGGATTGCTTGAGGCCAGGAGCTCAAGACAAGCCTAGACAACATAATGAGACCCTGTCTCTACAAAAAAATCTTAAAATTATCTGGGTACAGTGGTGCGTGCCTGAAGTCCTAACTACTTGGGGACCTGAGGCGGGAGGAACACTAGAGCCCAGGAGTGTGAGGCTACAGTGAGCCTAAACCATAACCCTTCAGCCTGGGCGACAAAGCAAGACTGTCTTGCTTGAAAACAAACAAAAAATTCCCAAAGTGATTTTGATGGACACCAAAGTTTGAAGAACAGTGTGGCTCCCCTAGACTCCTAATGGTTCCCAAGGAAGCTGTATTTCCACACCCTACCTATGCACCTTATGCTGTCCCCGCTCACTGAGCTGCTTTCCACTCAGTCCTTCCTATGCATGCATCAGAAGCATCATCTCCTGGGTTTGCTTCCACTAAGTGAACTCCCACTCTTCCTTCAAAACCAGGTTACACATCACTTCTCGCCCAAAACTTTTCCTGAACCTTTGCAGAGGAATGAATCCTTCCCAGATACCAAAGAATACCATGCAACCATCAAAGAGAATGGGGCATGGAAAACTAACCATATTTTTAGAGGAAAAAAAAGGTCACAGAATATTTCTATTTTGATTCTGTTTTTCTTTAGATGACTGTACAAATAGGTATATATAGTTTGAATATGTATATAGAAAGGTCTGAGGAATACACATACCTGGTAACAGGAAACTTTTAAATTTTATACACATCTGTGTTTTTTAAATTTACATATTAGTTTTGTAATTTTTTGAATTTAATAACAATTAGAGTAATTACCAAGAGAGTAATTGCTTAAATAATTACAAGGAAGAATCAACTGCTGTTATAGCCCTTGTATATCATGTTATGGTTGTGTGTGTCTCCCTCCACCGTTCAGCTGTGAGCTCCTGAATGGCAAGGCCTTCAGGCTATTCTTCTGCCTGTCACCAGTACCCAGCACTTCCCTGACACTCAGTGGGTGCACACCGCATACTTACTGAACGTAAGAGATCCACGGCCAGGCGCGGTGGCTCACGCTTATAATCCCAGCACTTTGGGAGGCCGAGGCGAGCGGATCACAAGGTCAGGGGATCAGGACCATCCTGGCTAACACGGTGAAACCCCGTCACTACTAAAAATACTAAAAAATTATCCAGGCCTGGTGGCGGGAACCTGTAGTCTCAGCTACTCGGGAGGCTGAGGCAGGAGAATGGCATGAACCCGGGAGGCACAGCTTGCAGTGAGCTGAGATCTGGCCACTGCACTCCAGCCTGGGTGACAGAGCAAGACTCCGTCTCAAAAAAAAAAAAAGAGATCCAAACCGATTGTAGGGAAGCTTAATTGATCAGCCCCAGGGGTGGTCGGGTCTGCCACTGAGGTACAGCCTATGGTCAGTTGGCATGTCTAGTCCTAGTAGAAAGACAATAGCAGGAAGGAAGTGATTGTGGTGGCTGGACCAATACTGCCTACAGCCTCCACCACAAAAGAAACAGTTTGGTGGTGGTGATAGGGAGAAGAGGACTTTGTTGGTGACAGTTGGCTACAAATGGTCTGTGGGTCACTGCCACTTGCTTTCTTAAATCCCTACTACAGTTCTATGAGCTGTGTCCGCTTGCCCCAAAGTAACCCCTACTCTTTTTCTAAACAATCGAATTCCACATTCACTTTATAGAGCCCCACATAAATAAAAGAAATTGCCCTATTTTCACACAGTTTGTCTGCTTTCTATTTACATCCCTTTAGAATCCTGCAATCATGAGATTGCCTAAATGGTCTCTCTGGAAGGCCCTGGCAACTTCTAGGCACCCATCCTGTCTTGCATTTTTATATCAGATTCTCAAACTCCAAATCAGGCCAGATGTAAATGGGTGACAACTGTCTGTGTTCTCTCTATTCCACTAAAAGCATCGGGCATTCCTCCTCTCCTTCTCTTATTGAAATAACTTGAGTAAATCATGTTAGACTTTGCACCTTGACCTCCTTAGGCCACACATGTGGAAATTGATTCCCTGCCCTTCACCACAACCACCACACACACATGTACTTTGTGCCAAATTCCTAAGAGAGATTGTATGTGTATAATTTTTTAATCTCATGATTTTGGAAAATCAGAAACTGTTACTACTCTATAACCAAGGAGAAGAATAAGTGAAGTATATTCACATTTATTATATTTATATCTAAATGCTGTAGCAATACCTTTTGACAAAAATGTAATTTTAGTCACATTTTAGGAGAAGCGTAGTATTCATTCTTACTGACTAATGTTATCAGATAATTTTTTTTTTTTTTTGAGATGGAGTTTCACTCTTGTTGCCCAGGGTGGAGTGCAATGGCATGATGCCATCTCATCACAACCTCCGCCTCTCTGTTTCAAGCAATCCTCCTGCCTCAGCCTCCCAAGTAGCTGGGTTGACAGGCATGCACCACCACGCCTGGCTAATTTTGTAATTTTAGAAGAGATGGGGTTTCTCCACATTAGCCAGGCTGGTCTTGAACTCCTGACCTCAGGTGATTCGCCCGCCTCAGCCTCCCAAAGTGCTGGGATTACAGGCGTGAGCCACTGTGCCTGGCTCGGACAATTTTTTTTTTTTTTAATCCTGACCTATTCTAAGAGTTTGGTTGGGAGGCCGAGACGGGTGGATCACAAGGTCAGGAGATCGAGACCATCCTGGCTAACACAGTGAAACCCCATCTCTACTAAAAAAAAAAATACAAAAAACTAGCTGGGCAAGGTGGCGGACGCCTGTAGTTTCAGCTACTTGGGAGGCTGAGGCAGGAGAATGGCGTAAACCCGGGAGGTGGAGCTTGAAGTGAGCTGAGATCGTGCCACTGCACTCCAGCCTGGGCGACAGAGTGAGACTCCGTCTCAAAAAAAAAAAAAAAAAAAAAGGTTTGGAATGGATGTTTGAGGGGAGGAGAAGACAGGTCATTCAGCAAACATGAAGCACCTATTTTGACCATGATTTGGAATTTAAAAATGACAAATGTAAGATACCACCTCATCCCTGCCCTTGAATTCATGTTATAGTTTTAATATACCCTGCTGTAATCATGAAATGTGGTATATGTTCCATAAAACTAGAATCAAATAGGATCAATTGCATCTTACTCATTGATATCCTTGTGAAGACTGTGTAGGCCAGAAGTGAGAAGATTATTTGAAATCCTTCTGTTTCCTACATGGAGTGTTGATTCTGTATAATATGTTGCTTCTCTCCTGAGAAATCCAGCATTCTGTTTTATTTCCTATTGCACATGTTGTACTTCCATGCCCTTTTTATATTCTGCTACTTTCCCTAGTTTCAGTTTAGTCATAGGGATTGTATAGCTCCCACTTTTCCTTTCTCTGGAAATACTATGCATGTTTTAACTGGAAGACTCTGATGAGGTAAAATATTAGGACATTATTAGCCAGGCACGGTGGCTCACACCAGCACTTTGGAAGCCGAGGTGGGCAGATCATGTGAGGTCAGGAGTTTGAGACTAGCCTGGCCAACATGATGAAATCCTATCTCTACTAAAAATACAAAAAATTAGCCGGGAGTGGTGGTGCATGCCTGTAATCCTAGCTACTCAAGAGGCTGGGGCAGGAGAGTTGCTTGAACCCAGGAGGCGGTGGTTGCAGTGAGCCGAGATCGCGCCACTGCACTCCAGCCTGGGCAACAAGAGTGGAACTCATCTCAAAAGAAAAAAAAATTAGGACATCATTAAAATAAAACCAGAAACTGGTTCTTTAAAACTCCTTTCTTAGCCATCTGATCTATCATCAGTCACTTCAAGTTGTTTGGTGTCAAAATTACAGAGTCCCACACTATATTACAGCAGTTTCTCTACTTAGAGCTAAGTCCTTCTCCAGGTCACAGAAAGAAGTTGTTCCAGGGATAGAAAAATTTCCTCTTGAGAGAAAGTTCTGGGGAGGTTAGGAAGATATGTAGCTCCTACTTGATGTCCCTAACATTTCAGGTGGTGACTAAACTCTTGGTATGGATGTGACTCCCTCCCTATGAGATTGCCAGGTTGAAGACCAGCTGAGGAGTCATCTACCCCTTTCTCAGCCTTACCAACTTGATTTTTGCTGGATTTAGGAAATAGGACAGTTCTGGTTCTTTATCCTATTACTGTAGGCCCTGCTTGGCCATGACCGTTGATTGGGTCCAAAAGTTCATGCCTGGCAGGAAAGCAGGAACTCATGATGGATGTCTTGAGAACCATGCTTCCTTGAGTAGGAGATGGGGCTCTCCCCCAAGACGGAGACTAATTGAGAAGACTGACATTAAGGAATGCTTCCAGAATACCCAAGAATTTGGCTTGAGCCCTAATCTTTGTGTGGGGGAGCTGTCCAACATTTCAGCATACTTTTGCGTTTGCCTAATTTGAAAAAAATGTGATAATAATCTGGCTGTCTTGACTGTTTTACTGTGGGCCATGTTCTAAGGAAACTGACACAATTCAGGATCTAGCCTCTCAGGTCCTTTGATCTGATAACTTAATTATCAGCTTTTCTTGAGGTCACCAAGCCCTGAGAAAACTGACTTACATTTATTTGCTTAGGCACATTTGTACCAGAAAGTCAATTTAATAAATATACTTCTTCCCTGTATCATGGTGCCTTGAAAATCGGAAAGTTAATCGGAGCTTGGTTTATAAGCATGAAATCAGAGCAAATACAGTTGGAAGTTAAGAAATGATGTGTTATCCACACCATGGTTCGAGCTTGATTAATTCTCCTCTCTCTACCAGAGGAGATATCATTCATCCTAGTGACCAGAATACCAATTCCAGCTAAACAGAGTGCTACTCGGTTGGACAGTGTTACTGCACTAACATAGTTTTCCTTTCTAACCATCTTTTTCTCTAGATTCCATAATAAGCCATCCCCTTTTTATAATTAACATTACAATCAGCTTCTACATCATGACATGTTACAGTTTGCCAAGTTTGTAGCTTATTTTACATTGGTAAATTTTAAGTCAGTCCTGCTCTGTGACATCTAGGAACACATTGTAGTTTTATTTACAATAGCTCCAAATCACTCTATTTCTCCTGATAGGTAATCCTATCTATAACATGTACATACTTATTAACTCATTAGTAGGGATTGGCAGACATTTTCCTTTCTTCTTCTTCTTCTTTTTTTTTTTTTAAGAGAAAAAAAGTGAGATCTTACTCTGTCTATCACCCAGGCTAGAGTGCAGTGGCAGGATCATGGCTCACTGCAGCCTTGAACTCTTGGGCTCAAGTGATCTTCCCACCTCAGCCTCCCAAGTACCTAGGACTCCAGGCACAAGCCACCATGTCCAGCTAATTTTGTTGTTGTTGTTGTTCAAGACAGAATCTCACTATGTTGCCCAAGCTGGCAGAGATTTTTTGTAAGGGCCAGATAGTAAATATTTTATGCTTTGCTGGCCATATTGTCTCAAGTCAAAACTACTCTACTCTGCTGTTGTAATATGAAAGCAGCTATAGACACTAGGTAAATGAATGGGTGTGGCTGTGTTCCAATAAAACCCCTTGACCAAAAGGGAGGCTTTAGCTCCTAATTTGCCAGCTCCTGCTTATTAGTCATAATCGCAGAGGGGACTCTGTTCTTTCCTGGTTTTGCTGCAGTCCTATTTTATCCTAGATATTAATAGGATGTTTAAGTCTTCAAAAGTAGTTTCCACTCTCCCCTAAAAGAACTCAGAATCCTCAGAGAAATGCCTTGCTTCAAGACTGAGGCAGGGAAACTGCAAGTTGATCCTAGAACAAATTATTCTTCTAGAAAGTAAGGAACTTCTCAAAGAATGATGGGATGTATCAACAAGACACAAGAGCCAGTTGCAAGGGGCTCCAACTGTGGCCGCCAATACTGGGACACTATGAACATCAAAATAAATAATAACAATGTATTATAATCCTTTGAATAAAATAATCATCTATGAGTTTATACTGGCCTAAATAAATAAATAAAGGAAAAAATAAATGGAGGAGGAAGGGATAGCTCTTCCTTTATGATGGAGTTAAACGTTAAGAACAGTTCTCAAGTAGGTTAGAGGGCAAATCAGAATGGGGACTTTTTCAAATACCTGAGAGTCTTTCTAAGAGGAGTGTGTGTGTGTGTGTGTGTGTGTGTGTGTGTGTGTGTGTGTGTGTGTGTTGGAAAAGCTCCCCGCAAGATACTGATGGGCCTTTTCTGTTTGGGGACCACTGATATTCCAGCCACAGAAGACAGTGGAAAGATAGCAGAGGGAAGTAAGTCTTCAGCCTGCTTGGCCCATTCATGCCTGCCTATTGCCTCTATTCCTTGTTATCCTCACCAATATATTTGGCCATCTTGGAACCTGGCGAGTCCAAAAGGAGGAGCTCCTGCCTCTGGGGTTTGTTCTTGGGTACCCATAGAAACAGATGAGACATTAGAAGATAGGAATTTTTTTTTTTTTTGAGACGGAGTCTCACTCTGTCGCCCAGGCTGGAGTGCAGTGGTGCTATCTCGGCTCACTGCAAGCTCCGCCTCCCAGGTTCACGCCATTCTCCTGCCTCAGCCTCCCAAGTAGCTGGGACTACAGGCGCCCACCACCACGCCCGGCTAATTTTTTGTATTTTTAGTAGAGACGGGGTTTCACCATGTTAGCCAGGGTGGTCTCGATCTCCTGACCTCGTGATCTACCCACCTTGGCCTCCCAAAGTGCTGGGATTACAGGTGTGAGCCACCACGCCCGGCCAGAAGATAGGAATTTTATTTTATTTTATTTTATTTTGTTTTATTTTAGTTTATTTATTTTTGAAACAAGGTCTTACTCTGTTGCCTGGGCTGGAGTACAGTGGTGAGATCATAGTTCACTGCAGCCTGGATCTCCCGGGCTCCAGCTTGATCCTCCCCACTCAGCCTCCCGATTAACTGGGAATACAGGTGTGCACCACCTTGCCCTGCTAATCTTTTTTATTTTTAGTAGAGTTGGAGACCTCACTATGTTGCCCACACTGGTCTTGAATTCCTGGGCTCAAGCGACCTTCCTGCCTCACCTCCCAAAGTGCTGGGATTATAGGCATGAGCCACCACACCCAGCCAACAGGAGTTTTCTTAAATAGCAGAGACTAACCCTACAAGGTTTCCTTTTTAAACCCTTCACCAGGGCCAGGCACAGTGGCTCACGCCTGTAATCCCAGCATTTTGGGAGGCCGAGGCAGGCAGATCTCGAGGTCAGGAGATCGAGACCACGGTGAAACCCCGTCTCTACTAAAAATAAAAAAATTAGCTGGATGTGGTGGCAGGCACCTGTAGTCCCAGCTACTCAGGAGGCTGAGGCAGGAGAATGGTGTGAACCCAGGAGGCAGAGCTTGCAGTGAGCCGAGATCACGCCACTGCATTCCAGCCTAGGCAACAGGGCGAGACTCTGTCTCAAAATAAATAGATAAATAAATTAAAACAAACCCTTCACCTGAGGAACAGAAAAATACCTGGAGGGAAAGCATCTAGTGAAGAAATGGTTCTCACTTTCTAGGGGATCTTCAAGAGAGAAAAGACAAGCCCATTAGCAGAGAAATTAAAGTCAAGTTGTAAAGTAAGCATTTAAAATATTTTTATTCTATTTTGAACAAGTGTAGATACCTGGAGACCAAAGTTGTAAAATACGTGATATGTGATCCCTGACTTCAAGGCACTTATCTGTTTGGGAAGATATTTGAAAAAAAATTAAATGGCAATAGTATAAAGCGGCAGCCCCCAACCTTTTTGGCACCAAGGTTTTGTGGAAGACAGTTTTTCCATGAATGGGGTAGAGGGTGGGGGTTGGTTTCAGAATGAAACTTCCACCTCAGATCATCAGGCATTACTTAGATCAAGCTTGTCCAGTCTGCAGCCCATGGGCCGCAACACATTTGTAAACTTTCTTAAAACATGGAGTTTTTTTGTGATTTTTTTTTTTTTTAAGCTCATGAGCTGTCATTTGTGTTAGTGTATTTTATGTGTGGCCCAAGACAATTCTTCTTCTTCCCATGTGACCCAGGGAAGCCAAAAGATTGGACAGCCCTGAGTTAGATCCTCATACTGAACATGCAGCCTAGATCCCTCACATGCACAGTTCACAATAGGGTTTGCGCTTCTGTGAGGATCTGGTGCCGTTGCTGATCTGACAGGAGGTGGAGCTCAGGCAGGAATGCTCGCTGTTGCTATGCAGCCTGGTTGCTAACAGGTCATGGACCCGAACTAGTCCATAGCCTGGGGGTTGGAAATCCCTGGTAGAAAGGATAGTTTGGTAACTTAAATGTTGTGTAGCAGGGTACATATATGCTTAATCAGCAAGTGAATTATGTAAACTCAAAATTTACTAAATGTAGAGGAGTAAGGAATTGCTGAAGGCTAGAGAGGTCAACGCAGACAAAATAATAGAATTGTTGCATCTATTAGAAAGGACCTTAAGAAGTCACCTAAACATAAAATCTCAGCTAGTCCAGCCTTCATTCTGGTTCTTGACCCCGCTAGGGCATGCCCACAGGGTGTCATCAGCTTGAAGACCTGCCATAGTGGGACCTCACCCCTTCCTGGGGTAGACATGCTGCCTTTAACCAGCACTACTGAGAATGTTTGTCTTCAGTGGGTCAACATCTGTTTTTTCTGTATCTTCAACACTTTGGTGACAGTTTTACAAACGCTGTGGTCTCAGAAAGTAAGTGTAATCCCTACTCTTCCTCTGGGCCCTTAAGTCATTAAACGTAGTTCTCATGTCATGCTGAGTTTTTCTTCTGTCTCTAAGCTAACCCCCTAGTTTCTCCACCAGGTCCTCGGCTGACCTAGATTGGAGCATATCCACTCCACTCACTGTCATGGTCTTTCTCCTTTAAACAGGCCTGCTTGTGAATGTTACTCTAAAAGTTTGCTGCACAGAACTGAAGTCAGTATTACAGGTGTCATCTGACAAGCCCAGAGGGGAGCAATATTATACTTTCCTCATTCTGGAAGAAGGACTTTATAACCCGATATCTAGTTTCAAATCAGTTCTGTTCTCACTAGCTGTGTTACCCTGGGCATGTTACCTACGCTCTCTGAGCCTCAGTTCAATTCTGCTAATATCTGAGAACATTCCATATGCTGGACACCATGCCAGACAATAGGGCTGAAAAAACTTAATCCCAGCCCTCAGGAAGCTCCTAGTGACGTGGAAGAAATAGACATGTACTTCTGTGTTAGAAGTATGTCCAAACAGTATTACAGAAGTACCCAGAAGGCTAGGCTAACCCAGCCCAGGGGAACAGGCTGGGAGTCAGGGAAAACTTTCCAGGGGAGTTGACACTTGAGAGAGTACATGCCAGTGTAAAATCCCTATGTTTTTTTGCACACAGTTTTGCAAACCTTATGTCTTCTGCCAAATATCTTCCATTTGTTTTTTAAGATACAAATGCAGAACCTCATATGTGTTTATTTGGAGTGGTTTAGCTTCTTCCCATAGCCTGTCACAGCACTTTGGAATCCTGATTCTGTCAGCTAGTGCTCACAGAAATGGTGGGACATGAGCTTGGCCTTGAAAGGAGGAGAGCATTCCAGTACAAGCCAAGGCAAGTAGGCATTCAGTATTAGGGAGACTGGCAGGAGGGAGAACGACAGTCTGACTCAAGTGAGGGGCTTGGGGTTGGAGACATCAGAGAAAGGGTTTGGGGAAGAAGGAAGTGGAATTGATCCTACAGATGTTTGATCTTGATCCTACAGAATAGAGATATAGAGGGCCTATAGATATATTATGCTTAGGGGGAGGGGGTAATTAAAGCAGTGTTTTTGGGAAGTTTGTCTTGCAGTGAGGAGCAAGGAAAGTTGAAAGAAAAGGGACCAAAGGCAGGAATATTATCCAGTCACAAAATGGCAACAACCTGGACAAGGATGATGTCAGTAAGAATGGAAGGGACAGGATGGATGAGAAAAATCAATGACTTGATGACAAGTTGGCCCAAAGCAAGAGAGGCAGGATTAGGGTCCAACTACATGCACCTTTTTTTTTTTTAGACGGAGTTTCGCTCTTGTCACCCAGGCCGGAGTGCAATGGCGTGATCTCAGCTCACTGCAACCTCCGCCTGTTGGGTTCAAGCGATTCTCCTGCCTCAGCTTCCTGAGTAGCTGGGATTACAAGCATGCACCACCACACACAGCTAATTTTGTATTTTTAGTAGAGACAGGGTTTCTTCATGTTGGTCAGGCTTGTCTCAAACCCCCGACCTCAGATGATCCACTTGCCTTGGCCTCCCAAAGTTCTGGGATTACAGGCGTGAGCCACTGCGCCCAGCCCAACAATATGCCCTTTTTTTTTTTTTTTTTTTTGAGATGGAGTCTCGCTCTGTCGCCCAGGCCGGAGTGCAGTGGCCGGATCTCAGCTCACTGCGAGCTCCGCCTCCCGGGTTCACACCATTCTCCTGCCTCAGCCTCCCGAGTAGCTGGGACTACAGGCGCCTGCCACCTCGCACGGCTAGTTTTTTGTATTTTTTTAGTAGAGACGGGGTTTCACTGTGTTAGCCAGGATGGTCTTGATCTCCTGACCTCGTGATCCTCCCGTCTCGGCCTCCCAAAGTGCTGGGATTACAGGCTTGAGCCACCGCGCCCGGCCTACATGCACTTTTAATGTGACTGACATCTTATGGATTTTTTTTTTTTTGGAAGATTTTTTTAACCATTTTAGTGGATAATGCAAATTTGAAATACAAATTAGCTCTAATATTTTACCATAAAACATTTCATTGTTTCCACATTATCATTACTAAGGTTTCCATTTCAATTCTGAATATAGTTCTCAATATTTTACAACTGCAGTAAGAAAAACAAAATACTGCTTTCAAACTACTTATCTTTCTACCAATTCTCAGTTGTTGGTTCTTAAAAAATGACTTCACAAAAATTTTTAAGATGCTAATAACAAATTTTCACTTAAATATATAGATGGCTGATTTTACAAATAAATATATGGGTTTGTTTCACTATTAGCTTTCCTTAGATAACAAAATAATAAAAGAAATTTTAGTAATATCAAATAAGTACTGACCAGGTGAGTACTGTGATACAGTGTCATGAAAAGATTCTTAGGGGTTGAAAGACATGGTTTCTGCTCAGAGGACTCACCAAGGAGCAAAGGAGAGAGACCCATGGACAGATAAGTACAGGGCGGGCTCCTGTGAGAAATGACAGAGGTATGAGCCTGTGGAGGCCCAGAATGTTCTCCATTATGACCCGATGAGGAGGGAGGAGGGAAGTGGAAAGAGGAACAAGGGTAGAAGAGAAAGGAGAAAAGTGAAAGACTTAAAAACAAGGAGGGAAAATAATGAAGAAGAAAGAGTTACAAGAAAAATAACTTGCTATTTTTTACAACTAATAATGTATGAAGTACTTTCAAATTGGTTATTTCATTTGATTCTGCCAAGAAGGCAAGAGATGAGAGACAGGAGGAGGAGAAGGGAAGCAAGGCCCATGAGCAGGGGAGAAGGAGCTGTGCCACGAAGAGCTCAGAGCCCCTCTGGCCTCCTGGGCTGGTGCGGCTGCTGGTGTCCACTGGTGGAGGTGGACCTCAGTTGCCCTAGTTAGAAGCCAGTGGGACCTTTTAAAACCAGAGTTCCAGCTGAACCTCCTGGAAGAAAGCAACAGAAGCCTTAAAGTAGTTATTTTGGCAACTATTGTCAAGGACTCGTTGCTGCCTGACCACAAGATTTATCTAATTATTTATCTACCTTGTTTTATTTTTTAAATATTTTGGGTTTTTTTCTCATCACAAAAGACATATTCACTGTAGAAAATTTAGAAAATTTAGATAAACCCAAATGTGAAAATAAAAATCCCATATAACCGTACCATCAGACAGAACCACAATTATAATTTTAGAATATACTTCACATTCTTCTTCAATGACTGTTGGTATATTTTTGTTCTGTAATACAGTCATACATTGCTTAATGATGGGATACATTCTGAGAAATGTGTCTTGTGATTTTGTCATTGTGCAAACATCTTAGAGTGTACTCACCCAAACCTAGATGGTATTGCCTACTACATGCCTAGACTGTACGGCATAGCCTATTGCTCCTAGGCTGCAAAGTTGTACAGCATGTGACTGCACTGGATACTGTAGGCAATTGGAACATAATGGTTAGTATTTGGGTATCTAAACATATGGTCTGGGCATGGTGGCTCATGCCTATAATCCTAGCACTTTAGGAGACTGAGGCGGCAGGACCACTTGAGTCCAGGAGTTAGAGACAGCAGTGAGCCATGATTGCACCACTGAGCTCCCATGTGGGTGGGACAGAGTGAGATCCCATCATTCATAGATAGATAGATAATTGATAGATAGCCATATGATTGATAGATAGGTATGTAGATCTAAACATAGAAAGGGTATGGTGAACTATGATTGCACCACTGCACTACAGCCTAGGAAACAAATCAAGACCCCTTCATTCATCCATTCATTCATTCACTCATAAATAAATAAATGCATTTTTAAAATAAATCCATACATATATACATACATACATAAAACTAAACAGAAAGGGTGCAGTAAAAATATAGTATAATCTTGTGGGACCACTGTCATACGCACAGTCTGTTGTTGACATAAACACTGTGATGCAGCCATGACTGTGTTTTCCCCCCACTTGACATACTGTATACATCTTTCCATGTCTTTATCAGTTGGGATTGTGTTTTGAAACAAGTAACAACAAGCCCTGTTAACAGTGGCTTGAACAAATAATGGAGTATTTTGCTCATGAGGCAGAAGTCTGAAAGTAGGAGGTCTAGGCTGGTGGAAGAGCTCGAGGACGTTGCCAAGGACACTCCCGCTCTCTTAGGCGGCTGTGTTGCTTTATGGTCTCAAAGTGGCTCTTAACTCTCAGGGAGGCTGAGAAAGCAGGCATTTTGTTTTACTGGCCTCTCTATTGGAGATGGGCAAGGAAGAAGGGTGTTGGGATAGGAGTTGAGTCACCCAGCCAGCAGTGCCAGCATCATTACATATTCTAGAACATCCCTCTTTTCAGAGTGGCATTGTTTGGATGTGTCACAATTTATTTAACAATTCATTGTTGGACATTTTGGTGGTTTCCAGTTTTTCATTATTATAAACATGCTAATATCTAAAGTTTTACACATATCTATAATTAGTGATTCAGTATAAAATTCCTTGAAGTAGAATTAAGGTCAAAGAGTATATAAAATCTAAAGGCTTTTAATCTTTTTTTTTTTTTTTTAACCAAATTGACCTCCAAAATGGCTGTACTAAATTATATTCTCACTAATCATGTTTAAAAGAGCCCATTTCCCTGTACCCTCAAAACCAGGTTTTTTTGTTCTGTCATTAAGCTGTTACACTGTGCCCATTAGTGTGGGTTTAACTTTGTATTAGCCCTGACCAGACTCTGAACTGCCCATCTCGGAACCCGGAGCAGTTGCACCCTTCTGTGTTGCGCCTGGGGGTGCAGGTCTGCAGGCTGTCCTGTATGCCCAGGCAGGCTGGTGGGGCCCTTGTCCTGATGGGCACTGCAGAGGACCCATGATGTTTCTTGTGAGCATGCACCTTGCTCATCTATTCTTGTTTTGAAAGTCCTTTCTGCCACTGTGAAGTCATCATTTGTCCCACCTGAGTCCTAATTCAAGACCATCCTGGCTTATCTTAGATTGAGATGCACCTGGGAACTGGCCTCTTTTGATACAGTGCACCCCACATCCTCATACCTCACACGTTCCTCTTACTGGCCTACCTCAGGTATAATGGCCTTACAGGTCTACGTCATCGTCTGTAACAGAGAAGGCCGAGAAGACGGTGTCAGTAGATTCTGGGGACATTTTAATCTATTAAGCTGCTTTTGAGACGTACTGCAGTTTCCTGGGGAGGTGGTCAAAAGAGTGAGTGATCCCTATGCATCAGCACTCTTTGAAGTAATTACTAACTGGTGAGTAGTTAGCCACTGTGTACGGCCCTTCTTATCCAGTGAGGAGTCAGCCATGGGTGAGACAGAAGGACTCCCTGAACTGCAATCCTCTGGCCAGATTCTCTGTATGCACACAGTGTTGTTTCAATATTCATGAGCGTAGGCAGATAGTCACGAGTGAACAAATGCAGAACACAGGCCAAAGCCCCAGACCACATCACCACCCCTCTAAAATCAGAAAAAAAAATCAGAATTCTGATTCCAGGAGGGAAATGATAAGGATTCTATTTCAATGCTCCCTTCAGGACCTTACCCTGATCTCTTGAAAGGTAACATCCTCAAGAGAGAAGCACCGTCTTAGGGAAATCAGCTGTCTACGAGCTTTCCTCATAGGCATGGCATTATGCTTCTCTGTCAGTTACCACCACCACTTGGAAAGGCAAACTAAAAATTATGAAGCACCTGTTGTCGATCCAGCTAATGTCAGGAAGGTGATACCTGACCAGTCACTACTGTCAAATTTCCAGCTCACGGCTTCTACCCAGATCCCTCACTTTCCCCATGAGACAGTGCTGCTCAATATGGCATCCACAAAATCAATCCCTCACACACCTTACTTCTATGACAATATCACAGTCCCCATCCCCTTTTCCTTACCTAATTTCATTGTTACCAGCCCCGTGTCAAAGATTGTTTAAAACTCCCTGGCTATCAAAATTGCATTAACAGCCTCTGACCTATAACCGTTACTCACTGAATTGACGTGTGTGAGGTTCTGTGTGGGTGCTCCACTTGAGTTAGCTTGAACCTTCACAACAGTCTGGCAGCATAGATATTTTAGAATTATTAGTAACGTTGAGCATGTTTCATGTGTTTGTTGGCCATTTACACTTCCCCTTTCATGAGTTGTCTGTCCAGAGGCTCTGTGCCCACGAGCCATACACGTAGTGATGCCCAAAAAGTGCTTCTATTTTACAGTAAGAAACTCAGGCAAAGAGAGGCCACCTTTGCCCAGAGGATCTCTCATGCCTGGGAGGTCGTGAGAGGCAGAGCTGGAGTTGGGTGCTGTAGAGTCCTTTTCACCACCTTTTTTATGCACCATGCTGCCCATCCACATAGCTCAATGTGCCAGTTTATTTCTTAGGAATGGGCTACCTATTTGGGTAGTGCAATTAAAGTTTACTTTCTGAATTCTCTATTTCCCCTACTTTTAGCAGAAAACTTGGGAAAGCCTAAGTCATTCTCCATTTCTTAGCCCCTTCCTCTTCCCCCTCATTTTCTAGGCAAAAATATGATGAGAGAGTAGCTTGGATAATGTCTAGCTTTGTTTTGGTTCTCTGGTAATGTGAATTTTTCCCATTGTTACCAAACTCCCACTTTTCCCACATCGAAATACATTTCATGATAGCTGGAGTATGGCAATAGTACCCCTGAGTATAGGCATGTGCCACCATGCCCGGCTAATTTCTATTTTTGTAAAGACAGGGTCTTACTATGTTGCCTAGGCCAAAACCTTCTGAAAAAGATATTTTCTAGTATCTCATGTTTCAAGTAAATTACTAGAATATCAAGGATCTAGGAAAAAAAAAAAGTAAATGCCATGAATATGTCTGGGATCAGTACGGATTTATCTCAGGATACTAGATCTTTAGTAGAAGGTACGAATGGTGAGAATTCCTCAGCAGGATTTCCAGATATTTGTTAGACATGAAAACACAGATGACTTGTGGGTTCTAAAACTCAACAGCCCAAAACAGTTCACAGAAAAGTAAATATATATGGGGCATAAATATAGAAATATGTTCTCCCTCACTAGTAATCAAAGAAACATTATTTTAAAGAATAAAAAAATTTTCATTCAATCAACACACTTTTTACAATAATAACAATGTTGGTGTTGAAATGAGCACTCACAAACTTCTGGGGAAAAAATGAAAGGTACAGCCTTTTTGGAAGTTGTTAGTCCTTAAAAAATATATCATGCCCTTTGACCCAGTAATTCCCTGCCCACGGAAGTAGTGATGGATTTAGACAAAAATTGAATGTTCAAATATATTCCAGGACTATCAAAAATCAAAATGCCCAGCAACTAGAGCTAATGTAATAATAGCATGGAATATTATGTCCCATGAACATGATGCTTCCTAATATCCTTAATTATTCTTTGAAGTGTCCACAGCATAATCTTAAGTTAGCTCATGGTCTTCACCGCACTCTCAAACTTGCTCTTCCTGCAGTTTTCTCCATCCTTCCAGTGGCTTGGGCAAGAAACTTTGGGGTCATCTTTGACCTCTCTCTCTCATATCCCACAGTGCTCTGCAGCAAATCCTCAGTCCCACATTTTGCAGGATTCTCCCTACTTTCCAGGCCTTTTGCAAAGCATGAACTGCAAAGGCTTGAGGAGGAAAGAAAGCAACCCTGAACTCCCGTGAGTGGTTAGGGTTTTGGTTCCTAAATTAAGGCCCAGTTTTCCTTTCTCTTGAATTAAATTATCTAACACTGTCTTCCTCCTAGGGCAGAAGCAATGGGCCAAATGGCCTCATTGAGAACATGACATCTAAAGGGAGGGTGGCAGGATTCAAAGTAGTATTACAATGAATAGAAATAGGTGAGGGAGAAAGTAATGGGATTTCATTGGTGGTAACCCTACTTGCTGAGAAATGTGTATTTTTAGTGAGCAACAAATATTGTACAGCATGGAGGACTATCAAATTTAAAAGAGACCTTAAAACCAAGTGTGTGGAAGCCCCCATTAGCTTAGCTGCTGTGGCTGTTAGACGAGTAGGCTTTGCCACTGGGTGAAGAGAGACTTAGTAGACTATCGATGTCTGATGATTCTCATTATTGGGGAGGAAATGTAATTTCTTCTCAACCTTCATAAGTTCATAGTTGGGACAGACCCCTGTAACAAAAGACAGATCAGCAAAAGAAAAACAAGCAAAGCTTTTTTTTATTTTGTTTTTCCCTTCAGAGACAGGGTCTCACTCTGTCACCCAGGCTGGAGTGCCATGGTGTGATGACAACTCACTGAAGCCTTGAACTCCTGGGCTCAAGCAGTCCTCCCTCCTCAGCCTCCCAAGTAGCTGGGACTACAGGCATGTGCCACCACGTCCCACTATTTTTTTTTTTTTTTTTTTTTTGCAGAGACAGGGTAGTGCTATGTTGCCCAGGCTGGTCTTGAACTCCTGACCTCAAGCAGTCCTCCTGCCCCAGACTCCCAAACCACTGAGATTACAGGCGTGAGCCACCATGCCTGGCCAAGCAAGTTTATTCATGTGTGGAGGGCACAGAATGCAGGAGAAACCCCAATGAAAGGCAACTTCAAGGCAGTGGCACCAAACTCCGGCTTCTATGCCATCTTCAAAAAAGAACAATACATTTGTAGAGAAATGACAGGACAAAAGAAAGTAATTTTAGGCTTCCAAAAGGGGGAAACTACGGGAAGTTAGATACATGGGAAGAAACCAATGGTGTAAGGTTTGTTTGTAGATTCCTCTGGTGCTGTGTCTGGGCTGATAAGAACTATCTCCAGTAAAGAAGAATTTATATCCTGTTTTTAGGCAGAAAAGGAGAATAGAGCTCGTCCTCTAGTTGCTGCTCTTTAATTACTTTTAGCTCAAAAATAATTTTTATGTCAATCAGGCATATTTTGGGGTGACATATTCTCGTTTCCCTTCACCATGAAATTGAGTCATAACATCAAAGGTTCGTCTATATCTCGCATGTACAAATAGGTAGAAAGGTTTATAATAATTTCATAGTGGCAGGTTGTTGAAGGGCTAATTTAACTCACAAAAGACCTCTTCATGTTTAGAATCCCAAGGAAGAAGTTTGGACTTGGTTAAGTTATCCTGTGATGATTTTTGAAAAGTTGTAAACCTGCTATCCACATTAGCCAGGATTCTTCTTAATTGTCTCTTAGGAGTCATTGGGAAAGTTTTGAATGGCCTGTGGTCTGTCAGGAGTAAAGGATTTACTGCCCTGGGATAAATTATGTTCTGCATAACAAACTTTACTTTGACAATATTGTAGTTTCCTTTGAAAACCTTATGTCCTTTCTGAAAGAAAACAGTAGATAGCTGGAACAGTCTTGGAGCTTATCTTTAGAACACAACACAAGGTCATCCACATGTCAAACAAGAGTAGAATAACAGAGATATTTAAGGTCCTTGAGGTTGTCGTTCGAGACTTGTGAAAAGTACTGAGGGGGCCTCTGTTAATCTTTGGGGCATTACAGTCCAAGTATGCTGTTAATGTTCCCAGGAGAAGGCAAACAAATATTGCCTATTTTGATCTAAAGGAATACTAAAAAAGTGAAATACAACTGTAAAATATGCGGCTTCGGGAAGCACTGGAGATAAAGGAATATTTGATTCTGCTCAGAGAATGACTATTCTATTTATGGCCTCAGGGTCCTGAGCAAATCTCTATCCCCACCTATTGGGTTTTTTTACTAGGAGGGTAGGGATGTTACGAGGACTTGTTTAAAATATGATGAGTTCTTTCTCTATCATGCTGTTTGACTATCTCAGTCCTTCTTTAGCTCTGGTTTAGAGGGTATTGTGCAAGTTTGGGTAGACATTTAGATGGATCATTTTGAATCTTGGTGGATTCAGCCCCAATAATCCTACAAACAATTGGATGTTTGCAACTTTGTCCTCTTTCTGTTCTAAAGTGCCTCTCAAACAATTTTGTTCATCAAAGGTTCCTTAACTGGTGACTATAATTCTAAATTATCCTTGGTGAAATTATGGCATCTAGAAAAATAAGGCCACAAATCTGAGTGATAGCATAAACGCATTTAAGAAGCAAGAATCTTCTGGGCCGGGTACAGTGGCATGTGCCTGTAATGCCGGCTACTTGGAAAGCTGAGGAGGAGGATCATTTGAGCCCAGGAGTTCAAGACCAGCCTGGGCAACATAGTGAGACTTCATCTCAAAAATAAATAATTAAAAATTAAAGTTATGACATTTATTTTAAAAAGAAGAAAAAATCTGAATTTGGATTTTTTGGAGGGAAAAAGAAGCAGGAATCTTTTGAGGCAGGAGTACAGGCTTAGGTTTAAACTGAGACAAAGCCATAATTCTGGGAACAGTCAGTCCAGAGAGTTGCTTGTGTAACTCAGGTTTAACTCCTCCCACCCTAAGCAAATGCCTGGGCCTTCCAACTACAAACTTCAAGCACATTAACAGTTTTTAGAGGCCAGAAAGGTTTGGAGAGGAGAACTCTCCCAGAGCCAGACCTCCATGGACAAAGCAAGAGAAGACTGAGGAAAGTTCTCATAGGGTGTGTTTGTAATCACCCAAAACTGGAAACAACCCTGATGTCCTCAGTGGGTGAATGAGTAAATTATGGTACATCCATATGTACGCCATTGTTTAGAATACTACTCAGCAATAAAGAGGAACCATTAATCCATGCAACACCTTGGATGGAAGTCAAAGGCGCTATGCTGAGAAGAAAAAAAGCCAGTCTCAAAAGGTTACTATATGATTTCATGTATATAACATTGACAAAATGACAAAATTATAGAGTGATGGGGAACAGATCTTTGGTGGCCAGGGGTTAGGGTTGGGAGGAGGGCACAGCTATAAATGGGTAGCATGAGGGAGTTTCTTTGAGATTATAGAACAGGTCTGTATTCTGGTAGGGTGGTGATTACATGAATCCATCCATGTGATAAAACTTCATGGAGTATATGACAAAAAAAGAGTGCGTGTAAAAACTGATGAAATCCAAATAAGGTCTATAGTTTATTTACAAATGTGCCAATGTGGATTTCCTGGTTTTAATAATTGTTACATAAGATGTTACTGGGGGAAACTGGATGAAGAGACATGAAATACATGGGAATTATTTGTTCTGTTTTGCAACTGTGAGTCTAAAATCATTTCAAAATAAAAAAGTTTACCAAAAATTGGAGGGACTCTCTTGGGAATCTCTTCAGTTTTTACTAGAAAAGATAATATAGAATAAAGCCTCTGCAGAATTATAAATTGAATGCAGTTTCTAAGCACTGTAATTTCATTTGTTGTAATTTTGATTTGGAAATTATTTTAAATATAGTATTAGCAATATTTTGTGTTTTTGACTAAAATACTGTATACCTGAAAAGAAAATCCTTTGGAGAGTTTCCCTTCCAGATAAAATAACTCCTTAACCATGGCGTATGGAGCTACTGGTGATGTGGCTTTCGTCTGCCTTTTTAACCAAATCTCCTTCTGCTCCAACATGACTCTGGGATGAGCTACTTGCAGTCCTTTCCCTCCTCCCCATGCATTCCCCTTTCCTCTTAACTCTTATCTTCCTGATGAGTTTCTCCTTCAAGACCCAGTTCAAACCATGCTTCCTTTACAAAGCTTTCCCTGATGCAGGAAGCAGAGTTGCTCCAACAGCTCCTGTATCTGGAGTTGGAGCGTAATGTGTTGCCCTTTGGTTATTTTGTTCAGTTGTCTAGCTCTCACCTAAGTTCATGAATTTCTCGAGGGCCCAGAGTGGGTTCATTTGTTCCTATAGGTCCTGTGCTGGCACAGGGGCTGGCACACAGCATTGGGTGCTGAAGCACACACTCCACAAATGGTGATGAGTGAGTGAGTGAATCTGAGGCTCTGCAGTGTCCTTAGAAAGCAATTTTGTCTATTCTTCCTGCCTTAATACAGTAATTTCCCACAAAACCAAACATTTAAAAGGGCTCTGATTAACCACAGTTAAACAAAGTTAATCAATATGTACAATATTATTTTCCAAACATTCAACTTAGTTAAGACTTTATTATATAAACATACTTCCCATCTTGCTTTTCATTTGTGATACAACGTTGTGAGTAGCTGGAGAAAGATCATGAGTCGCACTCATGGGTCTTCTTGGACAGATAAGATCTAGAACTTGAGGGTAGGATGTGGAGTCTGAAGGGGGATGGGTGGGATATTGAGATAAGGAGCACAAGCCTACGTTTAATCTATATTTCTTTTCTTTTTTTTTTTTCTTTCTGAGATGGAGTTTCGCTCTTTGTTGGCCAGGCTGGAGTACAGTGGCGCGATGTCGACTCACTGCAACCTCCGCCTCCGGGGTTCAAGCCATTCTCCTATCTCAGCCTTGCAAGTAGCTGGGATTACAGGTACATGTCACCATGCCCAGCTAATTTTTGTATTTTTAGTGGAGATGGGGTTTCACCATGTTGGCCAGGCTGGTCTCAAACTCCTGACCTCAGGTGATCCACCTTGGCCTCCCAAAAGTGCTGGGATTACAGGCATGAGCCACAGCACCTGACCTAATCTATATTTCATTTCAAATTTTAACTGAAAGAACCAAGATGCTCTCCACCCTGCAGGCAGTCACTCACTATCTACCCGAAGTGCTGCAGCAAACACACATGGCTGTGATGACAAATGCCTGATGTCCATCCCTCTCCAGCTTCCTTCTGGGCAAGTGATCGAGGACTCCACAATCATCTGCAGGTCTAGCTGCTGTCCCCCCACGCCAACAAAATGACTCAGAGTTTCATCATTTCTTATTGCACAATCTAATGACCATATCACCACCTCTGGTCTGGTAGCTTCATTAAACAGGGCAGATGACCTCCTCTTTGAAAGTGGCCCTCCCTTGGCTCCTGAGACATCGCCTTCTCTCCACCTCCTCTATTTTCATTGCGTCCCTAACATTCCTCCAGGACTGAGTCATTGGTCTTATGCCTTTTTTAAAAAAAAAAAGTAGGCCGGGCGCGGTGGCTCAAGCCTGTAATCCCAGCACTTTGGGAGGCCGAGACGGGTGGATCACGAGGTCAGGAGATCAAGACCATCCTGGCTAACCTGGTGAAACCCCGTCTCTACTAAAAAACACAAAAAACTAGCTGGGCGCGGTGGCGAGCGCCTGTAGTCCTGGCTACTCGGGAGGCTGAGGCAGGAGAATGGCGTAAACCCGGGAGGCGGAGCTTGCAGTGAGCTGAGATCCGGCCACTGCACTCCAGCCTGGGCGACAGAGCGAGACTCCACCTCAAAAAAAAAAAAAAAGTAATAATAAATATGTTTCCCACGTCCAGAATTTCCCATTTTCTCTTCGCTGCTTTCTGGCATCCTGTCATCTTTAAAGGCCCAATTAGGTGCCACCTTCCTCCAGAAACCCTCTAACTGCTGATCCCCCTCTCATCTTTTTCATGTGCCTGGAATACTTAAAAGCCAAAGGTGCTTTCACTATTTAGCACGTCATATATTCTGCTTTGTGGCATCCCTTGTTATTTTAGAAATTACTCTTACCTCTTCAACCAAAGAAAGGCTCCTTAATAAAGACAAGACTCATGCCTTGAAATGATCCTATGTCCTCATGATGCCTCACTGGGTGTTGAGCACATTTTGTCAGTGGTCAGTAAGCACTTGCTGGTCAAGATGAAGGCTATGCTAGGCTGGGCTGGGTGGCTCATGCCTGTAATCCTAGCACTTTGGGAGGCTGAGGCAGGTGGATCACTTGAGGTCAGGAGTTCAAGACCAGCCTGGCCAACATAGTGAAACCTCATCTCTACTAAAAATACAAAAATTAGCTGGGTGTGGTGGCGCACACCTGTAATCCCAGCTATTCAGGAGGCTGAGGCAGGAGGATTGCTTGAACCAGGGAGATGTAGGTTGCAGTGAGCTGAGATCATGCCATTGTACTCCAGCCTGGGCAACAGAGCGCGACTCCATCTCAAAAAAAAAAAAAAAAAAAAAAGAGAGACAGAGGTTAAGGCAATGCTACAACGTCTTGAAAAAATAAGTATAAAGAAGAAAACTGGGCTAGGCGTGGTGGCTCATGCCTGTAATCTCAACACTTTGGGAGGCGGAGGCGGGTGGATCACAAAGTTAAGAGTTTGAGACCAGCCTGGCCAATATGGTGAAACCCTATCTCTATTAAGAATACAAAAATTTGTAATCCCTGTAATCCCAGCTACTCGGGAGGCTGAGGCAGAAGAATTGCTTGAACCTGGGAGGTGGAGGTTGCAGTGAGCCAAGATCGTGCCACTGCACTCCAGCCTGGGCAACAGAGCAAGACTCCGTCTCGGGGGGGAAAAAAAAAAGAAGAAGAAGAAAACCGGCCAGGCGCAGTGGCTCATGCCTGTAATCCCAGCACTTTGGGAGGCCGAGGCGGGCGGATCACAAGGTCAGGAGATCGAGACCAACCTGGCTAACTCGGTGAAACCCCGTCTCTAGTAAAAATACAAAAAGTTAGCCGGGCGTGGTGGCGGGAGCCTGTAGTCCCAGCTACTCGGGAGGCTGAGGCAGGAGAATGGCATGAACCCGGGAGGCAGAGCTTGCAGTGAGCCGAGATCGCGCCACTGCACTCCAGCCTGGGCAACAGAGCGAGCGAGACTCCGTCTCAAAAAAATAAAGAAGAAGAAAACCTCAGAAATTGCCTTTCCCTCCTCCTAATTCTCAAGGGGTGAAATCTGGGTAAGTCATCCTGCTCTAGAGCTGCGAAAAATCAAATCGTCCTTCCGGCCCCACCAGTGTGGCGGTGTGGAAAGAGCATGGGATTTGGGTTCAGTTGGCCGGGTTCAGCTCTGATCTTGCCAGTGGTTGATCTTGAACTTGGAAAAGTCACTGGAATCCTCAGCCTTCATTTCCTCATAAGCAAAATTGAGGTAATAAAGGCTTTCTGGAGCTGGATGCTGTAATCCACAAGAGTGGCATTTCTGGTGGGAATTTCAGGCACCATGGTAGGGCAGGAGAGAAGCTATCTGCAGGTCTGCTGGAAGCTCTCCAGTGCATGTCCCCACCGGGGTAGGGGCTGACTGTCTCCACGTAGGGTTAGTCTTACAGGACAGGCAGGTAGGGTAGAGTCTGAGGCCATGAGGAATGGCAGTCTACTGGAGAGGGCACACAGAGTTCAAACACACACTGAAACTTAGTTTGTCCTGGACATCTTCAGGTCGACTTTCTGGTGGAAAGGTTAAAGTAGAAATGACTGTGCCCTGTCAAAAGGGCACAGAAGTAAAACTGGGAGGATTTTGGGAGGGGACTGGATGTTGGGTGGAAGATACGAGAGCAGAGAAGAGGGGCCTGAGCCTGGGGTCCAGGGAAAGTAGGCTAAACAATTCACAGGATGCAGACATTTCAGAGAAGAGTGAGGATATATCACTTGGCCCTGGACAACAACTATAAGACAGTCCAAAAAGATATCGTTCCAAAGGAACATAAAGTGACATGGCTTGTATGTGTCCCCAGAGACATGGATGTGCTTTTGGAGCTTGAAGGATAATTAAGAAAACATCAGACCCACCAGGGCTGCTGCAAACATGACAGTTCCCTTCCCAACACGTCATGGCAGCTGCTGCAGCTCCTTTCCCTCTCTATCCTGAGGCTAGCCACAGATGGGCCAACAGCCCACCCCCAGAGCAGACCAAGTAGAGAGGTGCTCCCAGGAGTTACCAGGTTCCACCCTCGGAACCATCCTAAAATCCTATTCTGGGAAGTCCAGCAGCACCATGTTATATGCATTAGAGGAAGATTGTTTAAATCCCTTGCCAAGGTTCCCAAGGCTTCGTGCTGCATCTGTTTGCGTGTGGCCAGGGAGTGCAGCTAGCATTCTCCTCTCCTTCCTTCTCCATGCAGCCAACAGTACCGCCTTAGGGTCAACAAACAAGAAACAAAACCAGAAAACCACACTTTCTGAGTCCACCTGTCATCTGAACCCCCCAAACCCTAGTTTAACCTCTCCCATTCATTCATTCATTCATTCATTCAATATATAGGTACTGAGCAGCTATTGTGCACTGAGCCCTGAGCCAGTATTAATTGAGGAAAGAAATTGGCAACATCGCTCCAAAAGCACAGCTCTGTTTTTCTGCCTGGGGCAGCAGAGAGTGGATACCCGAGGCTGTCCCTGCTCTTTCCCTGCTCAGGACCCTGACCAGAGGGTCTGTGGCAATTGGGTCAGGGTGCAGGAAAGAAGACAGTGAGTCAGATATGTCCATGTCAGTGATCTTGCCTATCAGTAAAGTTGCTCAGCCCCCAAGGCAGGGCGATGGTGAACCTTTGGCTCCCGCCAGCAGTACCCATTATCCTCTCAACAGCCCCATGCTCAATCATACCGTCATTCTGCTGCTTCATGAAAACTGAGGCTTGGATACCTTCGTCTACTTGCTTGTGTCTCACAGGCAGCAAATGGCAAAGCCTGCAGCCAAGTCACACTGTCTACCTTCTGCTGAGAGCCTTGGATTGCTGGGTGACTCCATGGACATTTGTTGACCTAAAAAGTAGGTGTTTGAGGAACTGAAAGATCTCCAGCAAAGAACCTTTAGAAAGAAAAGATTGCCTTTCTATCTGCCCACCTAGATGAACTCTACTAAAATTGATTGATTTTAGCGATGAGAAATTGTTTACTATACTGCAGTGTTTCCATTAACCCTCGAAGTTATGGTCAGATAGAGTAACCTAGCCAGAACCTCCCCCAAGGACTCCTTCCCTGGCTAGCAGCTACAGGGATGTGGCACCATTATCCCAACCAGCCTGGGAAGAGCCTTGGTAAGAGTTCAGATCTCGCCGGGTGCGGTGGCTCATGCCTGTAATCCCAGCACTTTGGGAGGCCGAGACGGGCGGATCACAAGGTCAGGAGATCGAGACCATCCTGGCTAACACGGTGAAACCCCATCTGTACTAAAAATACAAAAAATTAGCTGGGCGTGGTGGCAGGCGCCTGTAGTCCCAGCTTCTCGGGAGGCTGAGGCAGGAGAATGGCGTTACCCGGGAGGCAGAGCTTGCAGTGAGCCGAGATCGTGCCACTGCACTCTAGCCTGGGCGACAGAGCGAGACTCCGTCTCAAAAAAAAAAAAAGTTCAGATCAGTATTCAGCAGGACATGTCCAGGACCTAGGTGGCTGGAACTTCAGTAGGTATCAGGGTCTTAGAGTTGTGACCTAAAAATGTTGTGAGAACAAAATCCTGGAGGAGTTTCTGTCCCTACCTGAACCCACAGCCGTCCAGATCCCTGTCCTGGATCTATGGGAAGGGGTGCATGCTGGGCTCCTGGCCAACCCTGCAACTACTCCACTTGCCCCATCTCTGCATTGACTAATCCAGCTTTGAAAGGCTGAGCCTCTCGATGAGTCAGGTCCTTGCTCAGCCATAAGAAGAAGGTGATTGGCCGGGTCTGCCAGGGCTTTGTGACCCGCTGGCTGGCTCCCCAGCCCCTCAGAACCCCTCAGCCCCACCTGCACATACTGCCTCCATGCAAGCCTAGAATAACCTGGATGTGTGACTTACGGGGGTAGGGGTAGCAATTTTGCAGATTTTCCAAACAGGTGACTTCAGCCCCCTGGGCCTGGGCAGGAAGGGGTAGCCCAGTGACAATGGGCATAGCCCCACTTCAGGAACCGGAAACGTGTTGGCTGGCTCTGCGGAGTTCTCTCTCTTCTGATCCCACAGCGTCTGTTCCAGTTGTCTTGGCCGGTAGGATGGCGTCTACAAAGCAGGCTATGTGGGAGTTGGGGAGGGATTGTGGTCAGAGCCCAGCTTTGGGAAGCCCATGTGGCTGTCTCAAGGCAAAGCGGCAGAGAAAAGTTCCGTAGTCTGTCTCCCTTCTGGACTGGCCATTCTGTGGTCTCAGAGACCAGAAGCTGGCTGCGTGTCAGGCACCTACTCCTCAAACAAATGCCCTTAGATTCTTACTGTCTATCCCCTTGATGCTGACAGCACTTGCCAAATACATACTGAATGTCAGGCTCTGTGCTCAGCACTGTGTACACATGGCTCACTTAATCCTCATAACTGTTCTGTGAGGTGAGAGCTGTCACTGTCCCCATTTTATAGATGAGGAAACTGAGACCTAAAGTCAAGTCAAACAGCTAGGAAATGGTACAGTTAGGATTTGAACCCACGTGATGTGCCTGGAGATCCAGTGTTCTTAAGCACTACCTTTTTGGAGCTTGCTGGAGGCATGCTGGCCACCTTCTTCAGGACTGATAGACCTGGTGTGTCTTTCATAGCCATGCTGGGCAGAGGGTGGAGGCCTGGAAACTGCAGGGAGTTCTTTCAGGGACCAGCCAGAACAGGGCTAAACTTGAGGTAAAAGGAGATCTAGAGAATTAGAGAAGACTGAGGGCCCCTAAATTACCCTTAAGACATATTTGTGGAAGATAGACTTAAAAACAAAAAGCCAAAATTAGATTTAGGCTGGTGATAAGGTCATTAAATAATAGAATGTGAAATTTCAGTTATGCAGCCTTATTGGCCATCTTTATGATTTAAGAATATAAGTGCCTAGATCTAAGTGCAGTCCTAATTGCCTGGGAAGGAAGAAGATGGTCTCTAGAAACCCTTCTGACCATGGGTTAGTGGGATTTGGTTTTGATGACCATTTTTAAGGCCTCAGTCTGCAGAATGACCAGCAGCTTCCCCTTCCACAGTGAGAGCTGTAATTGCCTTTCCTAGTTGCCGGTGAATGCACCATGAACCTTATAGTCCTAGTATCAGAAATGACTCAGCAAAATCACCAGATTAAACCTCCTCAACTTTTCTTGCCCTTGACTGCATTCCTGATAGCAGAGCAGGCATTCCCCAAGGCCACGTTGTCGGTCTGATCCTCGAATGTGGATCTGCCTGGATGGTGACATGCCACAGTCCAATCAGGGTCTGTTTCTCCTAACAGTCACGTGTGCCAAAGATCATGGTAGAAACATGTGGAGGGAGTTGGAAGACACTGCTACTACATCTCTTGGGACAGAGCCTGCCCACTCCGAGTGGCTACCTACCATTCACTCTGGGGAGGTGAAGGAGCTCTTGGGAACAAGTGCGTTATTAAGAGTTTCATCAGGTTATGTCTTTGCTGTAATTGGAGGCAGCTGGTCCACTTAGACCCTGATGCTTGGGCAAATACTTTATACACCTCTGCCCCCAGCAGCTGGTCTGGTGTGAGTCCAGGTCCAAGTCAACCCCCAGTGCAATCAGAAGTTGGACCTGTTTGGTGAGTTCAATCTGTGGTTTTGGGGGATACGGAGGCTGGCTCAGTTCAGTCCAGAATCTTAGAACAGCCCCAATGCTCCAGGCCCCTCAGCCAGCCCAGCTCTTAGAGGCTCCCAATTTGAGCTCTAAATTGAGCTCTGGAAAGGGGGGTTGGAGGATGAGGGATACATTTAAAGGAGTTTTTGCTCAGGACCTGGGTGCCACCTGCTGGCCATGTTTAGTTCTATTTACAGAGCCAAAGCTAGGAGAGGAAAATTAAAAGGGCATCCCGCCCTCCCCAGTGTGATGAGGGGTAAGGAAACAAGGAGGCTGATTCTTCATGCTGCCCTAGCAAATGCAGCAGAGAATTCCTGCAGAGACCCCTGGGTGCCCTGGATGAGTCCTCCTGAGCCAAATGGACCCCCACTAGGGCAGAGTGTAGCCCCAGTTGAGAGGACCTGAGTGAATCCTGAGTGGGGACTGAGGCTCTGTTCCTGCTACTAGCTACCTGCTTCCCCAGAAGCCCCATAGTGGGTAACAGCATGATTCATTGCTGGGCCCTGAAAGGAGCCATTTTTTCCAGCTTCCTTCGCACAGGCACTGCTGCACTCATGGGACCCTAGAGTCAGACCAAAGGTGGGGAAAATACCCTCCCGTCATCAGGCATTGACAAAACTGGGTCAATGCTGAGAAGACCTGGTCATTTTTCAAGTAGCTATGTGGCTCTTAGTGACTCTTAGAAGCCCTAAAAGCAAGGCCTTTAGTTGCGTTCTAAACTCTAGGGAAACTGGAGATTTTCCCTGTGTACCAAGGACTGGCTAGCATTTTCCCCCCAGATAAGTGGCGGAACATCCCAACATTCCAGCCTTTGCCATTGCAACAAAAGCCAGTAAATCCCGGCTAAGTATGCATATCAAATGAAGGCTGTGGTTCTCATATGTGGGTGTACACCAGAATCACCTGGGGTATTCTTTAACATTATGTGTATATATGTGTGTGTGTGTGTAAAATATGTGCATATAACATGTAATGTATATATAATATGTTTTATACACACACACTTGGGCTACACTCTAGCCTCTTGAAGTCTCTGCAGGAGAAGCCGGTGGACTCTCCTAGTAAAGAACCTCTGCAATGCATGGAGGAGGCCTGAACCATTAGCAGGTCCAATCCTGTGGAACCAGGAAAGCTGCCCTCAGGCTGGAAGACCCTTGAGGCTCAAACAATTTCAGTCAAAAACTGGAGGATATGTTTGGACTAAGACCATTGCCTTTCCTTTTCTTCAGTAGTCAGTCCTTGAAATTCAGATACTTTAAACAAAACAGAATCCCTAAAGTGACTCGGGAACTCCCAGGACCAACCTAAGACTACTTCTTGCCCCCAGAACCACCCCAAACCAGACCAGCCCCTCTGAGGCCTGTCAGCCACAGCTGGCCCAGAATCACTCTGCCCCAGGGGCCTCATAAGGAAAGGAGTCTCTGAGCCTGTGGAACGCTCTTGCAGAGTCATTCTGGACAGTTCCCGGAATAGCTGGTGCCTTCTGTACCAGCTCTTGGCCGTCCTCTTCATCCTCCCTGGGGACCTGGCAGAGTCTGACCACTCTGGCCCTGGGGCCATTCACATCCATCTCTCTACCTCTGCGTGCCCTCCCCTTCCCGCTTCCTGTGGCACTTGCTGTTTCCAGCACACTTTTGGGCATTTGGTTATACTGTTCTCATGGGTGCATTACTCTCCGCAATAAGATTATGAACTCCTTGAGGACAGGGGCAAATCTTCTCAATTTATTGCAGTTCACAACCTAATAATACTCATCAAAATTAGATGCCCTTTCCTTGACCCTACCCACTCTGCCCCTTCGGCAAGCTTAGCGTCCATCCATCCATCCATCCACTCCTCCTCCTGTTACTTTAGGTGCGTCCTGAGAACTGGGAAACACTCCCCTAACTCCGGTCTGCAATTCCACTCCACCAAGATGGTTAGGCAGTTATTATCCACCAAGAACTGGCGTGGAACCCGAAAGTGAATGGAACACAACCTGGCCATTGAAGGGCTTACAGTCAGGTGGAAGGGGCAGGCACACAATAATTTTTTTTTTTTTTTTTTTTTTGAGACAGAGTCTGGCTCTGTCACCCAGGCTGGAGTGCAGTGGCATGATCTTGGCTCACAGCAACCTCCACCTCCGGGTTCAAGCAATTCTCCTGCCTCAGCCTCCCTAGTAGCTAGGATTACACCCTGGCTAATTTTTGTATTTTTAGTAGAGATGGGGTTTTGCCATGTTGGCCAGGCTTGTCTCGAACTCCTGGCTTAGGTGATCGGCCCCCCTCAGCCTCCCAAAGTGCTGGCATTACAGGCATGAGCCACCACACCAGGTCTTACACACATGATTTCAAGAGACCGTGTGGGATGCCATGAAGAGCCATGCCCAGGGTGCTGTAGGATCACAGGCATATGGCCTCCCACAGAGGGGTCAGAGAAAGTCTCCTGGAGCTAAAGTAGAGTCCTGAGGCTGAAGCCGGTGGAGGGGGGATGGCGGGGGAATGGCAGGGGGACCCAGGCCAGAAGGTGATGAGACACGATTTAGAAAGAGGAGAGGACACAAGGCATCACTCAATTGTTCAGCGTTACTGAATGTCTTGCCTGTGACAGGCCTGGATACCCCACTCTTGGCTTCAAGGCACTTCCGACACGGGGCACAGGCATTTAAAAGTCCAGTGGTAAGCGCAAGGGCCAAGATGCAGGGCAGTGGGCGCGGAGCCGTTGTGGAGGAGGAGACTCAAATGCAGTCAGCATTACCCTCGGAAAGCTCTGAAATTGCCAGGTCCTGAGTCTTTAGGAGCTCCCATGACAATAATTCATTTCTGTTTCTCTTGGTTTTTTGGCCCCACCTGGCCTCCCTTTGCTGGGCAATGAAGGACAAGGTTTATTTATCAAAGGAGGAAGAACTAGGAATAAAGAAGAGGGTTTTCTCTCATGATTTTTCTTCAAAGCATTCATTTAAGTTAAACGTGCTCCGTCCTATGTGCCTGGGGTCAGGGGTGGGAACGTGAGGGGCACACAGTCTGCGGATGCCTTGCTGAGCCTCCCTCTGTAAAGCAGTACTGCTCAAAACAGGACCGTGCCTGCAGATCCTCCGGGCATCTTGGTCAAAGGCAGTTTCTCATTTAGTAGGTCTGGGGGAGGGCAAGAGAATTGGAATTTTTAACTGGCTGATCCCCATAGAGCCCCAGTGCTGCAGGTCTGGGGCCACAGCTGAGAACCATGGAGCAGAGAATGAACTTTCGGGTGGGGACAGCATTCCAGACAGAGGGTGAGTAGGAAGCTGCCTGTGGCTCCTCACTGGGGGAGCAAAGTGGGAGATAAGGCTGAAGAGGTGGGGTCCCCTTATGAGTTTGATAAGTGGTCGGGAGGAGTCACATGATAACAGCAGATGCCTGCAACAGATAGGGAAATATTCTTCCTGTAAGAATATAGGGTGTGTAAGATGTATTCTTATTTCACAGAGACACTCTACATATTAAACCTGGAGAAATATTCTTCGCTCACTCCAGAAACACATGTCCTCACAATTCTCAGAAAACACAGTCCTTTTGACCTATCTTGTTTCTCCATTTCTGATAAAGAACTGATTACAAGAATTATGTCCTCCTTTTCTTAACAGTGCAAGTCAGTTAGCAGCAGCAACTGAGCCCTGGCCTCTGTGGGGTGGGAAGGAGGCTCACTGCTGGCTCCACGCCAAATGCTGGTTTCAGTGTGGGAGCATAGGGTCAGAGTGGCCAAAAGAAGCCAGAAATCCCAAGTTGTTAAACATCTCAACTTCAAAATATTGGGCACTAATTCAAAACTGTTTCCAACACTATGAGTGCTAAACAGTTTAAGTCTGCAAGGCAAATTCGGCCAAGGAGTGTCTCTTTTACGACTGCTGGCTGAAAGGACTTCAAGTGGGGGAGGGGAGTGACCAGGCCTGCTTTTAGCTAGATTCTGATGACAGCAGTGTCAAGGATGGATTAGGAGGAGGGGGAGACTAAAGGCTAGAAGGCCTTTTAGGAGGCTCCTGCCAGCCTGGGCTAGAGAGAAAATACAGTCAGCCCTCCACATCTGTGGGTTCCACATCTGTGGATTCAGTCAAATACCAATCAAAAATATTCAGGAAATAAAAAGGATTGTTGCATCGCCTACAGACTTTTTTTTCGTGTCATGATTTCCTAAACAATACAGTATAACAACTATTTACATCGAAGTGACATGGTAGTAGGTATTATAAGTAATCTAGAGAGGATTTAAATCATACAGAAGGGTTGTGTAGGTTAACTGTAAATACTACATCATTTTATATAAGGGACTTGACTGTGCATTGACTTTGGTACATGGGGATGTTCTGGAACAAATTCCCTCATGAATACCAAGGGACAACGGTATGCATAAATCCTGAAGGTAAGCAGAACAGGGTGGATTGGGGGGGGGGGGTTCCAGGACTTGAGGAATGATAATTAATAGGTCCATGAGGGAGAGTAGGCTGTCTGAGATGACCCCGCAGCTTTCTAAGGTGGTGATTGATGGCTGGTGGTGACATTCACTGGGATAATGAATACAGGAGCCAGAAGCATATTCTAAGAGAAGGTTGTGGACAAGCAGAATTTAGATGCGTCTGCGTCAGCCACAGGAATATGGAATCTGAAGTCAGAACAGAGGCAAAGGTTAGCTGGCTTTCTAAAACACAAATCTGGTCAGGTTACTGTCTGCTTGAACCCTCTAATGGTTTCCCGTCATCCAAACAGAAAGTCCAGATTCCTCCTCCTGGTAAACAAGGCCCTGGCAACCTGTCCCTGCCAACCTCATTGTGCCACACCCCAACAGAAAAATCTGCTCCCTGGGCCTGCTCCACAACTCAGAGTGCCCAGAATAAGCTCTGCCTTTGTTCTTGCTGGACCCTGTTCCAGAACATCCCCCCATACCAAAGTCAAATACCTTCCACCCATCCCTTTTTATGTCTGGAAAATTCCTATTCTTTTCAGGCTCCAACATCTCTTTTCTGAAGCCTTTGCTGACCCTGCCCAGCAGATACACTTACGCCCTTCTTTGTGCTGTCCCTGAACATTTATGTGCCTGTTTCACTGCCCCATCGCTCCCTACTGAGGGGATCTGGCTGTCTGTAAATGCCTCAAGGCAGAGGCCATATCTTAATTAACTTGGAATTACTGGCTCCTGGCGCACATCTAGCATATAGTAGATGCTCATGAAATGTCTAAGGAATAAAGACCCTCCCTCTGGGGGTAAACTGCGAGGGCAATCTGGAGGGAATGTTTCTTACTTCCCAGGATCATACAGCCCGTGTCTCGTGACAGCTAAGGAGCTGCATGAGGCCCCAGTGCTGACCTCACCATTTTTCTTGCTTTCCAGCTGGGGTATGGCCGTCAATGTGTACTCCACATCTGTGACCAGTGAAAATCTGAGTCGCCATGATATGCTTGCATGGGTCAACGACTCCCTGCACCTGAACTATACCAAGATAGAACAGCTCTGTTCAGGTAGGAGGCTGGGAATATGGGAAGTGGCCCTGCCGGAAGGAAAGGAAAGAAAGGTCAGAAGGCAGAGCAGCCATGGCAGGGAATATACAGTCATGCATGGCTGAATGACTGATGTGCCCAGAGAAATGCATCCTTAGGCGATGCTGTTGTTGTGTGAACATCACAGAGTGTATTTACACAAACCTGGATGGTGTAACCTACTACATACCTAGGCTATATGGTATAGCCTACTACTCCTAGGCTAAAAACAAGCACAGCATGTTTCTGTACTAAATACGGCAGACAGTTTTAACACATGGTAAGTATTTGCACATCTAAACACACCTAAACATAGAAAAGGTACAATAAAAAGATGGTATTATAATCCTATGGGATCACCATCATATATGTGGTTCATCGCTGACTAAACCATCATTATGCAGCCCATGACTGTAGCTTGTGATTAGACTAAGGAGGAGAGCTGGAGGCCCTGAACCAGTCAGACTATCTGGAGCTGAAGTCAAGAAATGGAAGCAGGGAAAGAGAAGAGCAGGAGAGGCACCGTGAAGGACTGCAGGGAAAGGAGGAGCGGGGAGCTGAGAGCCAGGATGGCGGCAGAGCCACAAGTCTGACTTCATCTCTCTGGGTCCAGCTCTCAGCTCTTCTGGTGGTGCAACCTTGGGCAATTCACTCTGCTGCCTTAGGCCTCAGTTTTCCCATCCATAAGATGGAGACAATATCACCAAGTAACTAGAGTTGCTATTGGGATTACCCTACCTACATGCAGTGTGTGATGTGGTGCTGGTACATAATGTGCATCAATAAATAGTCATCGCTCTTCTTCATGGAAAGCTGGGGGGATTCTGGCCATGTCTATCCTGAAAGTAGGATTGGCCCCAGCCTCAGAACAAGGAGAGAGAAGAGGAGATGGGGTTTGGGGAAGTGAGAGAGCAGCCCACAGAAGGAGAGCAGCGAGAACCCTCAGCCAGCTGTCCTTCTCCACAGGGGCAGCCTACTGCCAGTTCATGGACATGCTCTTCCCTGGCTGTGTGCACTTGAGGAAAGTGAAGTTCCAGGCCAAACTAGAGCATGAATACATCCACAACTTCAAGGTGCTGCAAGCAGCTTTCAAGAAGATGGGTGTTGACAAAGTAGGTGCCTGCGCTCCGGGGAGGGGCCCGAGGAGCAGTGTGACCCTGGGGAAGAAGAGGACCCATCAGCCCGGGCAACTGGGGCTCCTGGGGTCATTCCAGTGCTCGCGCCTCCCTCCACCTCCCAACTCTCCAGAGGGAATTTTTCCCCTTTTCAAGGCACAATGGAAAAGCCCACAACACTTGCCATCCCATCATGACAACAGTCCTTTCCCTTCCTCTTCTCTGGACCCTGCCCACCCTAACACTGAGCTCTGTGTACCGCTCCTGTGAAGTTCCACCTCTCTCTGTCTCTGTAGGGCCCAAGAAAGTGTCTTTGCTCACTCTCCTGCCTCGGTGGCTGCAGACCCCCAGCCCACACGCAGGCAGTAGAGCCGAGGGACGCCTCCCCACACAGTTCTTCCACACGGTGCCTGTAGAGAAGGGATGCCTCTGGATCTGTGACCAGGGCCTGCCAGCCTACCTGTCTGCTGTGGTGCCGTGGGAGGGGGGCAAGTGGAGAAGGTGGAGGATGCTGCAGCCCAGGGGCTGGCTTTCCTGAGAGCAGTGGCCCTCAGCAGAGAAAGGCGGCCCTACAGCAGCAGGTGGCTAAAGTACTCTGCTTATGTGGTCTATTTCAGATCATTCCTGTAGAGAAATTAGTGAAAGGAAAATTCCAAGATAATTTTGAGTTTATTCAGTGGTTTAAGAAATTCTTTGACGCAAACTATGATGGAAAGGATTACAACCCTCTGCTGGCGCGGCAGGGCCAGGACGTAGCGCCACCTCCTAACCCAGGTGATCAGATCTTCAACAAATCCAAGAAACTCATTGGCACAGCAGGTAACGTGCCCGAGCCGGGGGAGGGAGCATGGGGGGCCGGGCCGGCAGGCCTCTACAGCCAGGAATGCCCCCTGGGCCACGGCCCGGCCCTGCCAGCCTGGAGGAGACTTGTTATCACGGAGTTCGGATGACGCCGCCTGCTGGCCGCTTAGACCGGGGGAGTGAAAGTAGTGGGTGAGAGAGCTCCACAAATTGCTCCAAGAGGAGAGCCACCAGCACCAGCCATGGTGGCAGCTAGGGTAGGAGGCCCAAGACACTTTGTTTCGTAGCACGAGCTAACTTGTTTGCCTCAAGATGGTGGGGCAGCAAGGTGACTTGGTTTCTCCATCCAGGTGCATTCAGGCCAAGAGCCTGGTGCCAGCACCACAGCCCCTTCTTGCCCCCTGCCCACTGGATGGCCAGGGCAGGAGTTACCAAGCTGGATCACACCTTCCCCCACTCCAAAGGCCCAACAGTCCTAAGTCCTCGAAAGATGAGTCTCTAGAAATGAGGCTTTGTCTGAGTCCTGGAGGGGAAGGGAGAGAAGCAATAGGGCCTTTGGGAAGCAGCAGCGTTGGGAGGGGAAGGGAGAGAAGCAGCCCCAGCCCGCGTCGGACCCCGTCATAGCAGAGCCACCTCCTCTGTCTGCACTGCCGTTCTGCCTGGGCCTGCCCCACTCGCCCGCCTGCTTGCTTCGCACTAGAAACAGCCCACTCTGTCTAGGGAGGTGCAGTCACTAGTGAGCAGTTCGCCACGGCATGCTGGCTGCGCTGGGGAGGAGCTGGGGTCCCTGATTTGGCCACCGCTGTGCAGATACCTGGTCCAGCCCAGCAGAGGGCAATAGAGCCCATCCTGACATAGGGCCCCGGGAGGGACAGCCACCCAGAGACGATGGCTTTGGGCTGGGGCTTCTGTTAGGAAAGGCCCTGTGCCAGCTGCCTTTCCTCTAGCTATCAGTACGAGAGGGACCCGAACCGTTCCAACTCCGCTTCCCCAAATTTGCTGTCCTAATTTCTCTCCTCTATCCCTCAGGCCAGCTCTCTCCCGGCCCCAACACCTCATACCTTCTTTAGTTCCCTATAGTTTCTGCTCTCCCAGGCTTGCCAAACGGCTGCCCAGCTGCTGGAGTGTCCATGTGGCCAAGGCTCGGGGCCTAGCTGTAGATGGCCTTCCTGGGGTGGGGGCATGGGGGTGAGAGTGCCTGCCTGTCGCATGGGCCTGCCCCCGCAGTCCTCACACCAGGCTGTCTCCTGCCACGTGTGCTGTGGGCTCACGTGGACTCACCTGACTCTTTTCCTCTGGGCAGTTCCACAGAGGACGTCCCCCACAGGCCCAAAAAACATGCAGACCTCTGGCCGGCTGAGCAACGTGGCCCCCCCCTGCATTCTCCGGAAGAATCCTCCATCAGCCCGAAATGGTGGCCATGAGACTGATGCCCAAATTCTTGAACTCAACCAACAGGTGAGTGGGATGGGTAAGGGTAGCTGAGATAGCCCTGTCACCAAAGCCAGGCCCTTGGGGTGTCTGCAGGGACAAGAAAGGGCAGGCAGGGGAGCCTGAGGTGGGGACCTCTGACTTGACACCACTTTGTCCCCAAGCAGCTGGTGGACTTGAAGCTGACAGTGGATGGGCTGGAGAAGGAACGTGACTTCTACTTCAGCAAACTTCGTGACATCGAGCTCATCTGCCAGGAGCATGAAAGTGAAAACAGCCCTGTTATCTCAGGCATCATTGGCATCCTCTATGCAACGGAGGTGAGCACTCCCAGGCCCCTTGGGCACTCCCCAGTCTGGCCTGGCCCTAAGACCAGAAGTGTGATAGGGCCAGAAGGGACCGTGGAGAAAATTTACTGATGAGAGAGAGGTAAAGTTACTAGCCCAGGGTCACCCATTAGCAGGGCTCCCAGGCTCTCGACCCCTTGCTCTTCAGCTGCCTACAGAACCTGAGAAGCCCTGACTGGCCTGCCTGGCCCACCACTTTCCTCTCCTTCCCACCCTCCAGGAAGGATTTGCACCCCCTGAGGACGATGAGATTGAAGAGCATCAACAAGAAGACCAGGACGAATACTGAGGGCGGCCGCAGCCCTGGCTGACTGCACGGCTTCCCCATGCCTCCCTCCCTGCTCCACTCCCACATTATAGTCCTTTCCTAACATGGTCGGCCGGGTGCTTTGTGTCAGTGCCGCAGCACTGGGGAGCCAGACGAGCGGGGCTTGGGGGCATGGGGCCAGAAAGCAGGCAGAAGCCCGTCCTGGGTGGCGCTGGCCCAGTTGGCGGGACCCCTGTCCACACCCACCCTATTTATTTCTGTTGTCTCTCTGTTGTGTCACCCAACATTTCCCAGGGTGCTGCTGCCACCCGCCCCAGCCAGCCACCTGCTCCCGACAGCCAGCAGCTGTGTATTTGACAAAGTCATTGGTATATTTTTACTTACTGGATTCTCCTTGCACTTTACCTGTTCTTTTCCAGAGCTGACAGCACGGGCTCGGGGCAGTGTGCCTGGCTTGGCTTCCCTTCCCCATGGCTGGGGGCTGGGGCTGGACTCACCCATTCTAATTTATTTTGTCTTTTGGCTTCTCAGTAACTGAGGGGAAGGCTGATGTCAGGAGAGGGAGAGGGGGCTGAGGAGGTAGTGCCGTAGGCCCAGGGGGTCAGGGAGAGGGAGGGGGGCATGTGAGGGATGGAAATGACCTCCTGGCACCAGGCTCACCCACCCAAGGCCCCCTGCCCCAGCACCGAAGCCCAGTGCTGCCCTGAGGCCCCCAGCCACTCCCTCCAGCAGCCTGGTTCACGACACAGACTCTGCCTGGACCCCATTGTCTGTCTGCTTCCCACCCGCCCTGCCCATCCCCTGCCCCTCAGGCACCAGCCTGCATATGTGTTCACTTTTATTTAAATAAACTTGTGCGGTAAAAGTCCACAGCTGCAGCACAGCCTCACTGTCACCCTCCCACAGGCCTGGAAACCACCACCAGCTCTGGGCTTGGAGCCCAGCTCCAGCCTAGCCCCAGTGCCCAACACTGGTGGTAGGGCTCTGAGGGCAGGCAGGGGCCCCAACCCCCCATCCCTGAGGAGGAACTAGGTCTGGACCCGTGGCCATGACAAGGGGCAGCTGGTGAAGCGGCTGTGGGACACCGTGACACCGTAGTGGCCTGGCCAAGAGGTTCTTCGTTTTAGTCTCCTTTGGGTCAGGGGAACTGCATGTCATTCCCCACCTGTCGTCAAAGCTCACACACCTCACCATAGTGATTCAGCTGAGGACAGGGGCTCACATGACAGAGAGAGCTGGGATGGCTACAAAGAACAAGCAGTTCTGAGTGCTGAAGCCCAGGATGGCAACGTCCAAGGGGTTCCTTCTGTAGAGCAGGCTCCAGTGGGAACAGGGAGCCAGGGGCCCTTCCACATTATCTACACAGCCCCAGTCCTGGCATGTGCCTGACAAAAGGCTACACTAACCAATGTCCCAGAAGCCCAGCAGAGACCAGGAGTGTGGAAATGAATGTGAGAGCCTTGGGGTCATCTAGACCAGCCCCCGGTTTACTGAGGAGGGATCAGAGGCCCACATGCATGACTCACTCGCCATGGCAGAAACCTGGGCTAGAACTCACACTTCTTCACTTGAGGTTCAGGGCTCATCCCCAAAGACCACTGAGGTTCTTCCAGCTGCAGGACAGTGCTGGTTTCCTCGCCACCCTGAGTATGGCCAACATGCAGCTGGGGCCGTGTCTCTTCTGTGGCTCCACCCCATGACCCCTTTCGAGACCACCACCATTTCTATCATGACATCAGGTTCAAGCCTTAAATAAGCAATTCATATCTGTTTATTCCTCAATCACCACCGCCCCTTTTGACTCCCACCCCCACATACATAGACACTTCTGCCTTATTCTATCTCTGTTCTCCTCCAGCAAGTTCCTTGCCTGCTTTTACTTATGATGATTTTAATTCCCTTGCCTAATTTTTAAAGGCTTTTCCCCATGATTACAGGTAGATACCATGAAAGGATAGGCCATTGTTCTGCATTGCTTTTCAGGCCGAGACCTCACCCTGAAGGTAAAGTGGGCGTGGGAGGCACTGTGTCCATATCACAATCCCCAGAATCTGTGAATATGTGGGTTACGTGGCAAAAGGGAATTAAGGCTGCCTGTGGGCCAGGCATGGTGGCTTACGCCTGTAATCCCAGCACTTTTGGAGGCCAAAGCAGGATTATCACTTGAGCCCAGGAGTTCAAGACTTCCCTGAGCAACATAGGGAAACACCATCTCTACAAAAAATAAAATTTGAAGGTTGTTGTGGCATGTGCCTGTAGTCCCGGCTACTCAGGAGGCTGAAGCAGGAGGATCACTTGAGCCCAGTTGTTGTCAAGGCTGCAGTGAGCCATGATTGCTCCACTGTACTCCAGCCTGGGCAACAGAGTGAAACGCTGTCTCAAAAAAAAAAAAGAAAGAAAGTTGCAGATGGAATTCAGGAAGCTAATCTGCTGACCTTAAAACAGGGAGAGTGTCCTGGTTTATCCAGGTGGGTCCAATGACATCACAAACATTTGTAAGGGTGGAAGCAGGAGGCAGAAAGGGTCAGAGTGGGCAGGATGTGGTGGCTCATGTCTGTAATCCTAGCATTTTGAGAGGCCAAGGCAGGAGGATCACTTGAGTGCAGGAGTTGGAGACCAGCCTGGACAACAGCGAGACCACATCTTTACAAAAAATAGAAAAATTAGCCGAGCATGGTACTATATGCCTGTAGTACCAGCTACTTGGGAGGCTGAGATGGAAGGATCACTTGAGCCCTGGAGGTCGAGGCTTCAGAGAGCCATAATCATGCCACTGCACTTCAGCCTGGACAACAGAGCAAGATCCTATCTCAAAACAAAAAAAAAAATAAAAGAGGTCAAAGTGATACAATGTGAGAGTGACTCACCTGCTGTTGTTGGCTTTGAAGACAGAAGGGAGCCATGAACTCAGGAATGCAGGTGGCCTCTAGAAGCTGGGCAAGACAAAGAAATGGATGCTCCCCAGAAGCCTCCAGAAAGGAACCCAGTCCTGCTGACACCTCAACTCTCACCCAGGGAGACCTGAGTTAGACTCCTGCCCTCCAGAACTGGAAGATAACACACTTGTTTTAAGCCACTAAGTTTGTGGCAATTTGTTTTAGCAGCAGTAGAAACGTAGTACAACGGGTAAAACAGTGCTTCAGTGAGCTCACCCTTCTGCTTACTCCCATACTAGACACCCATGTCGTCTTTGACCCAACATCTTTTGGGTCTTCAAACCCCATGGTGGGGCCTACCCAAGCCCACCTCCATGGCTAGTGTCTCTTCAAACACCCAGAGCTTAAGGATGTAAAGCCACTCCCTTCTCCCCACCTCTTCCTGGTACCTCATACTAAGTGCTTCTTTCCTCTAGAACACTAAGATGGTGAACTGTAATTTTTTGTTTGTACATTTGTCTCCCACACAGCCTTCAAGTTCCTTACAAGCAAGTGAGCTATATCTTCTAGCTCCACCTAGCACAGGGCCTGACACAGAGAAGGTGCTTAGAAAAGGTTGCTGGATAAGTAAATGCATGATTTATACGTCCTAGATGCCAAGTTAGAACTGGTAACTTACCAGACTATTCCAATGAAAGAGAGAGTCCCCCTCCCACCCTTCTGTGTGCCTCTGCCATGGGGCAGCCCCCTCATTTGCCTCAATGGAAAGTCAGTTCTGTTTCTCTTCCAAAAACAGGGTCTCTTCTGCGATCATACATGTGACACAGGAGGGGTCGAACAAAGAGAAGATATTGCTGTTGGTCTCCTGAGTACACCTAAACCAATGATCTGCAAAATGAATTGATTAGTGATCAGCTCAAATATGGTCCTTGCCAAAAGCACTGCATCTCAGAGCTACCTGATGGAAAGTCAGCCATGGTGAGGCCTAAAGGGGCTGGAGGACAGGTAGAAAGAGGCAGCAAGATATGCTCGTCTCCCACCCCCTGCCTTCCCCTACCAACATTTCACACAGCCCCATTTACCCTTCCAAAAGAGTGGATTATGCCACCCTCTCACTGGTCTCCCAGGGCCTGAAGGATAAAGTCCAGATTTCGCAGGCAAGTTCCTTGGCATATGGGCTCAGATCCCTTTCCAACCTTATATGAGGCTATTGTTGCATTGCTATAAAGAAACATCTAGACTGGGTAATTTATAAGAAGTTTAATTGGCTCAGTTCTGCAGGCTGTATAGGAAGCATAACGCTGACATCTGCTTCTAGGGAAGCCTCAGGCAGCTTACAATCATGGCGGAAGGCAAAGGGGGAGCAGGCACATCACATGGTAAAAGCGGGAGCGAGCAAGCGAGCGAGAGAGAGAGAGGTGCTGGGGAGGTGCCACACACTTTTAAATGACCAGATCTTATGAGAACTGGGATCCACCATGAGGGATCCACCACCATTATCCAAACACTTCCCACCAGGCCCCACTGCCAGCACTGCGGATTACAATTCAACATGAGATTTGGGCAGAGACAAAAATCCAAACTATCAAACCTCATCACCTCCAAAGTCCCATCAAGCATTGTCCCATTGAACTGCTTCCAGTTTACCAACCCTCTAGGCCTTTGTTTTACATCAACAGATCCACACAACTGGCATTTTCTCTCCACCCACCCTAATCCTCAGCCAGTGAAAATTCAATTTTGTTTTTTGTTGTTGTTGTTGTTGTTTTTTGGGGTTTGAGATGGAGTTTAGCTTTTGTTGCCCAGGTTGGAATGCAATGGCACAGTCTGGGCTCACTGCAACCTCCACCTCCCACGTTCAAGCGATTATCCTGTCTCAGCCTCTTAAGCCGCTGAGATTATAGGCATGTGCCAGCATGCCCAGCTAATTTTTTGTATTTAGTAGAGACGGGGTTTCACCATGTCGGCCTGGCTGGTCTCGAACTCCTGACCTCAAGTGATACCCACCTCGGCCTCCTGAAGTGCTGGGATTACAGGTGTGAGCCATGGTGCCCAGCGAACCAATGAAAATTCTATTTCTCAGAACCCATCTCAGCTGCTGTCTCCTTCCAGAAGCTAATCTCCTTCCTAAAGAATTCATCACTCCCTCAGCTGTTCATCCTGTAGAAATTTGGACTCTCATAGTTCTTACCATAATACCTCAGTATGGCAGGAATCTCATCCTCACACACAGTTGTATACGAAATAGCACATTTCTTTAATTGTGATAAGTCACTTCGATTTTCTCTTCCCTCATTCTCCTCTGCTGGCATGCTTCAAGGTTCTGAAGGCTCCCAAGATACTAACACCCTCCACATGGATGTCTGAGTAGGAATCTGTCTGCAAATGCCTCAAGTCTGGGGCTCTCCATCACTTCCCTGACACATCTGGAACTTGGGACTGACTCTTGTGGTGGGAGGCAGAGCCTGTTCTTTCCCATTGCCTGGAAGGGGAAACCCGGCCCTGGCTGTCCCAGACCCCCAAACTTTTCTCAGCCTCCATGAGAAGAACTCAGAGGCCAGGAGCAGTGGCTCACTCCTGTAATCCCAGCACTTTGGGAGGCTTAGGAGGGTGGATCACTGAGCCCAGGAGTTTGAGATCAGCCTGGGCAACACAGCAAAACCCTGTCTCTACAAAAAATACCAAAGATTAGCCGGGCGTGGTGGTGGGTCAGGTGATCCGTGGTGGTGGATCACCCGAGCCCTGGAAGTCGAGGCTGCAGTGAGTTGTGATCGTGCCACTGAACTCCAGCCTGGGTGACAAAGCAAGATCCTGTCTCAAAAAATAAAAATAAAAATAAAAGAAGTATTCTCCATTCTCCACCTCCTACCCCAGCTCCCCAACACTCTGCCCTTTCCTCAAGCCCCCATCCTCTTCCTTGTTCTTTGGCAATAGATTTGTATAGCCCATTAAACCCGAAGTTTAATCACTAGCAGCAGTAAAGTCAGCACTTTCCTAGAAGAAAGGAAGCATTCAATCTTCAAACTCTCCCCAGAGATGAGGAGCACTACTTCCATCCCATCCTTCCAGCTGTACCAGAAAGGAAAGAAAAACAGTGGCTGGGCGCCGCAGCTCACGCCTGTAATCCCAGGACTTTGGGAGGCCGAGGCGGGTGGATCACTTTAGGTCAGGAGTTCGAGACCAGCCTAGCAAACATGGCGAAACCCCGTCTCTATTAAAAATACAAAAATTAGCTGGGCGTGGCGGCGGGAGCCTGTAGTCCCAGCTACTCGGGAGGCTGAGGCACAAGAGTTGCTTAAACCTGGGAGGCGGAGGTTACAGTGAGCTGGGGTCGCGCTACTGCATTCCAGCCTGGGCATTCCAGCCTGGGCGACAGAGCGAGACCCTGTCAATCAATCGATCAATCAATTGATCAATAAAGGAAACAAAAACAGAAACAGTTCTACCAAGTCTCTCGATGCCGTGGCCTTCACATCGGCGCTTAGTGAACGTTCTCAGAAGGGAATCTCCTCTCCTTCCGGCCTCTTCGCCTGGGCGGGGACCGCAGGCTGCCACGGGAGCCTCTTCCAGTCGCTCCTCGCCCGAAAGAGCCGGGCCCAGAGAGGGACTACAAGTCCCAGGCTGCCTTGCGGCGGGCGCTGGGCGCCGGGCGCGCGGTCCTGCGAGGAGACGTGGCAGAGTGCGGCGCGCCAGCGCCGGACCGGAAAGCAGGGGCAGTGGCCGAGGCGGGAGGGCTCCGAGCCATGGCAGCCAAGACGGCGGGCGTGGGGCGCTGGGAGGTGGTAAAGAAGGGCCGGCGGCCTGGGGCCGGCGCCGGCGGCCGAGGCGGCGGCGGGAACCGCCGGGCGCTCGGGGAAGCAAATGGAGTGTGGAAATACGACCTGACCCGTGAGTACCCACCCTGCCTGGCGCGTACCCTGGGCCTGTCCGGCAGGGTCGCAGCGAGCCGCTCCCAGAACCTGGGCGCGAGCTCGCAGGCACATCCCGGCGCGCCACCCTTGAGTTGTCTCTTTGGAGCCTCACGGGAGGTGGACAGCTCCAGGGAAGGTTGCGGTCCTTACCTCCCAGATGCGTAAACTGAGGCCCAGTGAAGTTGGACACCCTGGCCAGGGTCATGTGTCAGAGAGGCCAGGATTCCGGTCCTCAGACTCTCAGTTCACTGCACACACTCTCCCAGCTGCCCAGGAACCTAGCCGGCCTCCCTGGGCAGGTGTCTGAGCTGGGAAGAGGCACTCTGGATCATTATACACAGTGCCCCCTCTTTAAGTAACCAGCAGGTCATGGAGGAAGGGACAGGAGGCCAAGCAGTGGGAGAAATGACTGCCACACACTCAACACTCACCAGGAATTATAAGTGACACCTGGTTCTTCCACTGAGGAGTGGAGAAAGATTGCCACTTGTTGATTATAGAGTTGTCATGTCGGAACCAAGAGGCGTTAGGGTAGGACCAAGATGGAAAAAGCCTGCCTTTCCAGACTAGTAGCCACTCACCGAATAAGGCAAACCTCTATATCCAGCCTCTCTGCTTGTTCCTACATACTCTGATTTGTCTAATAAAAAACTGCCCCATCTTTATGAAAGAGCCCATAGACTCAAGAGCTGTAACGAAAGAAACTACCAGGAGAACACCCTGCCCTGCTCTTTAAGCAGCCCAAGAGGAAGGGGCTTTGAGACAGGCTCTTCCCTGGAGATTAATTAGGTGGCAGTGTGGGGAAAGGGACCACTGATAGGTGAGGCCTTGGGGACTCAAGGGTGGCCTGCCTTTCTCTACCTATCTTCACCTCAGCTCCAATCCAGACCACAAGCACCCTTTATGAGCGGGGCTTTGAGAATATCATGAAGCGGCAGAATAAGGAGCAGGTCCCACCCCCTGCTGTGGAGCCTAAGAAACCAGGGAACAAGAAGCAGCCAAAGAAGGTGGCAACTCTTCCCAACCAAAACCAGAAGCAGGGCCGCTTCCGCAGCCTGGAGGAAGCACTGAAAGCTGTGAGTGTGCCTAGACATGACACGCAGAAAGAATGGGGGCTTGAGATGTAGAGAAGATGAGAGGAGGAGGCGGATGGACAGCTGAGATCCTCTGAAATTGGAGGAACACTTAAGGGTTGAGAGCAGGAGTTCAGGAGAAGATGGAAACCCCAGGGGAACACAATGCCTGCAGCTAGAATAGTAAGGAAATGGAAAATTTATAGGGAAACATGGATTGGTAAGAGGAAAGCCTTGAAGACCCAGGAACACCAGGGAGGAGATGGAGAAACTGGTTATGATTCTCTGTCCTGTGGAAATACTGATCTTTCATTTTCTATCTTGTCCTCTGTTTTCCTTTTTTTTTTTTTTTTTTTTTTTTTTGAGATAGAATCTCCCTCTGTCGCCCAGGCTGGAGTGCAGTGGCGTGATCTCAGCTCACTGCAACCTCTGTCTCCTGCCTCAGCCTCCCAAGTAGCTGGGATTACAGGTGCGTGCCACCACGCCTGGCTAATTTTTGTATTTTTAGTAGATCCGGGGTTTCACTGTGTTGGCCAGGCTGGTCTCAAACTCCTGACCTTAGGTGATCCACCCACTTTGGCCTCCCAAAGTGCTGGGATTACAGGCATGAGCCACTGCGCCTGGCCCTCTGTTTTCCTCTTAAACATGTGGAGAGCCTGAGAGGATAGGGCCTTGAGATCAGCATTTTCAGCTGTCCTGTTCCATACTTAAAGATGTGGGTGCAGCAGAATTGCAGCATTCCATGTTCTTACGCTTAAAAAGGGAAACCCTTCTTCCTGCTGCCACCTAGTTCAACCATTTTCCCACCCCTACCCTACTTCTTTACTCCCTCACTCACAACTCGCCATGGTGGGGGGTTGGGGGATTATCCCTGGCAGCTGGATGTGGCAGCCCTGCAGAAGGAACTGGATAAGAGCCAGAGCGTGTTCTCTGGAAACCCATCCATATGGTTGAAGGACCTGGCCAGCTATCTCAACTACAAGCTACAAGCTCCTCTAAGTGAACCCACGCTGAGCCAGCATACTCATGGTAAGTCCTTCCAGCTTCCTCAAGCTCAGACAAGTGCAAAGAAATTCAAAAAGGGTGGTATAACAGATCCCAGTGCCCCCCCACTGTCTTAATTTCCATGGGTGTTTGGGCTGGTCTCAAACACCTGTGACTGTGAATGTTTCTGGGCCTCGTTCTGTGATCCTCCCTCTGGGTCTCCTCAGAGGAAGGATCCCAACCTCAGTGCAGGGGCCTTTGCCTCCACTCACCATTCTCAGGGAGAGCACCACAGTTCTCAGAGCTGATGGGTGTCTGGTCCTAGCACTCACATTGAGGCCTATGGGCCTTAGATTATCCCTACAGCCTGGTGAGCCGGGAGCTGCGTGGGATCATCCGAGGGCTGCTGGCGAAGGCAGCAGGGTCTCTGGAGCTCTTTTTTGACCACTGTCTGTTCACCATGCTGCAAGAGCTGGATAAGACACCAGGTGAGGGGGCACAGGAGGGATGACCATCTTGGGAGCCTCCTCCTTTTTTTCCTGCTTTCAGTACCACTCAGTGGTTCTGTTTCCAGTAGGGAAATGTGCTAATCTTGACACTGTTTTTGGAAAGGGTGGAGGAAGTTAGGAGTCAGTGGACCTGGGGCCTGGGCTCACCACTGACAAATGGGAGATTTCAGGTTTGGGATGCTAAGTAATGTGAGTAGGTGTGAGAATGTGTATCTCTCCAGGGGAGTCACTACATGGTTACCGCATCTGTATCCAGGCCATCCTGCAAGACAAGCCCAAGATTGCCACCGCAAACCTAGGCAAGGTGAGCTCTCAGTGGTGGTGAGGACACCAGGAAGCTAGGACTGGGGAGTCTGGGCGGAATCTACGTTGTTGGACTCAGGTTTGGGATAGTGGAAGACCTATAAGCCTAGTAATAATAGGTAATACTATTAGCACTTACTGTGTGTCTGCTCTGGAAACATAGGAGCCAGGTACTGCTATTATTTCCCATTTTTATAAATGAAAAGATTGAGCCACAGAGGAGTTCAGTAACTTTCCTAGGCTCAGTCATCCAGCCAATGGCAGAGTATAGGTGAAGCCCACAAACAATCCCTGCACCACGTGGTCATAGTGCTCCACTCTTGCTCGGCCTGTCCTCCCTCTTCCAGTTGACATCTCCCTTCCCGCCTGTCTTTGGGGGTGCCCTGGTGTTTTGTCCTATCCCAATCTGCCTTCCCTACCGATCTCCTCAGTTCCTGGAACTACTGAGGTCCCACCAGAGCCGACCAGCCAAGTGTCTGACCATCATGTGGGCCCTGGGTCAAGCGGGTTTTGCCAACCTCACCGAGGGACTGAAAGGTAACAGGGAAATAGGGAAGAAAAAGGGAGGGTCTTGGAACCGGAAAACTCCTCTTTGATGCCCCCAGTAGGTGCAAGCCTGAGGCTTCCCTCCTGACCTTCACCTCCACAGTGTGGCTGGGGATCATGCTGCCTGTGCTGGGCATCAAGTCTCTGTCCCCGTTTGCCATCACATACCTGGATCGGCTGCTCCTGTGAGTAATGGAAGGGCAGCGAGGGGAAGGCTCAGGGTGTCCCAGATGGCTGTTTTAGCAAAATGGGAGGCTGTGATCTTGGTCTCCAGGGATATGAGGAAAATCAGGACCAGCTTCTCCCACCATCTTAGAATGTGATGGTGAGGAAGGAAGAAGAGGGAGCTATTAAGGGCTGGCAGATGGGGTAGAGTTTACACCCTTTTTCCTAGATGTTGGCTTAGCTGGGGTCATGACCAAAACAGCTGGAATGGGTGATGGTGTCCAGCGAACCTGTTTCTTCATCCCCACAGGATGCATCCCAACCTTACCAAGGGCTTTGGCATGATTGGCCCCAAGGACTTCTTCCCACTTCTGGACTTTGCCTATATGCCGAACAACTCCCTGACACCCAGGTAGGACTGCTCTGGGGCACACCTGCTGTGAGGGGACCCCAGCACCAGAACCACGTTACATTTTCCCATCCCTTCTTCCCCAGCCATCCTAGATCTGAGATTTGCAACCTAGAAGTTCCAGAGTAGGTTTCAAGGGAACAGTGATCCCTTGAAATTATATGGACCCTTGAGTGTGATTAGCATATGGGCATTTTCTTAGGGATAGGGTCCATGGCTTTCAACAGGTTTCCAAGGAGTCTCTGAGTAAAAAGATTCAGAGCCATTGCAAGGTCCTCAGTGGCTATTCCCCCCAGGCAGGCATGGGCTCTGAAGCAAGCAAAAGGTTCACATCATACAGCTCCATTTATAGCTTATGCTTGGCTTTCCTCCCCACCCCACCCAGCCTGCAGGAGCAGCTATGTCAGCTCTACCCCCGACTGAAGGTGCTGGCATTTGGAGCAAAGCCAGATTCCACCCTGCATACCTACTTCCCTTCTTTCCTGTCCAGAGCCACCCCTAGCTGTCCCCCTGAGATGAAGAAAGAGGTGAGGATGTGGTGGGAGGCTGCTTCTCCTTCCCCAGGGGTCAACTGCAGCGGTCCCTACCTGCTGACAAAGGCCTTGCCTTCACAGAGCCCATTCTGAGGCTTTTCCTTAGCTCCCTGTTGACAGCTGCCTGCCCCGCTCACTCGAGCTTCACCCTCAGAAGATGGATCCCAAGGGACAGCACATTCAGGTCTGGGTGGTTTCTGATGTCCGTCACTTGCAGATGAGTGATCTTTGAGCTCAAAGCTCTAGCTCAGGAGCCCCAATCTCCCGCTTTACAGCCTCTCAGAGAGCTTTCTGGAGTCTTGACACTGTTTCTCCACTCCTTAGGGTGAATGTGCGGCCTGGGTGACCTCACTTAACGGGAAGGGGAGCACCTCTTAGCACTCTCCCCCTCCGCCTACCCCATGCCCCCAGCAGCCTCTCCCTCTGTCCCGCTGTGCAGCTCCTGAGCAGCCTGACCGAGTGCCTGACAGTGGACCCCCTCAGCGCCAGCGTCTGGAGGCAGCTGTACCCTAAGCACCTGTCTCAGTCCAGGCAGGTGGGGTGGGGGGCCAGCCTGTCCCTGTGCTAGAAGCAGAAGGGGAGCCTGGGTCACCGTCTCATGGCCTGACACCTCTCAGGCTGAGTGGGAACATTGCTGGAGCAACCTCTAGGAAGCTGCTGCTCTGTGGGTGGTAGGTGGAGGGTCTTCCAGCCTGAAGGAGCCAGGGCTAATGGAGGACGGGAGGATGGGCAAGGCCACACAAGCCACCTGATGGAGGGGTTGTGCTTTCCCCACAGCCTGCTGCTGGAGCACTTGCTCAGCTCCTGGGAGCAGATTCCCAAGAAGGTGAGGAGCTGGGAGGACGTGGCAGGTTGAGCCCTGTCTGGATTCTGGGTTCTGAGTAGGGGCTCCTCAGCCACTGTCCCTTCCCTGAGAAGGGACCCTGTTGGCATGGAAAGTGAAGCAGGATGGAAGCTCTGGATTCCCTCACAGGCCAGACCTTTCTTGTCCATAGGTACAGAAGTCTTTGCAAGAAACTATTCAGTCCCTCAAGCTTACCAACCAGGAGCTGCTGAGGAAGGGCAGTGGTAACAACCAGGATGTCGTCACCTGTGACATGGCCTGCAAGGTGCTGGCACCCGGCCCTCTCTAGCCCACACGCTATCTTACATCTCTGTCTCAGCACACCTGGGTTGGGCCTGTATCACATTCCTGCCCCACCTGTCTGTGGAGCCCCCCGCTGCCTCCAGGGTAATGTGAAGGCTTGACGCTCTTCCGGGAAGGCCTGGCTTGAGGTCTGCCCTCAGAGGCAAAGACCAGCCCCTCTCGCTTCTACAACTGTCTCCTGCTCCCCTCCCACCAGGGCCTGTTGCAGCAGGCTCAGGGTCCTCGGCTGCCCTGGACGCGGCTCCTCCTGTTGCTGCTGGTCTTCGCTGTAGGCTTCCTGTGCCATGACCTCCGGTCACACAGCTCTTTCCAGGGTAAGCAGCAATGGGCAAGTGAGGAGGATGGCATGGGAGGGTCACAGAGCTACGTGTAGCACCCCCCGCCCCCACAGCACACATCTTTGTCCTCACGAGTTCTCAATCCTGCAGAGTAAACACTTTACAGACAGATTTTTCTGTCCTCAGATACGACACTACCGTTTCAGATTAGACTAGGACTTTGCAGTATAGAAGTGCTTGCATATTCATGGTATCATTTGAGTAGGTGTTACCTCCTTTTAACTCCTGAGGAAATGGTCTCAGAAAGATGTAGCAATTAGCTTTCGGTCACAGCTAGTAAGTAGAAGGGCAGACCCTCAACCTGAGGCTTCCTGAAGCCTGAGCCCAGACTCCACCCGGCAGCTGCATTCCTGCACACCTGGCCCAGCAGGAGAAGGACAACTCTGCATGCCTTCCTCCACAGCAGGCTGGAGCTGGCTCTGTGGCCCTGTGAGCACACAAAGCTCTGCCCAGCACCTCGCTGTGCCTGCTCTAGGCCCTGTAGTGTCTGTCTCCCCAGTCCCTGCCCCTCTCATCTCCCGGCTCACCAGAGGCCCCCTTTACTCAGCCTCCCTTACTGGCCGGTTGCTTCGAACATCTGGTTTCTTACCTGCTAGCCAACAAGCGTGTGCCAAGCTCTACTCCTACAGTCTGCAAGGCTACAGGTGAGCTCCTCCCAGGGAGGGGAGAGGAGAGGCAGAAGAGAGACGGCCTGGGTGTCAGGGAGGTGACAGTGGGAAGCACTTGTGATTCTCCTTTCCCACGGCCTCCATTTCCCCAGCTGTTTCTTGGGAGCTAAGTGGTGCCTGAGGAGACTCAGAGCCTTCTTCCCCCACTTCCATCTTCCACAGCTGGCTGGAGGAGACACTGCCTGTCTGGGGCTCTCACCTGCTCACCATGGTACGGCCCAGCTTGCAGCTGGCCTGGGCTCACACCAATGCCACAGTCAGCTTCTTTTCTGCCCACTGTGCCTCTCACCTTGCCTGGTTTGGTGATAGCCTCACCAGCCTCTCTCAGAGGGTAAGTCAGAGACAGGGAGTCACATAACCGGCTGGTTTTCCCAGGAGCAGAATTCTGGGAAAGGAGCAGCATTGTGTGGCCCGAGTCTTTAGGTCCAGGATGCAGTTCCCTGGATACTCTGACCCCATCCATTCTCCATGGTCCAGCTACAGATCCAGCTCCCTGATTCCCTGAATCAGCTGCTCCGCTATCTGAGAGAGCTGCCCCTGCTTTTCTACCAGAATGTACTGCTGCCATTGTGGCACCTCTTGCTTGAGGCCCTGGCCAGCGCCCACAAGCACTGCCATGAGGCATGCAGGTGAGACCTTTGCCCAGGGCTCCAGCAGGATCCCCAGCAGCCCCATTCCCGGGCCCCAGGGACAAGCCATCTCTGACCAGTCTCCCACACTGTCCTGCCCCTCGCTGCATCGTTAATTGACAGCTTAAGCTTAATTGACTGCCCATCCCTGACCACCCTGGGATGAGGGTTGTGAGTCTAAGTTTTCAGCCCCGAGAGTTGACACAGCTACACCCGTGCATACTCAAAAATGTTCCACTTTCTTTCCAGAGGTGAGGTGACCTGGGACTGCATGAAGACACAGCTCAGTGAGGCTGTCCACTGGACCTGGCTCTGCCTACAGGACATCACAGTGGCTTTCTTGGACTGGGCACTTGCCCTGATATCCCAGCAGTAGGCCCTGCCTCCCTGGCCACTGATTTCTGCGTGGGCAAACCAAGACTGCAGCGGGTAGAAGGTGGCAGTTCTTCATGGGAGTCTTTTTTAACTTGGTGCCTGAGTTCTCTCCTAGGCAAGTGGCCAGTTGCCTCCACCTCAGTTCTTCCATCTTTGGTGGGGACAGGGCCCAGCGGCATCTCAGCCTCCTACCCACAATTCCACTGAACACTTTTCTGGACCTACTGCACATGGCCCCCAGCCTCCATCCTTGTGATGGTAGCCTCTCACAACTCCGCCCTTGCCCTCTGCCTTCCACTTCCTTCCATCTCATTTCTAAACCCCAAACAGCTTATCTCCAAAAAGACAGAACTCCCAGCAGGTGGCTTCTGTGTTCTTCTGACAAATGATTCCTGCTTCTCCAGACTTTAGCAGCCTCCTGTTCCCATTCTTAGTCACAGCTCTAGCCACAGCAGAAGGAAAGGGGCTTCCAGAAGAATATAGCACCACGTTGGGAAACAGCAGCCTCACCTCCACCTGAAGCCTGGGTGTGGCTGTCAGTGGACATGGGGGGCTGGATGGAAATGCTTCTCACTTCAAAATGCCCAACCTGCCCCAAATGCCTCTAAGCCCCTCCCTGTCTCTTCCTTCATAGTCCTACTTCTTCCAACTTTCCATTCCCCATCATGCTGGGGGACTGTCACAAGGCTCAGCTTCTCTCCACTGTCCATCCCTCCTATCATCTGTCTGGAGAGCAGAGCCCAGGTAGTTGTGTGCCTTGGGCCCAGGGAACCCTCCATCAACCTGAGACAGGACTCAGCATATGGTTATTGGGTATGCCTACCAGGTGGAATAAAGGACACAGATTTGATTTCTAGCATTCCTGTTTGCATCCTCATACAGAAATTCCCCTAATTATGGTTCAGAATAACAAAATCTTGGGCCCTTGCCCTCCTGAAGACTGTAGCCATGGCTGTAATTAAGCTCCTGGTGGGGAAGGCCACATCCATGGTTCTAAAGTTTGACCTGGTGGGTGTTCTAGACATTTCTCTTGCTACGCTAATTATACTGTCTGACCTGTCACTGATTCATATCCCAAATTTGCCTTGATAGTTTTGTGCTTGGAAAAACGGGGGGCCGTCTCTTAGGGGAATTCTTGGCCGGTGACCAGGAGATGTCCTTTCCTTGCCAGGACCTTCATTTTATAGAGCAGTGAATGAAAGATTTAGAACTCCAAGAGACACATGAGTCCAAGGGTTATCGCCAAAGCCCCTTTTTATTTTTGACTTGAGATTGTAAGGAGTTAGATAACTCTGCTGATTTCTTAGTTCTCAGATGTGTTTTCTTGAATGTTTCAAGTCAGCAATACTAGAGAGAAGTTAGATCTAACTGCTGGTTTCTTAGTTCTCAGTTTGGTTTCCTTGAATGTTTCAAGTCAGCAGTACTAGAGATATGCTCTAGCAGCTCTCAAAGCAGATTCAGCTTCCCTCATAAACTCCCATGATGCTCAGCAGGTATGATGGTCAGTTACCACTTCCCTTCTCACGTGGTGCCCTGAGACACTCTGCTTTTTCAGTGGTTCGAATATAAAGTAGCAGATGTAAGAAAATATCGACCCAAGGTGAGGTCATGAATATAACAGCATCTCATGTGTTTGCTGCCTTTCCTCTGGAATTAGCCCACAAGCAGACCCCTTTCTCTCCTAGTGGCAATTAACCATGACCATCTTCCCGGAGAAGATAAACTACCTGGCAAAGGGCCAAGGTTTTGGGACTGCTGGGCAGGAGAACTGGCCTGTGTTCAAGGCAAGTTGGAGAAAGGTGGCAGTTGTGACAATGGGTCGGCAATGGCACAGGGAGGACAAGTTCGGTGATAACTTCCAGAAGTCCAAGGCTGCATCCAGCGAACCAAGGATGCCACAATGCTGTGTTGGCTTCTAATGTGTGACTATATTTACCTTGCTGGGTTCATTTAACTTCAGACACTAAAATCCTGGGGAGCAACATTTTTCATCAACTTAGATTAATTGCCGTCTCCACCTCTTACAGGAACACTGACAGCTTAAGCTTAATTGACTTTATTCGATAGATAAAGTTTTTTGACCCAGTGTTGAAATTGTCTGAAATTTTTCCTGTGTGGAGAACTAGTCCAACACTGCACCTGCTCTGCGTTAAAGCAAAACCAGATGTCGAGGCGTTTCATTTTTGCAGAGCTGTCAACAAACAGGAGTCCAATCGGAGCCAGTAAATTGAACCAGCGTGGGCTAGCAGAGTGTATGACAGTGATGCTGATGGCTGGGGCAGTCACACTGTAACTATTGCCGTTACTGGAAGAACCGAAAGGAGCTGACACCTTAGTCACATCTGGACAGTAACTTCACACAGCTGAAGGTCAACCAATAACACACCATAAAGCTGAAGGGCAGTTTTGAGTATGGTTATCTCTTACTTTATTAGCAGTTCTTTTTTTTTTTTTTTTTTTTTTGAGACGGAGTCTCGCTCTGTCTCCCAGACTGGAGTGCAGTGGCATAATCTCAGCTCACTGCAAGCTCCGCCTCCCAGGTTCATGCCATTCTCCTGCCTCAGCCTCCCAAGTAGCTGGGACTACAGGACTACAGGCGCACGCCGCCACGCCCAGCTAATTTTTTGTATTTTTAGTAGAGACGGGGTTTCACCATGTTACCCAGGATGATCTCGATCTCCTTGACCTTGTGATCCGCCTGCCTCAGCCTCCCAAAGTGCTGGGATTACAGGCGTGAGCCACTGCGCCTGGCCTGTTAGCACTTCTTTCGTGGACTTGAAAATAATATGCATAACTCACTATGAAACTTCCTTTTGTTTTCCTAAGCCTCCAGCAGATTTCTGGATTCCTCTGGTTATTTGTATCCAATCCACACTTCAGTTTTAGAGCAGGGCAGCTTGATGGGTAGCCTGACTTACTACAATGGATAATATAACTAGGCAGATAGTGTTGCTGAGCTCATGCCTGCTATGTTGCCAGTCCATTCACAAAATGCCACCACCATAGACAGGGTGGATTGTTTCCCACAGAGCCAGGCACGCCTGCCCTACCCTATTTCAGAATGACCCAGTGTCAATTACACAGGCATTTGTTTTGTTTTAAAGAGACAGGGTCTTTCCCAGTTGCCCAGGCTGGAGTGAAGTGGTTCGTGATTGTAGCTCACTGCAGCCTCAAACTCCTGGGCTCAGTGATCCTCACACCACAGCCTCCTGAGTATTTGGGACTACAGGTGCATACCACCATGCCCGGCTACATTTTTTTTACATTTTTTGTAAAGATGGCTTCTCACTGTGTTGCCTAGGCTGGTCCCACTGATTATAGGTTCATTGATTCATATAATCAGTAAACTCCAGGTCTCTAGTGATCCTCCACCTCGGGTTCCCAAAGTGTTGGGATATTACAAGCATGAGCCACCATGCCCAGCCCTACACAGACATTTCAGTAGTTCAATGACCTCTGAGCATTTTGCTGTCTTACCTCACCTAAAGGAGTTTGAATTTAAGTGGACACTTAGAGTGATCTAAGTTGTTGAGGGGAGAAAGGGCCTTGTTTTTCCCTGTGAGGGCCTTGCTTTTCCCTATATGTGCCTCGCTTTTCCCTATGTGCCCCTTTTATACTGGACAGTTTTGACAGTCTACTTGAGGTATAAGAAGGAATTTGGAGGGAGTGTCCACTGTTCAGGGTATGAGTGAATATTTAGTAAATATTGTCTATTCTGCCTATTAATACAAATGTTGACTTTGAATATGTTGTTGGATGTGCCTTGATGTAACTTTTTTCTGTGTTAGCGCATCACTTACTAATTTTTGAGTAGACTTTTTGTTTGTTTGTTTGAGACAGAGTTTTGCTCTTGTTCCCCAGGCTGGAGTGCAATGGCACAATCTCGGCTCACTGCAACCTCCACTTCCCAGGTTCAAGTGATTCTCCAGCCTCAGCCTCCCAAGTAGCTGGAACTACAGGTGCCCGCCACCATGCCCAGCTAAATTTTTTGTATTTTTAGTGGAGGGGCGGTTTCACCATGTTGGCCAGGCTGGTCTCAAACTCCTGACCTCAGGTGATCCACCCGCCTCGCCCTCTCAAAGTGCTGAGATTACAGGCGTGAGCCACTATGACCGGCCTGAATAGACTGTTTTTAAAGCAGTTTTAGGTTCACATCAAAATTGAGTGTTTCCTTGTATTTCCTCCCCAACCCGCCCCTGCCCCCCACAACCTCCCCCACCATCAACATCCCATACCAGTGTGGTACATTTGTTGTAATCAATGAACCTACATTGACACATCATCCATAATGTAAGTCCATAGCTTACATTAGGGTTTGCTATCTGCGTTGTACACTCTGTAGGTTTTGGTAACTGTCCAGTAGCATGTATCCACCATTATACAGAAGAGTTTCACTGCTGTGAAAATCTCCTGTGCTCTACCTATTCCTCCCTCCTTCCTTCCCCCAGAGCCCAAGGAACCACTGATCTTTTATTCTCTCCAGTTTTGTCTTTTCCAGAATGCCACATAGTAAAAATCATACTATGTGGCCTTTTCAGATTGGCTTCTTTCACTTGGTAATTTTTTTTTTTTTTTTTTAGACAGGGTCTCACGCTGTCACCCAGGCTGGAGTGCAGTGGTGCGATCGTGGCTCACTGCAACCTCTGCCTCCTGGTTTAAAGCAATTCTCCCACCTCAACCTCCCAAGTAGCTGAGAGTACAGGTGGGTGCCACCATGCCTGGCTAATTTTTGTATTTTTAGTGGAAACAGGGTTTCACCATGCTGGCCAGGCTGCTGTACTCAAACTCCTGTACTCAAGTGATCTCAGCCTCCCAAAGTGCTGGGATTATAGGCATGAGCCATCGCGCCCGGCCATTTGGTAATTTGTCTTTAAGATTCTTCCATGGCTTTTCATGGCTAGATAACTCATTTCTTTTTAGCACTGTATAATATCCCCTTGTCTGGATGTACCAAAATGTATCCATTCACCTACTGAAGGACATCTTGGTTGCTTCCAAGTTTCACAATTATGAGTAAAGCTGCTATAAACCTCTGTGTTTAGGTTTTTGTGTGGGCATAAGTTTTCAAACACATTTAGCTAAATACCAAGGAGCACAATTGATCATATGATAAGAGTATGTTTAGTTTCATGAAAAACATCAAGCTGTCTTCCAAAGTGGCTGTATCATTCTGCATTCTCATCAGCAGTGAATTAGAGTTCCTATTGCTATACATCCTTATTGGGTTTTGTCAGTATTTTGGATTTTCACTGTTCTCATAGGTGGATAAAAATATTTAATTTGCAATTCCATAATGAAGTAGAGCATCTTTTCGTATGCTTATTTGCCATTTGTGTATCTTCTTTGGTGAGGTGTCCAGATCTCTTCTCCATTTTCTAATTGGGTTGTTCATTTTCTTATTGTTGAGGGTTTTGTTTTGTTTTGTTTGTTTTGGTTTTAAGAAACAGGGTCTTGCTCTGCCACCCAGGCTGGAGTGCAGTGGTGCAATTACAGCTCACTGCAACCTCAATCCTCCCACCTCAGCTTCCTGAGTAGCTAGGACTAGGACTATAGGCACACACCACCACGCCGGGCTAATTTAAAAAAAATTTTTTTTGTAGACATTGCTGTGTCACTCAGACTGGTTTCAGACTCTCAGCCTCAAGCAGTTTTCCTGCCTCTGCCTCCCAAAGCGCTGGGATTATAGGTGTGAACCACCGTGCCTGCCCTTATTGTGGAGTGTTAAGAGTTCTTTGTATATTTTGGATAACAGTCCTTTATTAGATATGCCTCTTGGAAATATTTTCCCCCACTCTGTGGCTTTTACTATTGTTTTAAATAGCTATCTTATACATTATCTACAATAAAACATATTTACACTTTTCATAGTTTATATATAATTTCCAAATACCCTAGCCTTCATCCATAGATATACTCTTCAGTTATATGAGTGGGTGCTGTTATTAACAGCTCACCTCACTTGGAAGGCCAGGAGATACCCAGTCTGTCCCAGACAGCTCCATGGAAGTTACTACACACCTTTTTTTTTTTTTTTTTTGAGACGGAATCTCCCTCTGTCGCTTAGGCTGGAGTGCAGTGGCGTGATCTTGGCTCACTGCAACTTCCGCCTCCCGGGTTCAAGCGATTCTCCTGCCTCAGCCTCCCGAATAACTAGGGCTCCAGACACATGCCGTCACGCCCGGCTAATTTTTTGTATTTTTGGTAGAGACGGGGTTTCACTGTGTTAGCCAAGATGGTCTCAATCTCCTGACCTTGTGATCTGCCCGCCTCGGCCTCCCAAAGTGCTGGGATTACAGGCGTGAGCCACTGCGCCCAGCCTACTACACATATTTTAAGTTAGAATGCCTCCCACCAAAGAGAAAGATTAGGTTCCAGGTAGGAAATATTTTTCTTCTTTTTAAATTTATTTTTTATTGTTTTGAGACGGAGTCTCACTCAGTTGCCCAGGCTGGAGTGCAGTGGCACCATCTCAGCTCACTGCAACCTCCACCTCCCAGGTTCAAGCAGTTCTACTGCCTCAGTCTCCCGAGTAGCTGGGATTACAGATGCAGACTTCATCCTATTAGTAGAGACCAGGGTTTCTCCCTGTTGGCTAGGCTGGTCTCAAACTCCTGGCCTCAAGTGATCCTCCCGCCTAGGCCTCCCACAGTGCTGGGATTACAGACGTGAGTCACCGCACCTGGCCTTATTTTATTATTATTATTTTGGAGACACGTTCTCACCCGGTTACCCAGGCTGCAGTGCAATGGCTTGATCACAGCTCACTGCAGTCTCAACCTCCCTATGCTCAGGTGATCCTCCCACCTCAACCTCCTGAGTAGCTGGAACTATAGGCATACGCCACTATGCCCAGCTAATTTTTGTATTTTTTTTGTAGAAATGCGGTTTCACCATGTTGCCCTGGGTGGTCTTGAACTCTTGAGCTCAAGCCATCTTCCCACCTCTGCCATCCAAAGTGCTGGGATTACAGGCCTGTACACCACGCCCAGCCTACTACTGGAAGTTACATTTTTAATTTTCTTTCAGACTGTTCATTATTGGTGTAAAGAAGCACAATTGGGTTTTTTGCATGTTGATCTTGTTCTCTGCAACTTTGCTGAATTTTCTCTAACAGTTTTTTTTTCTAATAGTTTTTTTTTTTGGTAGATTATTTGATATTTTCTATATATAAGATAATATAATCTGCAAGTAGGGATAGTTTTATTTATTCTTTTCCAGTTTGGATGCCTTTTATTTCTTTTTCTTGCTTAGTTGTTCTGGCCAGAAATTCCAGTACAATGTTGAGTAGCAACGGTGAAAGTCGGCATCTTTGTCTTGTTCCTGACCTGAGTGGTTGTTCCTGACCTTCACTGTTGAGTTTTATGTTAGCTGTGGGTTTTTCTTAAATGTTCTTTATCATGCTGAGGATGCTGAGGAAGTTCCTTTCTATGTCGAATTTTCTGAGTTTCTATTTTTCATGAAAGGGTGATGAATTCTGTCAACTACCTTTCCTGCATCAATTGAGATAACGTGTTTTTTTCCTTCATTTTATTAATGTGGTATATTACATTGACTTATTTTTCTTTGTTTCTTTTTTTGAGATGGAGTCTTGCTCTGTCTCCCACGCTGGAGTGCAGTGGCCGGCTCACTGCAGCCCCTGCCTTCTGGGTTCAAGCAATTCTTCTGCCTCAGCCTCCCGAGTAGCTGGGATTACAGGCGTGCACCACCACGCCCAGCTAATTTTTGTATTTTTAGTAGAGATGGGGCTTCAATGTGTTGGCCAGGCTGGTCTCGAACTCCTGGCCTCAGGTGATCCGTCCACCTCAGCCTCCCAAAGTTCTGGGATTACAGGCATGAGCCACCAGGCCCAGCCTACATTGATTTATTTTTCTTTTTTTTTTTTTTTTTTTTTTTTTTGAGACGGAGTCTTGCTCTGTCGCCCAGGCTGGAGTGCAGTGGCCGGATCTCAGCTCACTGCAAGCTCCGCCTCCTGGGTTCACGCCATTCTCCGGCCTCAGCCTCCCAAGTAGCTGGGACTACAGGCGCCCGCCACCTCGCCCGGCTAGTTTTTTGTATTTCTTAGTAGAGACGGGGTTTCACCGTGTTCGCCAGGATGGTCTCGATCTCCTGACCTCGTGATCCACCCGTCTCGGCCTCCCAAAGTGCTGGGATTACAGGCTTGAGCCACCGCGCCCGGCCGATGATTTATTTTTCTTATGTTGAACACCCTTACATTCCTTCAATAAATCTAACTTGGTCATAGTATTCTCCTTTTAATATGCTATTGGATTCAGTTAGCTTGTATTTTGTTGAGGATTTTTGCATCGATATTCATAAGGGATGTTGATCTGTAGTTTTCTTGTGGTCTTTTTGTGTGGCTGTGCCATCAGAATGATGTCTCATATAATCAATTAGAAACTGTTCCCTTCTTTTCTATTTTTTCAAACGGTTTGAAAGGATTGATGTTACCTTCATTTTGGTGTTACCTTCATTTAGTGATCTGAGAAAAAGAAAGGACTGGTGTTAATTATTTAAATGTTTGCTAGCATTCACCCTGAAGCCTTCTCATCCTGGACTTCTGTCTGTTGAGAGGTTTTTTGTTATTGTTGTTTATTTGTTTTTTGAGATGGAGCCTTGCTCTGTCTCCCGAGGTGGAGTGCAGTGGCACAATCTTGGCTCACTGCAACATCTGCCTCCCGGGTTCAAGCGATTCTCCTGCCTCAGCCTCCCAAGTAGCTGGGATTACAGGCATGCACCACCACGTCCGGCAAATTTTTAATTTTTAGTAGAAAAGGAGTTTCCATGTTGGCCAAGCTGGTCTCGAACTTCTGAACTCAGGGGATTCACCCGCCTCAGCTTCCCAAAATGCTGGGATTACAGGCCTGAGCCACCGGGTGCGGCCTTTTCTTTGAGACAGAGTCTCTCTCTGTCTCCCTGGCTGGAGTGCAGTGGCATAATCTAGGCTCACAGCAATCTCCGCCTCCCACATTCAAGCGATTCTCCCACCTCAGCCTCCTGAGTAGCTGGGATTACAGGCGCGTGCTGCCATGCTTGGCTAATTATTTTTGTATTTTAGTAGAGACGAAGTTTCACCATGTTGGCCAGGCTGGTCTCCAACTCTTGAACTCAGGCGATCCGCCCGCCTGGGCCTTCCGAAGTGCTGGGATTACAGGTGAGAGCCACCGCGCCTGGCCATGAATGCTATTTTTTGATAATGAATAATAAAAGTTATGCAGATCTTCTATATTCTTCTATCTAAATGTTGACACACCTTTATATCTAGAAACTTCAGATATAAAGCTCAGCCCGAGAGAACCCATCAAATGTTGGAGCTGCAAGGGGCTAGAAAGCATCACCAGACCTGGATTCGCGGGAGATGTTGGCTCAAGGTAGCACAGGACGTTGGCTCAGAGCTGGAAATTGAGGCCAGGTCTCCCGGCACACCCACCCCACAGGACGACCAAGCAGGGCTTCACAGAGGAGTTGAGGTTTAGGTTTATATCTGTTGTTAAAAACCCGGTGAGCAAAAGACTGTGGAAAGAGCACATGGAAAAGACAGGCGAAGGTGTGAGCTGGCTAATGACAGAGATGGGTATTGGGGACCGTGCCGGGGGTGGTGGAGAATGAAGAGACACAAAAGACAAAGATAAACAGAGAACATGGCGGCCGCACCCAGAGCCTCCGCCTCACTTTATTTATACTCCATAAACCCCACCTCAGCAGAAACAACACAATGCAAAACAAACTTTCTTTACCCAGATGTAACCTTCTGCTTATTTCCTTGTCTCTATGCTCTTCCTTATTTGTCTGCCTTCTTGGCGCCTATGGGAGTTCATTAAAAGTTCAATTGGAGATACTGTCCTTGAGCCCTATCTATTCTCAGCATACTGCTTTCAAGGGCCACTGCATTTCCCCCTTTTTGTTTTGCCTCAATCCTAAAAAGGTAGCCCATATTTGTTCCTGTGTTTTCTTTTGTTTTTGGAGGCGACGGAGGGAGCATCAGATCACCAAGAGAAGCAGACCCAATCCGAGCGCCCAAAGCAATATACTTCCAGAGATTGTAGAAATCCATGTTTTCATCTGGGTCCATGGGTTAAGGGCAGCAAGGCGTTGACCCAGCTCCTGCAGGGTTGCGGTTCCGGACAATACATGTAATTGTTGTCGAAATGCTTCGGAAATGTTTTGAGTGAGCTCTTGGATGTCCAAACTAATATTTTTATGGCCTACTAATAATTTTCGGATTTTGGCCCAATTCTGAGAGATATTAAAAGGCACAGGCATTACACAAAATTGAGTGGAGTTCCAATCACATTGTAATGTTATCCGAGTACTGAGGACAGTGAGCTGATCTCCAAGCCATGTCAATGCTTGCTCCATGTTGTTCAATCTTTCAGCAAGTTGAGAATCAATGTTTCGTTGTGGAAGCCATAACCGGTGAGATTGCTCATGCCATTGCTGCACAAATTCAGCATTTTGTATGCTTTGATGTAGAGCGAGCCCTGCTATGGCCGCAGTGGAGGCGATGGCGACAAGGCTCATCACAGAGGCAATTATAAGTCTAAGGGCACGGCGGGTTCGCTGGAGAGAAGTCCAAATATAAGTCTTAAGAGGTGATGCCCCCCACGGTCACGTAAGGTTAACAGGTAGCCAAATTTCCTTATGAGCCCTGAGGATATAAATATCTCCAGTAAAGTTGTGCCACCAGGAATGATTGAGGCAAGACAAAAATGTACACGTATCTGTACAATGAACAATCCCCGTATCATTATTCCATGTCAAATTTCCCACTAATAATAGGTAGGGCTTACAGACACAAGCAATAATATATCGGGAGGTATTCCAATATAACTGAATATGAAAGGAGTTATTCGGGTTAGAAAGATTAAGGGACATATTCCCCACAAAAGTGCTAATGGCATCGCCTGTAGCTAACAACTTCCAAAGATGACTCTGTACTTGTAAAGAGTGTCTAAGATGAGGCATAGGTGGCGACAGGCCTCCTTCACGCCATACCAAGGTTTCATTACCATTAGCGGCAATACTTTTATTTACCCGGTGCCATTTCAAAGGTATGTGACTAAATTTTGTTTGAAAATCACCGTGCACACTCCAATCAGTTACTTGCATCCCATTGTATTCTAATAAAATCCGGGGTTTAGTTCCCCGACATTGTTGCCACTCTAGCACCTCAATATTAGGGGAAACCTCTGGGATAGGACAAAAAGGTAAAGAACTAGGAATAGTCTCATTACTATATACAGTATGATTATACTGAAAGCTTCTAGTTACAATAATAACAGTATTAGCAGCCACATGACTATGATTATAGCGAACAGCCCAGGCTTCATGCGATTTTCGGAGACAATGAGGACTATTTCCCATGCATACTGGAAGTCCTTCCACTCCAAATTGGTATATGCTGTTTATGATTCCCGTTTCCCGTTCTATGTTGTCCTTGTCTATATAGGGGGACGGCATCCAAGTAGTGTCATTGGTGAAAAACCTTAATTTCCACCTCCCCCCAGGCGACTCCCTGATACAAGGGTGGAAAGGGAATATAAGTCCAATATTCATACAAAGCCTCACTAAAGGAAATAAGTCCCCCGCTGAGGCACATCCAACAAAGGAAGAAATGCATGCTGAATCCAGTTTTCTTTTCAACAGGGTTTCAATCGTCTTGTAGGAAACCACTCAGGTCCGCTCCCTGTAAGGACAAGAGCATAGCCCCGTCCCTGTTTTAGAACTTGCCCTTGAACATACTTATCTTCTTCATTAGGATACCAAACCCTTAAATTGTCAGCGGGGACTATCACCGAGGGAGGTGAGGAAAGATGGGTTACGGCAGTGGAGTCTTGCAGTTGTCTCCATTGATTCAAAAAATTTAAGGTAAAAAGAACCTTCAGAATCTGGTTTCTGGGGGACTCATTTCCCCCTTTTTGTTTTTGCAGTTGAGTTTTTAAGGTTAAATTTGCGCACTCAATGATGGCTTGACCTTGACTGTTGCCCGGGATACGGTGATATGTTGAATATTGTATTGCTGTAAGAAAACTTGTAATTTACGAGAGACATAGGCGGGGCATTATCAGTTTTAAGTATAAGAGGAATGCCTATGATGGCAAAACAAGCTAAGAGATGTGTAATAACAGAATCAGCTTTCTCAGGTGGCAACGGAGTGGCCCACTGAAAATGAGAAAAGGTATCAATGGTATGATGAACATACTTTAATCGTCTAAAAGAAGGGACATGTGTGACATCCATTTGTCAAATCTGATTAACTTGAGTACCTCGTGGATTAACCCCAGGATGGAAGGATGGAATGCTCAAAGGAGCACAGGAAGGACAAGCTTGAATAAAAGAACGAGCTTGTTTACGAGTTAAATGAAACCGTCATTGAAGGCCAGAATTATTAGTGTGATGTAGAGCATGTTTTTGTTCTGCAGCCTGCAGGTGGCCAATTAGAAGTGAATCAATCTGAGTATTACCATGAACTAATGGTCTAGGAAGTTGAGAATGAGAATGAAGATGAGTGATGAATAAAGGAGCTCGACAATGGCTCAAAGTAGAGGATAACAGAGAAAAGAGTTTTTGAAGAGAAGAAGTAGCACAAAGAGGTAAAGTGGCCTGAGAAATATAAGAAGTAACATAAATGGCATATTGAGAATTACTAACAATGTTACAATTAATAGTAGGGAAATCAAGTAAGACCATGAGAATAGCAAACAATTCTCCCTGTTGTACTGAGGGATAAGGATAAACTGTAACTCGAGATTGATGAACACTCCAATATCCAGCCTTACCATTGCTACTAGCATCAGTAAAAAAGGTAGGACCTTGAACAGGAAATACAAAAATTGGTGAGAAAGGCAACACAGAATGTTGCCTAAAAAATGAAAAGATCGGAGACTTAGGATATTGGGTAGAAAATTGTCCAACAAATGAAGCGCAAGCAACTTGTCAAGAATCAGAAGTTGCAAGAAGATAAGTAATCTGACTATGAGTGAATTGAGAGATAATTAAGGAAGGATCTCCTCCCCAAAGTTGTCGACAGCGATGTCGTCCTTTGATGATCAGTTCAGCTAAACGGTCGATATAAGTAGTCAAGCGTTTAGATGTTTTATTGGACAAAAAGATTTATTCTAACGGCCGATTACTTTGATGAATCATTCCTGTGGGAGAATGTAAAGTATGAAATAAACAAAAGGAAAGGGGAACATCGGGAAGGATATAGTGTAAATGGGCCTTTTGAAGTTGCTCTTCTACTAGCTGGAGTTCCTGTAAAGCCAAAGGAGTTAAATGACGTGAGCTGTCCAAGTGACTGTCTCCTTCTAGAATAGAAAAAAGATGTTGTAACTGATACGTTGGTATTTCTAAAACAGGACGCATCCAATTAATGCCTCCTAAAAGCTTTTGAAAGTCATTTAATGTTTTTAAATGATCATGTCGAATTTGAATTTTTTGGGGTCGAATACTTCATGCTCCCAAGGTATAACCTAAATATTGAATAGGAAAATCCACTTGAATTTTTTCTGGGGCAATATTAAGTGAGTAGAAAGAAAGCTGAGTTTGTAATGATGCAAAAGCATCTTGCTGCTTTTCTCTGGTGGGTGCAGCAAGAAGAATGTCATCCATATAATGATATAAAAGAACAGAAGGATGACGCTTTCGAACAGGATCCAAGGCCCGATGGACAAATTCTTGACACAAGGTAGGGCTGTTTAACATACCTTGAAGTAAAACTTTCCATTGATATGGAGAAAGTGGCTGAGAATTATTAAAAACAGGGACAGAGAAGGCAAAACGCTCACAATCCTTTTGATCTAAAGGAATAGAAAAAAAAATCCTTTAAATCAATAACCATGAGCACCCAATCTTGAGGAATCATAGAAGGATTAGGAAGGCCAGGTTGTAAGGATCCCATGGGTTGAATACATGCATTAATAGCACGAAGATCTGTTAATAGTCTCCATTTACCATTCTTTTTCTTTATCACAAAAACGGGAGTTCCATGGAGAAGTACTAGGTTCTATATGACCTAAGGATAATTGTTCCTGAACTAAGTTTTCCAAGGCCTCAAGCTTCTCACATGTTAAAGGCCACTGTTCAACCCATACAGGAATATTAGTTTTCCACGTCAAGAGAAGGGCTTGAGGCTGCTGAACAGTGGCTACATGTTTAAAGACTTTTCAAGGGGATTGTAGCCCATGCGGAACATCATATTTTTGGCAGAATTAGAAACATGAGGAATAGAAACAAAAGCTCCAAATTGTTGCAATAAATCTCGCCCCCATAAATTTAGGGCAATAGGAACAATATAAAACTGGACTTGGGCCGTTTGACCATCCGGCCCTCGACAACTCAAGGATTGAGAACTTTGATACACCTTTGAGGCGGAACCTAATCCAGTAAGAGACACAGCAACAGGCTGTTTAGGCCATTGTAAAGGCCATTGGTCGGAGGCAATAATGGAAACGTCAGCTCCTGTATCAACCAAGCCCTGAAAAATTTGTCCCTCTACTTCGAGAGGAAACAAGGGTTTTGTTGAGTTACCAAGGTTTCCCAAAAAATATGTTTACCCGTGCTTCCAAAACCTCCGGTTCTTTCTTGCCTCCGTGAAGGAAACTGAAAATAGGGTAGTAAAAGGAGTTGTGCAATCTGTTGCCCCTCTTTAAGGGATATGGGTTTATGAGCCTGTGCCATAATTTGAATTTACCTTTATAATCAGAATCTATAACACCCAAATGAACTTGTAAACCCTGTAGAATACTACTACTACGTCCTATAAGCAATCTAACAGTATGTGGAGGTAATGGCCCAAAAACACCTGTAGGCAATTTAACAACTCCCATTTTTGGGGTGAGTTCGATGGCCTGCAAAATTGACACATCAGCAGCGGCGCTACCAGAAGTAGCAGAGAAAAGTTGAGTTACTGAAAATTGGGGGTTAACATTGACTGACTGGCCTGCTGATGCTGGACCCCCGAGCTGATTGGAAATTGCAAATGAAGAGGGCTTGTATTGTTGCTGGGGCCCCAAGCTGAAGGGCCCCTCTGCAAGTTTCCCGATCCGGAGGTTAGAGGATTACCGTTTTTGTCCACTTTAGAGTGACATTCATTAGTCCAGTGTCGCCCTTTGCCGCAACGATGACAGGGCTCAGTGGGAAGCCTTTTAGATCCTATTTTGGAGGAGTCATTCTTATTAGATAACTTACGACACTCCTTTTTAAAATTACCAGTCTTTCCACATTGAAAGCAAACCCCCTTTTTTCCCATGAGTGCCTTAGATAGAGCTCCAGCAAACAATTGTGCATTATAGGCAGCCCCTCCCACTCTGGCACAGGCTCTAATAAAATCTTCTATTTGTAAGTTTTCAGCAGCCTTTAGAGGACGCAACAACCTCTGACATTCCTGATTAGCATTCTCGAAAGCTAATGTGGTTATCAGGATTTTGCCTGCTGCCCCATTACCCACAGTCTTTATTACAGCATCTTGGAGCCGAGCAACAAAATCAGGATAAGGTTCATTGGCACCCTGCAAAATCTTAACGAAAGACAAAGCAGTGTTTCCCAATGGTTCTACTTTACACCAAGCTTTTTAAAAAAGTCCTTTAACTTGTGATAATGCTATGTCATCGAGCCCAGATTGAGCCGCTACGGTAGCAAACTGACCAGTACCTGTTAATTGCTCCTCTGTTGGTCCTGGAGGATTTCTAGCGGCATTGCGGCGGACCTGTTCTTTGGCATCTTTCAGCCACCAACTGCGTAACTGGAGCCACTGAGAGCGGTCCAAAACAGCCTTCCCCAAGGTCTCCCAATCAAGAGGCAAAAACAAATTCTCAGAGGAGAAAGAATCTAAAAGCCCCATGACAAAAGGAGATTGAGGGCCATAATTAGCAACAGCTGCCTTCATTTCTTTAAGGAACTTAAATTGAAGGACATTATACTGCACATTCACACCTCTTTGAGGAAATTGATCATTAGGGCCAAAAGGTTGCCTAGTAATGGGGAACAATTGTAGAGGATCCTCATCCTCTTGAGAATCCAATACCTCAATTACAGCTTTAGCAGTAGAAGCAGGGACAGTAAAAACCGTGCCTGAACGAGGCAGCATTTCCACCGGCGGTGGTGGTGGTGGTGGTGGAAAACTATCCTCCTCCGCCTTGGGTGCTGATGGGGGTGGATGAACCACGGGAAAAGTAAAAACAGGAGTGGGTGGAGGAGAAGGTTGAGGGGGCGATAACTGCAATTGTAAAATTTGTTGTAACAATTGAACAACGGGCTGAAGCTCCTTTTGAATTTCTGATTCCCTTTCCTGAGACACATCATTATACAAAGGACCTTCTCCACCAGTTACAGGATTATCTAAAGGAGGGGAAATGGCTATTGGAGACTTCAAAGACTCCTCATCTCCACCTTCCCCTTTTTCAGAGTTTGTCTCTAAGAGCTCCAAAGCCTGAGTACTAGAGGCACAGAGGGCCCACAAAGGTGCCGACATTACATCGCGGCGCTGATGTGCTTGACGAAGGGTCTTAACAACCTGTTGCCAATCTCGTTTATTTAATTGCACTTTAGTTTGATATTGAAACCAATAGCAATGTTGTTCCACATGAGCAAACAATTTCCGCAAAGTTCTCTCTTTGGTATCAACCCCAATCGAAAGTAAAAGCCCTTGTAATAATCTCAAATATTCTGAGGCCAAGGAACTGGAATTCCCCATAATGAAAGCTCAAGAAGGTTCCCCTTAACAATATCCGGGTTTTACCCGCTCCTAGGGGGTTCCCCTTCTTGTTCCCTGCTACTCACCCGTGGGGACCCTGCTCCCTGCGCCACTTATTGGGGACGGTGCCAGGGGTGGTGGAGAATGAACAGACACAAAAGACAAAGACAAACAGAGAACATGGCGGCCGCACCCAGAGCCTCCGCCTCACTTTATTTATACTCCATAAACCCCACCTCAGCAGAAACAACACAATGCAAAACAAACTTTCTTTACCCAGATGTAACCTTCTGCTTAGTTCCTTGTCTCTATGCTCTTCCTTATTTGTCCGCCTTCTTGACGCCTACAGGAGTTCATTAAAAGTTCCATTGAAGATACTGTCCTTGAGCCCTATCTATTCTCAGCATACTGTTTTCAAGGGCCTCTGCAGATGGGGGAACCCGTGGGGTTACTCCTTGACCCCACGCAGGACACTTAGACATCCACAGTGCCGGGGGGAGAGGCCCCAGACGGGGCAGAAGACCTTCCTCGGCCCTGGGGAACCCAAGATTTCCGAGAGTAAGCGGACCTGTGCAAAAACGCACAAGGGAGACCAGTGGCCTGTGCCCGGCACTACAAGGCCGCCCAGATCCCGACCTCACATGGGTCTCGGAGGCTTCAGGGACCCACCGGCCGCGTGCCCCTCACCATCCCAGGTCTACCGCAGGGGAATCCTCCAGGCTTGCGAGTGCTTCTGAGGGCAGGAAAGCCTGTGCTGCAGCCCCTCCGCCCTCTCCTGGCGCGTAGCCCCCTCCCCGAGCCTTCGGGCCACGCAGCCAGGCCCGGATCCCAGGGCGGCCCATGGGGGTTGGCGCGGCCGGATCCTGAGCCACGCGGAAGCCTGCAGCGTCCCGCGGTCGCCGTCTCTTGCACTGGTCAGGATGGATAGAGCCTGACAAAACCTGAGTTAATTGGCCGAGCGAATGTCCTTCGCCTCAGGAGAACACGCCCGGAGAAGCCGAGGGAAATGTGGAGCAGGAGCAGCCAAAGTGGCCCATGGGCTCTCGAGCAGGGTTTGCGCGTCGCGGTTGCAAAGCTCCTGTGAGTGCAGGCACCGCGGCACAAGCGCTGCCCCGGAGCTCCAGGAGGCGGCGGCGGGCTCCGCGTTCGCGATCCTGGAGAAACCACCGCGGGGCGTTGGGAGCATTTTGTTAAAAAGCCGGGAAGCTCAGGGCCGGTGTGGCCTTCGTTCTGGGCTGAGAACCCGAACTTTGGGCAGCTTCCTTTCCTTGCTTTTGGGAGTCCGGCCTCTTCAGCTCTGTGAGGCCCCGGCAGGTTCCTTCAGCGGGAGAAGGCAGTGGTCATGACCGGATGAGATTGTGGTAAGTATTAGAGGGCTGTCAGCACCACTTTGTGGCAGCGGAGCCTTCGATAGCTCAGTTGGTAGAGCGGAGGACTGTAGTGGTTGGAACAGTGGCAATCCTTAGGTCGCTGGTTCGATTCCGGCTCGAAGGACTTCGTGTAGCATTTTTAGCCTCAATTTAATTAAATTGTCTTGTAAGGGGAAAGGCTTAGAGGCCTCTTGTGACTTAGCATGAGTACTGCTCTTAGACCAAAGGACTCACAGTAGTATGTAGTATACCGTAACGCTCTTTGTGCGTTCAGTGTAAATGTGGTAACGTGTTTTAGAATAAGGTTTTCTGCTTAAGCACACAATTATATGCCTGATTTTTAGAATCTTGCATATGGATGATACTATGCTAAATAAATCTCCTGTACTGCGGTTGATCCCTTGGTCAGTGAACTGTGCAGTGAACCTGTAAGGCAAAGGGAAGGAAACAAGCAGCAGGCGGGGGATTAGCTCAAATGGTAGAGCGCTCGCTTAGCATGCGAGAGGTAGCGGGATCGATGCCCGCATCCTCCACTCCGCATTTTGCGTCCCTCACACTAGAGAACACAAAATGGAGGGATCCCCAGCGAAGTGGGCAAGGTGTTTCATTTTAGAGATATAAGACTGTTAAGCGATAAGGAGCTTCACACGATGTTTTTATTTCGCAGTTGAGTCCCAGCTTCTGCCACTTTATCTTTCCCGCCTCCTGGCAGGCAGGCCGTTAACCGTCTTCCGGGAAGACGCCGCTAGAACCCTCCGGCCGCGCCTGGCCACCAGTCCCCAAACGACACTCGCTCAGGTACCCACTAACGTGCGAGGAATCCTGCGAGCTGACCAATGGTAGTGAGCTTTACTGGGCGGGTCGCCAGCTGCAGCCGCGGCCAATAGGCGAGAGACTTCTTGTTTCCTGGCAGAGCGGGGTCCCGGCACCGCGGCGCTCGGGTGTCTTTGGGGGCCGGGGTGTAGGGCCCGGGTGCCGGGGCCCGAGGTGCGGCCTCGCTAGCGGGAGAGGGAGCGGGATCACCGGCCCGGAGAGAGGTGAGGGGCTCTGCGCGGACTACGGGCCTCGCCAGCCCCGGCCCCGCCCCCTTCTCTCAGCCCCTTCAGCCAGAGCCCCTCGAAGGCCACCCCGCCCCCGCCCCCGTCCCCCTCCCTGGCTTCCGCGGTGCCGACCCCGCGCAGCTCCGTGGCCTCACCTCTGACTCCTAGGCCTTCCCTGCCCAACCCCCTGCCCTGGGAGTCCGTCTCGACCCCTCCCATGCCTCCCAGTCCCACCCTGCCCAGGACAAGCCCGCTCGGTGTGAACGGTTCCCCGCGAGTCGAGGGTGGAGAAGCCAGCCTCCTGCCCCCGAGTGGTACTCTAGCAGCCCATCTCTTTTAGGGGTGCTCAGAACACCCATTACTCATCCACAACTACTAGGGTAGCTTTCGCAGGGTGCAGTGCTTACGGGGCGGAAGGGTTTGGAAACATCCCCATGCCCTGGCTGGAATGGAGCTCCTGTCGCTAGGTGAGCCCAGTAGCCTTTGGCTTGGCAGAGGCCACGCTGTTATAATTTTCCTCCATACTAGGCATAAGGTAGGAACAAAAAAGGAAGAACCAGCCCTTACAGGGCTCGGGGAGCAACACGAGAATGTCCGCTCAGTACTTGAGGACAGAGGCTGGAGAGAGGACTACCCATTTACACTGAGAACCTCCGTTTCTCTCTCTCTCTCTCTGCTCTGTGCTGGAGAGTGCAGAGCCAGAGATCCAGAACGGCCCATCTCTAAAGGTGGCCATGTATGGTGGTGAGTGTATCTTGGCTAGGTTTGGGAAATCCGACCTCTCTGATTATACTCTCTAATCTTTGGGCTGCAAAGCAGCTGACAGTTTAGTGTTTTTCAACATAGTTAAGCCACTGTGTTTTATTTGGGAACAACCAAGCCAAAGTAAAATGTAGTCCCTTTAGGTCATTTACAACCCTTAGTGTTGAAGTACAGAGTGCTGCTCTCTCTTGGCCTTTGCTGGACGACCACTTCTGTGTTTTCTAAGACGGAGAGAGCCTTTTGTTTCATAGGGCACTCCCTAAGAATAGCTCTTATTTATCCAGAGATACCCAGAAAACTCTTCCCTTTCCTCTTTAATCTAACCCTGTTTTTCCCCAGCTCTCAGGGCCAGAGCGGGGCAAGAGGATGCTTTCCCAGCCCCACCATGGAGCTGCGCTGTGGGGGATTGCTGTTCAGTTCTCGCTTTGATTCAGGGAATCTAGCCCACGTGGAGAAGGTGGAATCTTTGTCCAGTGATGGGGAAGGGGTAGGAGGTGGGGCGTCAGCCCTGACCAGTGGCATTGCCTCTTCCCCTGACTATGAATTCAATGTGTGGACCCGACCAGACTGTGCTGAAACGGAATTTGAGAATGGGAACAGGTATATGGAACGAAATGGAGGGTGGAAGAAGGCTCAAAACCCATGCTTCAGTTAGCCCTCTGCCTTTCCTGTTCATAGCAGCATGCTACCTGTCCTCTTCTGACCCGTCCTCCCTCCTTTCTCCTTGCCAAATAGCCCTGTCCCAGTTTGGCTGGCTCCAGCTCTCCCACAGATCCTATCTCCAACCCTTCCACATACCTCTCTCTTACTCTGGTCCTCAGGTCATGGTTCTACTTCAGCGTCCGGGGAGGAACACCAGGAAAACTCATCAAGATCAACATTATGAACATGAACAAGCAGAGCAAGCTGTATTCCCAGGGCATGGCCCCCTTTGTGCGCACACTGCCCACCCGGCCACGCTGGGAACGCATTCGAGACCGGCCCACCTTTGAGGTAAATTCTCCATGAGGAGGAAAGAAAGACTTGGGTGCTAAAAGTAGACAGGAAAGTAAAGCGTTTTTGTCCTTGATACAAGTATGAGGCAGGTGGGACAACAGGTTTAAGTATCAGCTTTTTCTCCAGTGTTAGCTGGAGTCCAAGATGAGCCCCCGCCTCAGGAAGCCTAGAAGGAGCCCCTTTTCATATAGAAAGTGTCAGAGGGAGGGAAGTTGGTAAAGGTGATAAGGGTGTGAGGTCAGGTCCTGGTGGTCCCAGTAGGAGCTCAGTTCTGACAATGGCATGTTGCCCCTTCCTCTTCCTCCTCTGCTCCTCAGATGACAGAGACACAGTTTGTGTTATCCTTTGTTCACCGTTTCCTGGAGGGCCGTGGGGCCACCACCTTCTTCGCCTTCTGCTACCCCTTCTCCTACAGTGACTGCCAGGATTTGCTAAACCAGCTAGACCAGCGCTTTCCGGAGAACCACCCTACCCATAGCAGGTGCCAGCCCCATTCTTACTCCTGCCACACAGTCCTGGATCAGACAGCACCTCCACTACATCTGGAATTTTGCCCTTAGAGCTCTGAACCAAACTTTCATCAGTCTTTTTTTGTATAGAATGTACAGACAGGACTTCGGGTACCTTTGAAAACTATGTTTCTGTATGACCCTGATCTCAGCATATCAACACCTGCCTTCTACTCTTTCACCTGCCCAGTTCAGACCTCTTACTAGCCCAGCTCCCATCAATTATCCAGAGTTTAGCCAGCACTATGTGACTCAGTACACCTTTTTTATCTGCCCCCACGGAGAACAACTCCAACTACATAAAGTATTCTAGGAAGGCACAAACTGGGGAAAAACAAGTTCACCCTGTCCTGTACTCTTCATTCTGGCAATGTAAGCCCACTCAAATCGTTAGCCTCATTTAACATTGGGAGGGACTATAAGGCCCCAAAGGTTAGGTGAAGGACCAGATTTTGCAAATCCTGGACTGGTGACAAGGCCTACCTCTTACTAGGACTTTAGGGACTTCTCCTGGCTTAATTATTTTTTCCATGTAGCCCCCTGGATACCATCTATTACCATCGGGAGCTCCTTTGCTATTCTCTGGATGGACTTCGTGTAGATCTGCTGACGATCACTTCCTGCCATGGCCTTCGAGAAGATCGAGAGCCCCGTCTAGAGCAGCTATTTCCTGATACCAGCACCCCTCGACCATTCCGTTTCGCAGGCAAGAGAGTGAGTGGAAATAGCATAAAGGTAGTTCTTTGGCCTTTGTCTAGCATCAGGTACTGTTGATAGCTAAAGACTATGTTATCTCTAGGCATCTTGGACACGGCCTCTGCCGGCAACTTGTGGCAAGGGTGATGGCCCCTGCTCCACTTGCAGACTCAGCCAACTGGAAATCCAGCAGCTATTCCTGCCTCATCCATGACAACCCCCATATACTGTCAAAGTAGAACTATAGTGTAACTGACTTAATGTCTGCTCTCCTCTCTACCTCAGATATTCTTCTTAAGCAGTAGAGTACACCCAGGGGAGACTCCATCTAGCTTTGTCTTCAATGGCTTTCTGGACTTCATCCTCCGACCTGATGATCCCCGGGCCCAAACCCTACGTCGCCTCTTCGTCTTTAAGCTGATTCCCATGTTGAACCCTGATGGTGTGGTTCGGGGACACTACCGGTAAGTGGCTTCCCCAGCCTGTCTGGACTGTTCCCATTCCCCCTCATGCCGTGCATCTCAGTGAAATTCTGTCAGCCTTCTGGCTTCCCCTGTGTTCCCAGTCCTCTTGCATCCTAATAAAGGCAAGCCCATCTCATCTTCCTGAGAAAGCATGAGATCATATCTAGTGGCACTCCCAGAAAGGAACCAAACTAGGATGATTGCAGGCTCATCTGGGTGGAGGCAGCTACCCTGAGGAAGCTCCTTAGGGTTCTATGGGGTAAGGGTGACAGCAGATCAAAGAGAGGCCCTGTCTTCAATTCTTTCTTTCCTAATGCAGCTTCAGTTTCACATTTGATAAGTCAGTCTCCTGTGGTCTCCTCCTCATCTATACTAGTGTCTCCTTCACTGGCCCAGTCCTCTAGAACCTGCTTCAGTCCTTGTTTTCCTACAGCACAGACTCACGTGGAGTGAATCTGAACCGTCAGTACCTGAAGCCTGATGCTGTCCTGCACCCAGCCATCTATGGGGCCAAAGCTGTGCTTCTCTACCACCATGTGCACTCTCGTCTGAACTCCCAGAGTTCCTCTGAGCACCAGCCCAGTCCCTGTCTCCCTCCTGATGCTCCTGTTTCTGACCTGGAGAAAGCCAACAATCTCCAAAATGAAGCTCAGTGTGGGCACTCAGCTGACATGGATAACGCTGAAGCTTGGAAACAAACAGAGCCAGCAGAACAGAAGCTCAACAGTGTGTGGATTGTGCCACAACAGTCTGCAGCGCTTGAAGAGCCAGCCCCTGACACCATCCCCCCCAAAGAGAGTGGCGTTGCTTACTATGTGGACCTGCATGGACATGCTTCCAAAAGGGGCTGCTTCATGTACGGAAACAGCTTTAGTGATGAGAGCACCCAGGTGGGAGTCCTAAGAATGTCATGTGAGTGTGCAAAATGTTGCAGGTTAGGAGGTGGGGTTGGGCCATGAACAGAGGGAAGATAGCCTTAGGTAGCCTTCTGGCAGGAAGGCCTGTGTAGACTACCTCTGAAAAAGCTTTGAAGGGCCAAGAAGAGATGGCACAGAGGGCTTATGTCTCAATTGTTACATCATGACCTTTTTTTAAGGGTCAAGCTAACTGCATTATAGTCTTCGCTATAGTCTGGGAATCCAGAGAAGGAAAATTTTGCATGGTTGGAGGGAAGAAGCTAAAAGCTTTAAAAAAAAAAAATTGCTTCCCAACACCTAGAAGTAATGTCAAACTGAGAATTCAAGCAGCACTGATTACTGTTAATGGTTGTGATGGTATCTGCTGTGTATTAAGTCACACGGTCGCTTACTTGACATCTCTTCCTTGCCCCTTGTCCCTTCTGTCTCTCCTTCTGAGTTGACTTTTCTTCCCCAAACAGGTGGAAAACATGCTGTATCCAAAGCTCATCTCCTTGAACTCAGCCCACTTCGACTTCCAGGGCTGCAATTTCTCAGAGAAGAATATGTATGCCCGAGACCGTAGAGATGGCCAGTCTAAAGAGGGAAGCGGCCGTGTTGCAATCTACAAAGCCTCAGGGATAATCCACAGGTTGGGTGGAAGCTGAGATATAGTTGATGAAATAGCTTCCCTAAAGAAGGGGAAGCGGCCGTGTTGCAATCTACAAAGCCTCAGGGATAATCCACAGGTTGGGTGGAAGCTGAGATATAGTTGATGAAATAGCTTCCCTAAAGAAAACAGCTTAGCTGGGTGTGGTGGCGCATGCCTGTAATCCCAGCTACTCAGGAGGTTGAGGCAGGAGAATTGCTTGAACCTGGGAGGCAGAGGTTGTGGCGAGCCGAGATCGCGCCATTGCACTCCAGCCTGGGCAACAAGAGCAAAACTCCGTCTCAAAAAAAAAAGAAAACAACACCCGGTTCAGGGTGTTTAAGAGGGAGGGGACCACCTGAGTCTTCTTAAAAGAGAACCTCACAATTAGCATTATTGTCTTTAGTCTAGGACTCTATTTTTGGGGGACTCCCTGGGTATATGATACAGTACCAGGGTCAGCTGCTAGTTGCTGTGGATTATTAGCACTTTCATTTGTGTTCACTTTTTTCCAAGTGATTGCCTCCTTAGATCACATAAAGTGTTCTCTGTGGTTCTGTCCTGGTATCTGTTCAGGCGGGACACTGATAAAGGTCTTTATGTCTTAGCTACACACTTGAATGCAACTACAACACTGGACGCTCAGTAAACAGCATCCCTGCTGCCTGCCATGACAATGGGCGTGCCAGCCCCCCTCCCCCGCCGGCTTTCCCCTCCAGATACACTGTGGAACTATTTGAGCAGGTATGAATACATGGTGTAAGTGGGAAAAGGGAGAAACCTTATAGCCTGGAAAGGCCTTCACTCCTAATGCCTGACTGTAAGGTCCTCTGAAGAGATATTCATCACTATGGCCCTCTCACCACTATGGTTATTTTCCTCAGTTAACAGGAGCATAACTATGACTATAATAGTATTGAAAGGATGAACAGGCACTATATCTGACCCCACATCACAGAGAATCCCCTAGCACCTCTGAGTCAGATTCTTTGCCTCTGGGCTTGTCTTTCTCATTCTATTGGGTTTATTAGTTCCTGGGCTCAAAAGCACCCTGACTGCAGTGGTCTTGACTCCCATTATCCTAATAGAACTGGCTGGTTGCAGTGGCTCATGGCTGTAATCTCAGCACTTTGGGAGGCTGAGGCAGGCAGATCACCTGAGGTCAGGAGTTCGAGACCAGCCTAGCCAATATGGTGAAACCCCATCTCTATTAAAAATACAAAAATTAACTGGGCATGGTGGCACATGCCTATAGTCCCAGCTGCTCGGGAGGCTGAGGCAGGAGAATCACTTGAACCCGGGAGGCAGAGATTGCAGTGAGCTGAGATTGCACGCCACTGTACTACAGCCTGGGCGACAGAGCAAGAATCCATCTCAAAAATAAAAAATAAAAAAAAAAAATAGAGCAGAAAGAGCTGCAGGTTACAGAAGGGATTCAAACCCCTTTCCTGCTAGGAGAATTCCTTCATGGTGCCAGCCAGAAAGAAAGGACACACCCTGCCCCTCATAATGGAAGAGGGTCCCCAAATTGGTGGTAGTTTAGGGAACAGCTCCAAATCCATTTGTAATAAACAGCCTGGGCACAAAGGTTAGGGCATCCAATGAGCAAATTATAGGTCTGGCCCCTCCTTCTCTTCCACTGTGCTGTGTACCCACCCCAAGGTAGCAGCCTGGATGGGAGGACCAGCATGCTGAGCCAAACTGGACTACCCCACAGGTGGGACGAGCTATGGCCATCGCAGCTCTGGACATGGCGGAATGTAATCCGTGGCCCCGTATTGTACTGTCAGAGCACAGCAGCCTTACTAATCTTCGGGCCTGGATGCTGAAACATGTACGCAACAGCCGAGGCCTAAGCAGCACTCTGAATGTGGGTGTCAGCAAGAAGAGGGGCACTCGAACTCCACCCAAAAGTCACAAGTAAGGCCAGCAAAATAGGAGGGAGAAAGGGTAGGACAGTGGGACAGGGCTCTAGAGCTAGGAGTTCCAAGGGATTTATATTCCTTTTCCATCCTCCTTAAAGTGCCAAATGGCAAATATTTTCAGAGTAAATTAAAATTAGTAAGATTAGTTTATTTTTTGAGAATGGGATCCTCTTCCCTTTTACTCTGAGCTACATACATCTAAGAGATCTGAGTATCAGGCTAGGGGTTCACTGCTGCAGAGCCCTGCACAAAATCAAATATAATTGCAGTGGGGCAGGCCTCAGCTTCCAACGGTTGTGAATGACTGACTGAAGGGAGTTCAAGGGTCAGTGCCAAGGCAGTAGGGGGAAAATTCATTGGGAGATAAAGCTGCTCAGGGATGGCCGTTATGACATTTTGAGATTAGCTGGTATTCCCCAGATAGATACTTCATCCACGGACATGAATTCCCCACTTTTCCCTTGGAATGGGTCCCTGTACCTTTTTACCCCAGAGGTGAAGCTTTACTGAGCAGCAGATCCTAGGGAAAGCCTTAGGACACAACCTTCGTGGCCCAGGTTTAACTGGCATCTGCTTCTTTGCAGTGGGTTGCCTGTTTCCTGCTCCGAAAACACCTTGAGCCGGGCACGAAGTTTTAGCACTGGCACAAGTGCTGGTGGTAGCAGCAGCAGCCAACAAAATTCTCCACAGATGAAGAATTCCCCCAGCTTTCCTTTTCATGGCAGTCGGCCTGCAGGGCTGCCAGGCCTGGGCTCTAGTACCCAAAAGGTCACCCACCGGGTGCTGGGCCCCGTCAGAGGTAAGCCAGTCTGGGAGCCCCTGCAACATGTGTTTGGTTGTCTGGGACACTGCTGGGGGAAGTAAGAGCTTGAAGATATACTCTTGGCCCAGGACCAAGGGGTGAATCAATAAAATTAGTTTGTAGCAGAACCTGTGGCCTCTCCTACGACCTTGGTGTTCCCTGCGGCATGATTCCAGAGTGGTATTGTGTGTGGCCAGAGGGGGAAGTGTGGGTATCTGGGCTTCAGTGCATGCTAGGAGCCAGGGAAGTTTCAGTTAAGGGAATGTCCTGAGAATCCAAATTGCAGCACTACAGAATGATGGGGAATCTTATCTGTGGTCTTTATGGGCTAAAATTGTTCCTGGCTTCAGAGCTCACTAAGAAAGTGGTATCAGGCCGGGCACAGTAGCGGCTCATGCTTGTAATCCTAGCACTATGGGAGGCTGAGGCAGTCAGATCACTTGAGGCCAGGAGTTCAAGAACAGCCTGGCCAACATGGTGAAATCCTGTCTCTCTTAAAAATACAAAAATTAGCCAGGCATGGTGGTGCGCACCTGTAATCCCAGTTACTCAGGTAACTGAGGCAGAATTGCTTGAACCCAGGAGGCGGAGGTTGCAGTGAGCCAAGATCGTACCACTGCACTCCAGCCTGGGCAACAGAGCAAGACTCTGCCTCAAATAAAGAAAAGAAAGTGATATCAGAAGGATTCTAACTCTTCCAAAGAAAAATGGAACAACTGCAGACAATTTCTTTTCTAGGTATAAAATGCAGCAGTCTAGCTCTTTCCAGCAGTGAGCACAGTTGCTTAACTGTCCATTACTACCCCGCTGGGTTTTGCCTAATGAAACCCTGCCTGATAAGATTCTGGGTCAAAATTATATACCAGAAACAGATGGGCCTTTAGGGAAAAAGAGGAAATTAACGGGGGTAACCTGGATTGCAAAGGGGAAGAGATTGTTGTAGTGCCACTTCTGGAAATATGCTAAACCACAAATCAATATTGTACTGGCCTCTGCACTACAGAAATCTTGCCCAGAGTATGGAGGCTTGTCAGCTGGGGCTAAGTCTTGCAGCATATTCATCCTTGTTAGCTTTTCCCAGCTTGCACCCTAGCTATTGGTACAGACCTGACGTGCTGTGTCAGTGGCTGTGTAAATCTGACTGCTAGTAAGAGAAGCCATGGAGGACAGGGCGATGGTCCTTACCAGCTGTGACCAATATTCTATCCCTGACAGGCAACTTGATTATCTGCTTGTATTCCAAGCCCCATTGTTTGAGAGTCTGTCTTCATCAGGAAAGGACACTTGTGCACTGTGTTTGAAAAATAAAGTAATAATAATGCCTTATATTTACACAGCATTTAACAGTGAACAAGATAATATCACATATATAAATTTCACTTAATCCTCACAAGGACCCTATGGGATGGATGGTGTTTCCATTTTTCCAACAAGGAAGCTGAGGCTATTTAAGAATGGTTTCTCCAAGATTGCACAGCTATTGCAACTTATATCTTCTCATGCTCCAGTATGCCTAGTTTCCCATGGTAAATCTACATAAAGTTCTTCTATTTCTTTTCCTTTCTTTTTTTGAGACGGAGTTTCGCCCTTTCACCAAGATTGGAGTGAAGTGGTGCAATCTCAGCTCACTGCAACCTTCCACCCACTGGGTTCAAGCGATTCTCCTGCCTCAGCCTCCCGAGTAGCTGGGACTACAGGCGCCCACCACCACGCCCAGCTAATTTTTGTATTTTTAGTAGAGATGGGGTTTCGCCACGTTGGCCAGGCTGGTCCTGAACTCTCTACCTCAAGTGATCCACCAACCTCAGCCTTCCAAAGTGCTAGGATTACAGGCATGAGCCACTGCACCCAACCTCTTTCTTTTTTGGTCAGCCTCTTCTAGCTCTTAACTCATAGTTCCTGGGAATTCCTTCATCAGCATCCTAAGTTCTTCTTTCCTCACTACAAAGGGAAATAGTAAAGAGCCTTTTCTAGGTTGTCACTGGAATATTCTAGGCCCCTCTTTTTTTTTTTTATTTGAGACAGTTTCGCTCTGTTACCCAGGCTGGAGTGCAGTGGTGCAATCTCGGCTCACTGCAACCTCTGCCTCCTGGGTTCAAGCAATTCTCCTGCCTCAGCCTCCCAAGTAGCTGGGATTACAGGTACCCACCACCATGCCCAACTAATTTTTTGTATTTTTAGTAGAGACGGGGATTCACTATGTTCGCCAGGCTGGTCTCGAACGCCTGACCTGAGGCGATCCACTGCCTCAGCCTCCCAAAGTGCTGGGACTACAGGCATGAACCACTGTGCCCGTCTAGGCTTTTTTTTTTTTGAGATGGAGTTTCACTCGTTACCCAGGCTGGAGTGCAATGGCACAATCTCGGCTCACCACAACCTCCGCCTCCCAGGTTCAAGTGATTCTTGATGCGCCTTGACGCCTGGCTAATTTTTTTTGTATTTTTAGTAGAGACAGGTTTCTCCATGTTGGTCAGGCTGGTCTCAAACTCCTGACCTCAGGCGATCCACCCGCCTCAGCCTCCCAAAGTGCTGGGATTACAGGCCTGAGCCACTGCGCCTGGCTAGGCACTTTTTAATCACTATTTTATTGACATCCTCCCTGCCCCGCTTCCAATGCACAACACTGCATTGAGCTCCTTGAGGTGAAGGACATGTATTCTATTTCTCTGTTACTTCCCCCTACCAATAGAAAATATGCACAGTCAGTACCAAGTAATTCCTGGTTGATTGACTTGAAACTTAATAGGGGAAACAGGACAGTAAATACAACATGAGAGTGCACACACACTGTAAACATCCTGGGGGTTTGGGGAACTACTGTGGTAGATAAACACAAGAGTAATTAACCAAATAATGTTCAGTTAAGAAATAATTTGAAAAATAGGTAGCCAATAGTTTGACAGAAACATTCCCAGAGGGCGAAAGGACAGCCAGGAGCAGGAACAGAGCTAGTGCGTGGAGAGGACAAAAAACATGTATATCTAGGTGGGTATGCAAAAGGCCAAGCCCATCACCAAGGAGATTAGGTGAAGAGAGAATTAGCTGAAATGTCTTCAGAACAAGGATTATGAGCTTAACTGAGACAATGGCAACAATTGTCTATGTCTACGAATGGGAATAAACCTGAGACTGTGTAAGACACTGTCTATGAACTGTACATATTGGACAGGAAACGGGAGGTGAGATGACCAGAGCCAGTACCAGTGTCTGGAAAGGAGAGATAAGTATTAGAAAGAGAAGTGGCAGGATTCAGTAGAAGACAGAGGAATTAAGAGGGCTTTAAGGCTACTTTTTGCACTGTGAACAAAAGCTTCAGGAAGTGTCTCCTAACACGTGTACTTATGCCCTTGGCACCTAGTCCTGTGCCTGGCACTTAGCGATCAGCAAGTATTTGTTGAATGAATAAAAAGCAAGAAGTTGGGAACCAAATGAATGCTTGTCTCACCTTTCTACCCCTCAGAGGACATAAATCAGGTCTGTGATTGTCCCAGGGATTCACTGAGATCTGGAGTGCTACATGGAAGGACAGTTCCAAAGATGTTCAGGGAGGATGACACACAGGGTCTTGGCACAAGTCAAATAACTGCTGCTGTAAATGGCGAGACCTTAGAACACCCATTCTGACTAATTCAAGGGGAGGTCAGTCTCAGACCTCTCAGACCTTTGCCCAGTACTATCCTACCACCCCCAAAATGGAACATCTGGCTGGTTACCATAAGATACCATTTCATAACCCCTGGAAGCAGAGCTGATCACGTCACTCTTGCACTCTTGCTTTTTCTTTCTCGCTTGCTTTTACCCTTTCCTGGGGTAGGGTGAAGGTTTGTCCCTTAATACGGTTTCAACATGCCTCTGTGTGTAGATGTTTCTCAAATTATCTAAACTATTTCCTCTATCAAGTTCATGATTTCTGCCTACTGTGCACTGTCAACTGGACATCATCCTGACATCCATTTTAATCACAGAATTACTTGGATTTGGGCCCTAGACTATCTCTGTCATTGGTGGTAGCTAATGTTTTAGGTTATTTGACTATGGCCACAAGTCTCGATTTCTGTTATCCTACTGGCAACCTGTGCCAACTCTCACTAGCCCCCTAACATCTGGTTGTTTCTGATTCTTTTTTTGAGACAGTCTCACTCAGTCACCCAGGCTGGAGTGCAGTGGTGTGATCACAGCTCACTCCAACCTTTGTGTCCCTGGCTCAAGTGATCCTCCAGCCTCAGCCTCCCTAGTAGCTGGGCCTACAGGTGCACACCACCACACCTGGCTAAATTTTTTTTAAGTAGAGACGGGGCTTCGCCAAGTTGCCCAGGCCGGTCTCAAGCTCCCAGACTCAAGTGATCCAGCCGCGTCAGCCTCCCAAGGCGTGTGAGCCACTGTGCCTGGCGTTTTTGACTCTTGACCACCGTCTTAACCTATAATTGGTACCCAGCATATCTCCTCATAGTAGCTTCCATTCTGAGATCTCTCCCTTTCTTCTTTATTCATACAAGTAGGTTTTTTTCCATTCAGATTTTTTTTTTTTTACCATTTTGTTTTGGAACCTTTTTTTTTTTTTTTGAGACACAGTCTCACTCTGTCTCCCAGGCTGGAGTGCAGTAGCCCATCTCAGCTCACTGCAATCTCTGCCTCCCAAGTTCAGGTGATTCTCCTGCCTCAGCCTCTGGAGTAGCTAGGATTACAGGTGCCCACCACCACGCTCAGCTAATTTTTTGTATTTTTAGTAGAAACGGGGTTTCTCCACATTGGTGAGGCAGGTCTTGAACTCCCGACGTCAGGTGATCCGCCTGCCTCGGCCTCCCAAAGTGCTGGGATTACAGGTGTGAGCCACCATGCCTGACCTGGCTTGGACCTTTCAAAAGTATTCTTGTCACTGCCTGCTAATTCCCAGTGTGGCTGGGAAGATGAAGTTACTGTCACTTCTTAAGTTACAGGATTTTCATATCCAACACGTTTATTAACGGTCAGTTGGCATGCTGGCACCTCTGGTGAATTCAGTTCTATGAAAAGTTAATAGCCCATCGGTTTGAGAGCATTTGGCACCTGCTGTTCCTCTGTGATGAGGAAGGACATGCCAAAGCTGCAAGCCTCCCCACCCCATCCATTTACCATCTGCCTCCCCAGGCCCCACCCTTCAGAACTTGTAGTAGTTTAAGTCTCTAGACATGAGTGGACCAGAGACAGCTGCCCCAAAGGATATAACTGTATGCTTTAGACTCCCAGAGATGATTGATCCAGCTCATGGTGTATAGTGGGTGTCTGCTGTTCAAGTAAACAAAACATTGATAAAGGTCTCTGGTTTTTCAGGCAGTATTTTACAGGCACTGTGATATATAGTGTTAGAGGCAACAAAGTCCCTACTCCCAAGAAACTCAAGTTCCAGTTAGAAAAAATACTAGCTTATTGTTTATTGAGTCCTCTGTGCCTGTAAGTACTTTACACATACTAACTTAATTAAACAGAAACCATAAACTACTAGCCACACAAACAAAGAATGAAGATAATGAGGAGAGAACAATTAATGCTGCCTGTAATGGTCAAGTAAGCTTCAGAGAGGTAACATTTGAGATGGTACATGAAAGATGGTCACGATTTCATTAGAAAAGGTAACAGTTCCAGAGGAACCACACCCAACTAATAGCCATAGGGTCTAGAGCAGAGGGTACGAAGAATCAAATCAGCATCCTACTAAGGATGTGTACACTGGAACTATAGTGGGCAAGGCTTTGAATGTGTAGTATTCAAAAGTTTAGACTTCATCCTTTAGAAGATCTTCAAGCCCAGTGCAATGGCTCACACCTGTAATCCCAGCACTTTGGGAACTGAGGGAGGAGGATCGCTTGAGCCCAAGAGTTCCAGACCAGCCTGGGCAACATGGTGAGACTCCATCTCCACAAAAAATTTAAAAATTAGCTGGGCTTCGTAGCATGCGCCTGTTGTCCCAGCTACTTGGGATGCAGGAGGTCAAGTCTGCAGTGAGCAGTGTTCATGCTACTGCACTACAGCCTAGGTGACAGAGTGAGACCCTGTCTCCAAAAGAAAAGAGAAGTCAGGTGAATGAAGAGATAGAATTGTAGGATTTGATTATACAAATGCAAATCTAAGGAGGAGTAGGAAGATGAAACAAGTTTCTAGCAGTTGGGTTTTGCTTGAAGACAGGGAGAATGAAAGAAAGGGAGAGAATGAGTTTTGTTTTGTCAAGGGGACTTTCTTGGGAAGAAATTTCCAGTGGACAATTAGAGCTGGATTTCAGGAGAAAAGGGCTAGAGACTAACTTGGGAGTTTAAGAGTAAGTAGAGCAAGAGAGGCTCAAGGACAGAATGATGGGGGAAGACGTGACATTTAAGGGGCAGGAAGAACAGCTGGAAGAGAAGCAATTAGTGGTAAGAGGGGAACCAAGGAAATCTGTGTTAGCCAAGCTCACTAACTTATTTGCCAAAAGAATGAACTGGGCCAGGTGCGGTGGCTCATACCTGTAATCCCAATACTTTGGGAGGCCAAGGTGGGTTGATCTCTTGAGCCTAGGAGTTCAAGACCAGCCTGGGCAACATGGCAAAACCCCGTCTCTACTAAAAATACAAAAATTAGGCTGGGTGTGCTGGCTCACACCTGTAATTCCAGAACTGTGGGAGGCCAAGGTGGACGGATCACAAGGTCAGGGGTTCGAGACCAGCCTGACCAACATGATGAAACCCCGTCTCTACTAAAAATACAAAAATTAGCCAGGCATGGTGGCACGCGCCTGTAATCCCAGCTACTCAGGAGGCTGAGGCAGGAGAATCACTTGAACCCGGGAGGTGGAGGTTGCAGTGAGCCAACATCGCACCACTGCACTCCAGCCTGGGCGACACAGCAAGAGTCCATCTCAAAAACAAAACAAAAAAACAAAAATTAGCTGAGCATGGTGGTGTGTACCTACAGTGCCAGCTACTCAGGAGGCTAGGTAGGAGGATCACCTGAGCCTGGGAGGTTGAGGCTGCAGTGAGCCATGATCGTGCCATTGTGCACTTCTTCAGCCTGGGTGACAGAGTGGAAACCTTTTATCAAACAACAACAACAACAAACTGGCAGGATGAAGGCTGGTGGAGAACGGATAACTGTAATAAACAGTAGATCTTTCTACCCATCTTATATTAATAGTTACTTCAGGAGAGGGATGCGGGTCTGATGACAAGCTTGAAAAATGGCATCTTTTGACCAGGGAAGCCAGCAAGTCAGTGAAGGCTGCCTCATAGTGCCCCACTTATTTGCCCTTTTATCTGCTTGTATCTCTTCCACTCAGAGCCCCGAAGCCAGGACAGGAGACGGCGGCAGCAGCCACTGACCCATCGCCCTGCAGGCAGCCTTGCTCCATCCCCAGCTCCTACTAGTTCTGGCCCAGCCTCCTCACACAAGCTGGGCTCCTGTCTACTGCCCGATTCACTCAACATACCAGGTCTGTACCCACTGCCACTGAAATCTGGGTTTGCCAGCCTCCTCCGTGGCCAGCCCAGGTTCTTTAAGCCTAGTTGGGAGACCAGGGGCATCAGTAATCCTCTTGGTATCCTAAACCTCTAACACTGGTGCCTTTGTATAGGAAGCTGGAATTGATTAGTCTTTATGTAATAAAACAATAGTTAACATTTATTGAACATTTACTATGTGCCAGGCACTGCTCTACACATTTAATCTCATTTAATCCTCATTTTTACAGTTGAGGAACCTGAGGACTTTTTGTCTACCTGCAAAGTGCTACTTATGCAAATTCCCTCACTCCAGGAGCTGGGCAACATTAGACAAAACAGGAGAATGAAAAAAGCATGACAGGTCTTTCTCCTGTCAACACTGCTAAATGTTGTGTGCAGCCGTATCATTCACACAAAACTTAGGCCTTTATCTCTTCTTTTTTAAATTACAGACCCAGCTATATAAAGAAATGGATGGGAATGATTTTAAGATTGTAGTCCAACATGTTCTACCTCACTCAAAGACCCCTACTGCCAACCTGTCTACTCTCCTCAGTGGGTAGCACTGAACCCAACAGTCCTGGGTAGAGCTAACTTGATCCTCAAATGCTAAACATATGATTGGGGTAGGCCCTGCGGTCTATAAATTGACACAGGATTTAAGCTTGGGTGCATTCCGATTCTAGCCTGGAGTTGCTGCTCCACCCCTTGGACCAGACTAGAGCCTCAACCAGGGGTGAGTTTGCTGCCCAGGCAACATCTGGAGACATTTTTGGTTGTTGCACTGAGGGGGGAGATGAGGAAACAGCATATATTGTTTAGAGACTAAGAATGCTACTAAACATCCTACAATGCACAAGACTACTCCCCACGATAAAGAATTATTCCACCCAAAATGTCAACGTGCCAAGGTTGAGAAACCCTGATCCTTTGGAAGTTACCTCCTCTTCTCTGTGACCCCTACCCTGATCAGTTTCCTCTGTTCCCTAGGGAGCGGCTGCTCACTCTTGTCCTCCGGGGACAAACCAGAGGCTGTCATGATAATCGGGAAAGGTCTGCTAGGGACTGGAGCTCGGATGCCCTGCATCAAGACTCGATTGCAGGTAATATTTTTGGGTCTTCAGCACAACTACTCTGGCAGAACCCAGCAAGGCACTGTTCCTCTGGGTAGTGGGAGGGAAAATGCTCAGCACTGCTTTACTGCCTCTACGCTTGGCCACATCAGAGAGCTTCTCTGGTGCCTGAGTGCCTGTCTGTCCAGTCCCCCTCCTGCCCTCCACCATCCCCATCAGCCAGGTCATTTGCTTGCTTTCAACCTGTCCCTGCCAGATATACCCCAACTTCAGCCTGCTAGCTTTGGCTTTCCCTGCCCCTGCCCTTAGCTTCTCCTCTCTTTCTGCCCAGACCTGCCCGAGGAGAGTTTCCGCCAGGAGGGGTCCCGGATTCCCCAGGTAACACATTTGGTTGCTGCTGCTAGGAACAGCCCTGCCACCAACTCCGATTCAGTCCAGATCCCCATGCTAGGTAAAGTTGAGTACAGGCAGAAGCTGACTGGATGGGTGAAGTGTACACTGCTCTGGCAGGGGCTGAGGCATAGAGGGCTCTGAGAGAGGTCTACCAACCCTCACTATCTTTCTACACAGTGTTTCTCTACTCACCCAGACCTTAGTCATGGTATAGCCATGGCGGTTAAATGCTGGATCTGTTTGCCACCCCTAGTTATAGACTTGGAGTGCACAGTCATGGACTGAATCCAGGACTTCTCTGGCTATTATCGTGCCTCACCCTCTCAGCTAGAATTCAATGTCCCAGTACCTCTACTGATCCCTATACTACAACACTCTAATGCATGGAAACTCTAGAAGCAAACTAAAAGCAAAAAAACATCATGGAAGAATCTAGCCTCTCAGCACAAACCCTGTCCACACAGGCTAGGCCCAGGTTGGGCCGGGGCTCACCGCCGACTCGCAGAGGGATGAAAGGCTCTTCAGGCCCCACATCCCCTACCCCCCGGACCAGGGAGAGCAGTGAGCTGGAGCCGGGACCCTGCTCTGCTAAACCAGGGTGAGCACTTGGGTCCAGTCCTTCACCCCACCCCTCACTTCTGTCCCCTCATTCCCATTTCTGTCATTCAGAATAATTTTCTGCCTTCCCTACTCCTTTTGAGCACAAAGACTAAATGTACTTTCATTAAGAATCTAGTCCCTGATTTTTTTTTCCCCCACCATGGCCACAGTCTTCAATCCAAAGGAAAACAACTTTTAGTTAGGGCCTAAGGCCTAGGAGCTGGCTGGTTCCAGCAAGAGACCACTGTGCAGTAACTAACTTGCCATCCTTACCCATCTTCATCTTGCTTCACTTCTTTCACTTCCCAGCCCCTGGTTAGCAGAACAGAAGAGGAGCAGAGTTTTCATAGTCCTGATTCCTCTCTCTTCTCTGTTGCAGGCTGCCTCAGGCCAGGCCCCCACGGCCCCGCTCTGCCCCTGCCTTTTCTCCTATATCCTGTAGTCTGTCTGACTCCCCATCCTGGAATTGTTACAGCGGGGGTCCCTTGGGCCAACCTGAGGTTTGTTTTGTCCCTAAATCTCCCCCACTCACTATTTCTCCCCGGGTCTGATAATGCCTTTATGTTGAAGCCCAAGATATAGCCCCAAGATGGGGTAACACGTGGGAAATATGCTAGTTCCCCTCCAGGCCGCTGATTCCATGTGACAGCCGTTAAGTCCTTGGAATGCCAGCCACGCTGTCCAAAGCATTAAAGAGCAGCACCTTGAGACAGAACAAAACAGGGACCTGCCACCCCTTCCTTCCCTCCACAGCACAAGATTTTGGGACCACAAAAAAAATCTATATTTTTATATTGGGGGGAGGGAGTAGAAAAGCAAGCCCCTATACTGGGCCCTATTCAGTGGCAGCTTCTTGTTCCATAGGATTAAGAAGACTTTGAGGAAATAAAAGTTGTTTGGAAAAATCCAGGTGTAGTTGCTTTGTATGTTGTGATGGGTAGAAGGGATGAAGTGAAGTGTGAAGGCCCCTCATACCCTCCATCTTGCCTCAGACTATGTCCTGGAACCCTAGAAAAGAGGGGGAAAGACCTGAGGTAAGGAAAATGCTGCAGCTTTCCTCCGGGGATTCCTTCAGGAAAGTAACGTCTATCCATATTCCCTTTATACTTGTGACCCACACTTAAGGCTGGCTCCAAAGCCCCCGCTTCCTTCTCTATAGCTTCGGTCAGCAGCCAACCCCTGGCCTCAGAACATGGAAACAGAATTCTACATCTGTCACCCCCTCACCAAAAACATTCTGCCCAAATAAGGTCTAAACAACCTGGGGAAAGTGGGAGCTATTTAAGAACCCAAATCCTTATACTTGGATGGTACCCTCGGTACCTTCGTTCCTACCGGTGTCAGTGCCTCCTTACAACTATACTCCCAACTTGGGCATCTACCTATTAAGGACAAGATGGGGGCTGTGAGGGTTAGGAAACCCACTCCCATTCTAGCAGGGAACAGTTTACAGGGAGGGGACAGCGCGCTCTCTACTCTGTGCAGATAAAGGGGACCAGTTCTGGACTGTATCACGCTTGGCCCGACACTTTCTGATTGGAAGTTTCGAACCCTGCTACCCCTGGCGCGGCCTCGCCACTCAGCTCTGGGGGCTGGGCGCTACAGCCCCGGCCGTTACCTGGGGCGGAGAAAGCGCCACTTTCATTCCTGCTTCTTGGGATTGTTGACGGCCACGTAGTGATAGAGAACAACAAGCAAGAAGAGCGACACGCCCAGCATGTTGGCGAAGATGGCGAGCTGCACGTCCGTGATCATCCTGCGGAGGAGACAGGGGCTGAGCCGCGCGGGCTGGCGCACTCCTCGCCCTCGCAAGGACCCGTCCTTGCCCCACGGGCCGGCCACGGCCACGGCGGGACTAGCCCGTGGGACGGCGCCTGCGTGCCTCTCACCTGACTAGTCCGGCTCGGCTCCGACGCCGCCAACGAACAAGCCCGAGGTAGGAGACCTGGACCGGAACTTCGTAGCGCCAACTCAGGCCCGAACCAGCCGCTTCCGGCGGGGGGCGCGGTCGGGACGGCCTCTCTAGCCCCACCGTCTCGTCGGCTCCGCGCGGCGCCCCACGGCCGCGACTGGGGCGGGGCCACGGGCGCGCCTGCGGTGGGAGGTCCAGCCGTAGGGGGTGGGGCGGGGCCGCGGACGCGCGCCTGGGCCGGGCACGGCACAGCTGGTCGCAGCTGGCTTGGCTCGGGAAGCGGCTAGCGAAGCCGTGGTGGCCGCCTCCCCGGGGCGGAGGAGTGGGCTGGGGCGAGGGTGCAGCGGCGGGGCCGGCGTGATACTCCAACCCCCTTCCGGCCCCGGCCCTCGGTACTGTTGCCCACCCTTCGCTTCCCGGCCGGGCCCAACCAGGTGCTTCCTTTGGGCCCTGCCCTCAGTGCCCTCTCCCTGGCTCGGGCGGCGGGGACAGGAGTGGGAGGCGTTGTAGAATGGGGACAGGGCGGGGGCTGCCGGGTGCTCCTTTCTCCGGCGCCAGCCTTTGTGACCCACATGCAACCAAGTAGAACCATCCTGCCTTTTGTGATCTGACCAGGATCTTAGCCGGGCTCCCTCCCTCCACGCTAACCCCGGAGCTGGGCGTCGGAAATAGGGCGGACCCTCCCGGAATCAAAACCCAAACCGTGGGACTTCGGCCAAGTGGGAAATCACCCCCCGGATGTGAGGGAGGGAGAAGGGGAGAAATGGAGAAGGGGAGGAAGGGCTGGGACAAGCAAGAGGGGTCCTGGGTTCAGAACAGATTAGGTCGCCGAAGAGAACGAAGAGCGGTGGCTGCGGGTTACCCGAGGGTCTCTGGCGAGGGGAGAGGCACCCTGGAACTCTCCAAGCCTCTGCCCAGCCAGAACTTTCTCCCCCTCACTCCATGCTTTCTCTCAACTTCACCATAAAAGGGAACGGCACCGAGCCAGGCCGGGGCCGGGGGCTGGGCTGTTGCTCTGGAGCTGTCAGGGGTAATGGAAGCCAGTTGCTTTGCGGTAGAGGGGGGCCAGGGCTCAGGGGAGGCCTCTGCTTCTCGGAGCCAAAGAAAACTCTACAGGAGATGCTATGAGCTTGGGACAGGGGACCAGTTTGCCGCCCGTGTGCACTGAGCTGGGGATGCACTATCCCAAAGTGGCTTCCCTGGTCTGGGACCATCAACAGTTTGTCCCCCAGGGCTTCAGCCCGGTGACTCCTAAACATAAGCCCTGCCTTTAGTAGTCTGTAGTTCCCGTGGCCTCCCCCCACCTCACCACCACCTCACCACCAGCCCCCACTCAATATTTCCCAGAAGCTTCATATTTAGAAAGCCGAGTCCCCTCCACATAACACTGGTGAAACCCCAGACAGGTACTCCCTTATGCCTCTCTCAGTTAGCAGTCTGTTTCCAGCTCCCCTCTGGGAGAGTAAGGGTCTAGGTCTTAAGGATTACACATCATTATGCTTTATGTCTCCTGGAAATTTGAAGCAGATCCAAGTCCAACCAAACACTTGGGTCTACTGTTGAATCAGAACTAGCCCTCCCTTTTAAAAATAAGCTCTACCTTTAGGCCGGCCGTGGAAGTTAAACTTTCTAGACTGAAAATGACATGAAAGAAAGCCTTGGAAGTGCTTAAAACCAATTGACCCAGGTGCATAGTATTCTAGACTCTCAGAGCCGAAAGGGGCCTTCAGAATCATGAAGAAGGAAACTGGCCAGGCATGGTGGCTCATACCTGTAGTCCCAACATTTTGGGAAGCCAAGGTGGGTGGATCACCTGAGGTCAGGAGTTCAAGACCAGCCTGGCCAATATAGTGAAACCCCGTCTCTAGTAAAAATACAAAAATTAGCTGGTAGTGCACGCCTGTAATCCCAGCTACTCAGGAGGCTGAGACAGGAGACTTGCATGAACCCAGGAGGCAGAGGCTGCAGTGAGCCGAGATTGCACCATTGCACTCCAGCACTCCAGCCTGAGCAACAGAGACCGACCCTGTCTCAGGGAAAAAAAAAAAAAAAAAAAAGGGAAGAAAAGTGAGGCCCAGCAGGTAATTGATTTCACCAAGTTTCTACAAACTGGTGAAAGAGCAGTGTCACCTCTTCCTCCTACCTCCACTCCATGTTCCAAGTCAGACTGGACTCAGTAGGTTGTCCTAGGGTTAGGCACAAGAGGGAAAGGATTTATTTTAGGACCACCCAGAAATTCATTCACCTCACAGAACTTCCTGTGCCTAGGTCAGTGAGTCTTTATCAGCCTTGAGTGGGTCATTTGGCCCAGTGCCTGGAAGAACTGAAACAAAAAACAGTCTATGAGACTGAACTAGACTTAACTAAGTACTGACATATCTCGAACCAAGCTTGGATAGAAAACTATTTGGGAAGTGAGACAGGCACAGCCTCATCCTGGGGGGATTTGGGAGGATGTGGAGGGAAATGACTGGGGGGCACTTGTGGAGCTCAATCTCTGTGATTAGTGTGACATTTTCAAGGAAAGGACTGGCCAGAATTAGGCTCAGGAGTGAGAAAGCAACAAGACCCGGGAGAAGGGGGACTGGGTTCAGGGAGGTGGGCTACTAAAGTATTAAACCTGGAGGAAGAGCTAAAAGGAAAAGTAAAGTGTATCTCTTTGGAGAAAAGTGGGCTTTTGCTCAAGACTCCCCACAAACTTGAATTCCCATGTGGATTGGCATGACCCAAGGTCCAAATCACCTTTTTATTTTTATTTTTATTTTTATTTTTTATTTTTGATATGAGTCTCGCTCTGTCACCCAGGCTGGAGTGCAGTGATGCAATCTCAGCTCATTGCAACCTCTGCCTCCCAGGTTCAAGCGATTCTCCTGCCTCAGCCTCCTGGGTAGCTGGGATTATAGGAGTGTGCCACCACGCCCGGGTAATTTTTGTATTTTTGGTAGAAATGGGGTTTCACCATGCTGGCCAGGCTGGTCTCCAGCTCCTGACCTCAAGTGATCCTCCTGCTTCGGCCTCCCAAAGTGCTAGGATTACAGGCGTGAGCCACAGCACCAGGCCCCAACTCGTATTATTCCCCCCTTTTCCCTCCCAATATTCAGTCCTCTGACAGAGAGGCTAGACATAAAATGCTCCTTATTGCTGGTGCCCATGGCTGTCCTGACCCTGGTCATGAACTCATTGCTCAGTCACTGAAGCTGAATGAATGAGTTAATTGCCTCGTAGGGCCAATTGGCACTAGATCCTTGGAAATTACCCAATTTGGAGAGGTTGTAAAATAGATCATGTCCTAGTGCCACCAGGAACTTAGCTTTTTGGGGGGTCAAGAACTCTTACCAATTGCTTTGGAAATTTATGGCTGCCTGCCAATACCACCACCAGAATGTCACTGCCACCATCACCACTACCACTGCACTCTAACTTTAGTCTCCACTGCAGCCTGTTTGCCCACTCAAGCCAGCAAGGGGAAGCGTCCTCCCTGGTGAACTCAGAGCCACTGATACCTTTGTGATCTCACAAACATTCATGACAGCTCCTAGGTCTTGTCTTCTAATTACATAAAAGCAAATGAAATGCAACCTACTGCAACTATATTTCAAAGCCAATATTTTTTACTTGATACACTTAAATTATACACAGATGTTTGAACTTCAGAGTGTAGGAGAGGGAATGGGTAACAACTGGGCAGTGACAAGATGGCTGGGGTGACTTTTCAGGTTGCGAGAGGCCTCCTAAGGGCAAGGAGAGGGAGACGAGCAGAGAAAGAAAACCCATAGCAGCAGCTGGGGCAATCTGGAGGGGAAGTGGGTTGGCTTCCTGCCAGGGCCAGAGCCAGAGCCTGGAGACCAGGGACAAAGCTGCAGCCTTCCACTGACAACTTCTTTGAAATCGGGATCTCCTGTGAACATTTCCTTCAAATCTCCCTGTGTGCTGATACCCAGGGTTCTAAGGGGCAACTACAAATTTCCGTTTCTGTTTGTTCCAGCATTTTCACCACCACCCCTACTGTTTTGTCCTGAGTCAGTCTCACTCTGTTGCACAGGCTGGAGCGCAGTGGCGCGATCTTGGCTCACTGCAGCCTCCGCCTCCAGGGCTCAAGCGATTCTCGTGCCTCAGCCTCCTAAGTAGCTGGGATTACAGGCACACACCACCACACTGGCTAATTCTTGTATTTTTAGTAGAGACAGGCTTTCACCATGTTGGCCAGGATGGTGTCGAACTCCTGACCTTATGGGATCTGCCCACCTCGGCCTCCCAAAGTGCTGGGATTACAGGCATGAGCCATCGTGCCTGGCCTAATTTTTGTATTTTTAGTAGAGATGGGGTTCACCATGTTGACCAGGCTGACCTCAAACTCCTGATCTCAAGTGATCTTCCCACCTCAGCCACCCAATGTGCTAGGATTACAGGCTTGAGGCACCACACCCAGCCTGACCCTGTCTTTTCACAAACATTTCTCTTAGCCATCAAGGTCACATTCTGGGTCATAGGATATCGGAGGTAAGACGGTTCAGAGTTGCATTGATGATTTGATGGCATTCATTCTCATGGCTTCCACCTATTACCCTGCATATGTCGGAAGAATCAATGGTCCACCATTGCTAACCATCCTGGACACTGGTTTCCACTAGGATGTGTTACTCTTATCTTAAATTCAGTATGTTCAAACTATGATCACTTTTCTTTCCTCCAAACCTGCTCTCTTCCCAACTTCCCCATCCTGGCTCAAATCTGGAATCTTCTCTTGTGTCTCCCTTCATGTGGTTCCTCATTACTCAGGCAGTCACCACGCAGTTACAATGTTCCCTGCCTATCCATGGTCACTGTCACCACCAGAACCCAAGACTGCATCACTTTGCAATGTAGAATTTGGAAGGAACTTCAGATGATGCATAGACTCCCAGTGGTGTCATGGGATTTGCTGGGTCATAGATAGTGACAGGAGGAACTGGGACTACACTGCCTGTGCTCTGACACTGTATTCAATATTATCACTCATAATATCTTCCTTTGTGTATGCGTATATGCTTCTACTCAAAAACTTGCAATACAACCTCATAACCAGTCATTTGAGCCTCTCCCTAATTTCCACAATCTACTTCTCTGAATTTCGGTCCCATTTTTTCCTGACACAAAAAAAGAGCTAACGTTGATTGAGCATTTACCATTTGCCAGGCACTGTTCTAGAATGTTTACACGCATTGACTTACTTAATCCTCGTAAAGTGGGATGGAGAGTCCTGTTATTCCTATGTTATAGCTGAGGAGACTGAGGCAGGCCACTCTTCCTGAGCCTGAAATCTCTCTCCTTGCCTTGTCTCTGTTCTTGACTCCTGCCCCCCACCCCCACCCCCGCCCCAATGCTGTTCAGCTTCTGTCTTTTCCAGCCTCTCCTTTGACTGCCTCCCTCAGGCAGCTATCTTTTCCCTCCTCCTAGCTGGAACATACATCATCCCTCTTTCCTGCCCCTTGGCACTTGTTCTGTCCTGGCTTGTGACAGTTCTCTGTTTGGGGGCTTGTGTCCCATTCTCCAACAACCTCAGTTGCTCCTAAGTGGACAGCGTCTGAGTCTTACCTATGCCTTTGCTACCTGGGCACCTCCGCAGTGCCTGGCACACAGCATTCTCCTGTCTCCTTTCTGTCTTGTTCTTCTGTTTCTTTCTCCAAAGCATCCCACCACCTGGAGACCCTGGTCAAGCACTGAGGGTTAGGTGGTGACAGGGACCAAGCTTTTAGATCAAGATGGCGCAGGTGGAACTTTCAGGTCAGGCTGACGGCCCTTTGCCTGTCACTGAGAGCTATCAGACTCACCTCCAGACTAGGGACTGACTGCCTCTGCTGCTCTAGAGGTCGGTCCCGATTCACCTCACCCCACCTCCACCCAGTTATGGCCTGACCGTCACCAAAACAAGCCCAGGACCCATTTTCATTTATCCCTTTAAGAAAGGTTCTTTGTCTTCCTGCCCACGTGCCCTCTCCTGCTTGACAGAAGCCTGCTCCCCATTGCTAGGTGCCTTTCTTCCTCTTCTTCTTTTTTTTTTTTTTTTTTTGAGACAGAGTCTCGCTCTGTTGCCTAGGCTGGAGTGCAGTGGCGCGATCTTGGCTCACTGCAACCTCCTCCTCCTGGGTTCAAGCGATTCTCCTGCCTCAGCCTCCTGAGTAGCTGGGATTACAGGCACACGCCACCACGCCCGACTAATTTTTGTATTTTTAGTAGAGACAGGGTTTCACCGTGTTGGTCAGTCTGGTCTTGAACTCCTGACCTTGTGATCTGCCCGCCTTGGCCTCCCAAAGTGCTGGAATTACAGGCGTAAGCCACCACACCCGGCCCTTTCTTCCTCTTCTGTCGTCTGTGGATTTCCCATCTGCCTCAGTGGAGTAAGGACTCCTTTTCCTTCCTGGCCCAGTGGCACATTCTCCTCTCCTCCTTTCTCCCAAGTCACTGACCCGGTATTTAGTGTGTGTTCTCAGCCTTACCACTGATTTGCTGTGTTACCTTGGACAAGTTACTCTCCCACTCTGACCTCAATTTTCACATCTCTAAAAGGAGACGGCTGGACTAGATGGTGAGTGAAGTCCTGCTGAGCTCTCCAAGTTCATTCTCCCTTGTCCAGTCCTTCCATCCCGCCCTCCCCTCTGGGCTCCCTCTCTGGGGCCCTCTCCCCCAGGGGAGGCCTGCTCCAGCCCCAGGGGAGCTGCGACTCTGGCTCCCGTTCCCCCGTCTGAGTGACCAGCCCTGGGCCTCCTTCCCAGCTTTGGCCCTGGCTCCATGTGGCCCATCTGAGAGGCTGGCCTCAAGCCCGGCGGCAACTCCACATTTCTGTTTTTCCTTTTTTTTTCCCTCTTTCCCGGAGTTAACAAGAAGCAGATGTGGCGCACGATGGTTGGAGAGGTGGGGGGAGGAAGGGGGAGGCAGGACCGCCAGCCAGACAGGGGGGAAGGGAGGGGAGCCAGCAGGGAGGAGGAGGCCAGGGCCCGCCCCACGGCCACTCTCGTGCCTCCGAACAGCCACAGGGGCAAAGCCCTGTCACCCCCAGGATCCGGTCATCAGGGAAAGAGGACAGGGAGACCAGAAGAGGGCCAGCTGGGACGAGGGGGCGGAAGCCCAGGACACAACTTCTGAGCCACAGCTCCTGAGAGGGGCAGGGACCAGAGGCCATAGGGGGCACAGAAAACAAACCCCCTCAGAAGTGAAGAGAAGAGCGGAAGGAACCGAGCAGGGACGGACAGGAGCTGAGGAGGAAAGAGGAGGGGAGAGGGGTCAGGCCAGGCAGTCAAGGAGAAGACGTGTGGACAGGGGCTGCCGGCAGGAAGCTGGGACGGACAGGACAGGCTCGCGCTGTCCTGTGGAGCAGCAGCATCCCTGGGGCCGGCAGAGGAGCCAGTGGCTGGGCGGCATGAGTCTCTGAGGGCCACTGTGGAGCACCCCACCATGGCCCCCCGCACCCTCTGGAGCTGCTACCTCTGCTGCCTGCTGACCGCAGCTGCGGGGGCCGCCAGCTACCCTCCTCGAGGTTACAGCCTCTACACGGGGTCCGGTGGGGCCCTCAGCCCTGGGGGGCCCCAGGCCCAGAGCGCCCCCCGGCCAGCCAGCCGCCACAGGTAAGAGTCTGGGTCCCAGCCTGAGGCTTGGGTGGTGAAAAGGGTCTCAGAATGCCACCTCCGCCTGGCTCTCTGCCCTGGGCTGTGTCCCCTAATGCAGGGCAGAGGGGGAGTGAGAGGCCCATCCATCAGGTGGCTCCTCACATGCCCACCTTCCCACGGCACCTTTTCCAGGACCCCCTGAACACATATGCTCCCTGGGTCACCTAGGGGGTCTGCTCCCACATGCCCCCATGGGGCCCTGCAGTTATATACCCAGGGAAGCTGCCCTGAGGGGAGCAGGCCAGGCCTTCCTGCCAGCTGCCCTCTGTATCCCAGCCCCAGAGCCTCAGGGAGACCTTTTGTCCCCTTCTAGGGCTCCCTTGGCCCCATCTAGTAATCCATAATTCTGACACCACTCCCGCTCTGTTCCCTCCAGCCCTTCAGCCAGACACAGATCAGAGGCCAGCATGAATGGGGCCAGGAGTATAGAACTGCAAGAGGGGCAGGCTCATCAATGGCTTATTCTCTACTTAACCCCGAGCTGGCCTGCCCGTCCTCTCCCGGAGGGGTGGGGTGGAAGCCAGTGTTCAGATCACCCACAGGGCCCAGCCTGGCTGTGCGCACACGGCATGCCAAACTGGGGACTGAGACAGGCCCAGAAAGGGACACACGTGATCGTGTACATTCAGAGGCTCCCCAGGGCCTCACCGCCATGAGGGCTGACTGCTCTGTGGTTGTGGTTTACCATTCTGCACCACTCCTCATCTTGAAAAGTCTTTATCTGCCCCTGCTACACAGGAAAGCGTGGGGGACAGGGAGGGTGGCCCTGCCAAAGTCCTTGCTGTCACTGATCCCCAAGGGCCCTGCATCTTTGGAGCCTTCCTCAGCCCCTCTGGTAGCCCCTGGGCCCTCCTCCAGGACGTGTATCTTTGGTCCTTGGACCCAGAGGGGGTTGTACCTACAGGAACTGGTGTGCCTATGTGGTGACCCGGACAGTGAGCTGTGTCCTTGAGGATGGACTGGAGACATATGTCAAGTACCAGCCCTGTGCCTGGGGCCAACCCCAGTGTCCCCAAAGCATCATGTGAGTCCCAGGGCCGGGGAATGGGCCCTCAGTGGGAACTGGGTGAGGGCAGATGGTGGGTGGCTGACTCAGGGAGTCTGTACAAAGCAGGGAGCGAGGGCAGGACAGGGTCTAGGGTCGCAGCCATTTTGAGGAGATACTGAGACAACAGTTTGGCTGGTGGGAGACTGAGGGCAAATCTGCCTCGCGCGCCAGCCCCAGATGCCTTCTCTGGGATGGCTCAGGCTCAAGCAGAGGAGTTCAAGGTTTCAGCACAGGGCAAGGGAAGGAAGAGCAGGGATTTAGCCCTTGACCAAAAAGCTGACAGCTGTCAGCTGAGCAAGGCCACATGTGGGACAGTAAGAGGGACCCAGCCTGAGGGACAGGCCATGCCCACCAGCAGCTGCCTACCCCTTGGGACAGGGACCAGGGTCACTAACAATACAGGGAGGAATAAAGAGGCCTCCTTCTGCCTCTGCCAGGTACCGCCGCTTCCTCCGCCCTCGCTACCGTGTGGCCTACAAGACAGTGACCGACATGGAGTGGAGGTGCTGTCAGGGTTACGGGGGCGATGACTGTGCTGAGAGTCCTGCTCCAGCGCTGGGGCCTGCATCTTCCACACCACGGCCCCTGCCCCGGCCTGCCCGCCCCAACCTCTCTGGCTCCAGTGCGGGCAGCCCCCTCAGTGGACTGGGGGGAGAAGGTGAGTGTGGGAGCTGCTGCGAGGGCGGCAAGTGCCAGATGGTGATCCGATGCAATGGGAAATGTGGGGCCAGGCTGCTGGGGGAATCCCCCATGCTCTATGCCAGAAAGAAGAGAGGGGCAGAAGGGAGTTAGTGAGATCGCAGAGATTCCCTGCCCGTGTGTGTGTGTGTGTGTGTGTGTGTCTTGGTGTTTGTGTGTGAGAGAGCACGCAAAAGATGGAGAGACAGAAAAAGAAGGCTGAGAAAGAGAAGGTGCTCGCACACGCCCACATGTGGGCAAGATCCTTCAAACAGCTGCAGGAGAAGGGGGCATTCCTTTGAGAAGCTTGGTCCATGGGGACAGACAGTTGAGACTACAAATCCTAGCATGCATTGCACCTGACTACAGATCCCAGACCCCTCCGTGGCCTCTGTAGACCGCAGGTCCCAGCATGCAGCAGTCCCTGTGGCTTGCCTTCCCTCGTGCTTGCTGCACACCGGATGTGCTGTTTCCCTGCCCCGAGATAGCCGTACTATAATTATGCAAACAGGAACTCCTGGCCAACTCTCACCGTCCACAGAGCCTCTTCTTTGTCCCCATGGTGTTGCAGGGAAGGAAGTGTCACCCAGTGGTAGCTGCTCTTGTGGCATCCAAAGTGCCTCCCCTACACTCCCATTTCGCCCCTCTTGACAGCCCCATGACAGAAGAGTGTCATTATCCTTTCACAGAAAAGGAAAGTTTCCGAGAAGTTAAGAGGCACTCTGGGCAGGTGGAAAGGACGTGGACCTGGGGGCCGGATAGATGGCCGAGGTTTGAAACTTAGCATTGCCACTTATTAAACCTGTGATCCATGGCCAGGCTCCTAATATCTCTGGTCCAGTTTCCCAGCCTATATGATGGGAAGAGTTCATGGTATCTCCCTAGGGGAGTTGTTGGAGAACAGAGTCATGTTCAAATTTGGCCTAGAGGCATTCAGTGAATGGAGTTTCCTTTTTTTCATCTTGCCAAAATCACCCAAAGGACAGACAGAGCCAGCCTAGGCATCTTACCCTTGCTGGAGCTGGGGTGAGCAGGGGCCCTGAGCTTTGGGGTCCAGCCTCTCTGCCTTCTGCCTTCCCCTCTCCTTAGGTCCTGGGGAGTCAGAGAAGGTGCAGCAGCTGGAGGAACAGGTGCAGAGCCTGACCAAGGAGCTGCAAGGTCTGCGGGGCGTCCTGCAAGGACTGAGCGGGCGCCTGGCCGAGGATGTGCAGAGGGCTGTGGAGACAGCCTTCAACAGGAGGCAGCAGCCAGCTGACGCGGCTGCCCGCCCTGGGGTGCATGAAACCCTCAACGAGATCCAGCACCAGCTGCAGCTCCTGGACACCCGCGTCTCCACCCACGACCAGGAGCTGGGTCACCTCAACAACCATCATGGCGGCAGCAGCAGCAGTGGGGGCAGCAGGGCCCCAGCCCCAGCCTCAGCCCCTCCGGGCCCCAGTGAGGAGCTGCTGCGGCAGCTGGAGCAGCGGTTGCAGGAGTCCTGCTCTGTGTGCCTGGCCGGGCTGGATGACTTCCGCCGGCAGCAGCAGGAGGACAGGGAGCGGCTGCGAGCGCTGGAGAAGCTGCTGGCCTCCGTGGAGGAGCAGCAACGGCACCTCCCCGGGCTGGCCGTGGGACGCAGGCCCCCTCAGGAATGCTGCTCTCCAGAGCTGGGCCAGCGACTGGCAGAGCTGGAGCGCAGGCTGGATGTGGTGGCCGGCTCAGTGACAGTGCTGAGTGGGCGGCGAGGCACAGAGCTGGGAGGAGCTGCGGGGCAGGGGGGCCACCCCCCAGGCTACACCAGCTTGGCCTCCCGCCTGTCTCGCCTGGAGGACCGCTTCAACTCCACCCTGGGCCCCTCGGAGGAGCAGGAGGAGAGCTGGCCTGGGGCTCCTGGGGGGCTGAGCCACTGGCTGCCTGCTGCCCGGGGCCGACTAGAGCAGCTGGGGGCGCTGCTGGCCAATGTGAGCGGGGAGCTGGGGGGGCGGCTGGATCTGTTGGAGGAGCAGGTGGCAGGGGCCATGCAGGCATGCGGGCAGCTCTGCTCTGGGGCCCCTGGGGAGCAGGACTCTCAGGTCAGCGAGATCCTCAGTGCCTTGGAACGCAGGGTGCTGGACAGTGAGGGACAGCTGCGGCTGGTGGGCTCAGGCCTGCACAGGGTGGAAGCAGCGGGGGAGGCCCGGCAGGCCATGCTGGAGGGACTACAAGGGGTTGTGGGCCGGCTCCAGGATCGTGTAGATGCCCAGGATGAGACAGCTGCAGAGTTCACCTTACGGCTGAATCTCACTGCGGCCCGGCTAGGCCAACTGGAGGGGCTGCTGCAGGCCCATGGGGATGAGGGATGTGGGGCCTGTGGTGGAGTTCAAGAGGAACTAGGCCGCCTTCGGGATGGTGTGGAGCGCTGCTCCTGCCCCCTGTTGCCTCCTCGGGGTCCTGGGGCTGGTCCAGGTGTTGGGGGACCAAGCCGTGGGCCCCTGGACGGCTTCAGCGTGTTTGGGGGCAGCTCAGGCTCAGCCCTGCAGGCCCTGCAAGGAGAGCTTTCTGAGGTTATTCTCACCTTCAGCTCCCTCAATGACTCACTGAATGAGCTCCAGACCACTGTGGAGGGCCAGGGCGCTGATCTGGCTGACCTGGGGGCCACCAAGGACCGCATTATTTCTGAGATTAATAGGCTGCAGCAGGAGGCCACAGAGCATGCTACGGAGAGTGAGGAGCGCTTCCGAGGCCTGGAGGAGGGACAGGCACAGGCCGGCCAGTGCCCCAGCCTAGAGGGGCGATTGGGCCGTCTTGAGGGTGTCTGTGAACGGTTGGACACTGTGGCTGGGGGACTGCAGGGCCTGCGCGAGGGCCTTTCCAGACACATGGCTGGGCTCTGGGCCGGGCTACGGGAAACCAACACCACCAGCCAGACGCAGGCAGCCCTGTTGGAGAAGCTGGTGGGGGGACAGGCGGGTCTGGGCAGGCGGCTCGGTGCCCTTAACAGCTCCCTGCAGCTCCTGGAGGACCGTCTGCACCAGCTTAGCCTGAAGGACCTCACTGGTGAGGGGACAAAAAGCATGAGGGGACCCCTTTCAAGCCCCTTACTTTTCTTCCCCCTCCCCCAGCCCAGCTTCCAACTCATCTGCTTTCTCCTTGCTTTTCCCAGCATGAATTGCAGCCCCAACCACTATTCCAGGTGTTAGAGTTTGCCTGCAAGGGAGGATGCAAGGTCCTAGCTCCCTGCCCTCCCTCTGGCTGCTCACTAGGCCTGTGGGTGGAGAGAGGATGTTGCTGTGCCAGCCAGGGATCCAGCATATGCAGCAAGGGACCCTATCGCCCCCTCAGTCTGCAAAGCTCCACCTGTTCCATCTATCTTCTCCCTGTTCATGAAGCCACTACCCACCTTCCTTACCCGTTGGAAACTCCTTTTATGGCCCTCTTTCAACTCAATTTTGTCACTGTAGGGCCTGCAGGAGAGGCTGGGCCCCCAGGGCCTCCTGGGCTGCAGGGGCCCCCAGGCCCTGCTGGACCTCCAGGATCGCCAGGCAAGGACGGGCAAGAGGGGCCCATCGGGCCACCAGGTATGTGCACTGAGACCCTTGCTGCAGTGAGGGTTGCCACTGCCCACCCTCCAACCCTGACCCCCCTCTGGCAGCCCCAGGCTTGACATTCCACTCTGAACTTGACAAGGGGAACTGGGTCCTACCTGACTGATAGGGAAAATCAGAGGAAAGTGAGGAGGAACTGTGATAGTCACTGTGTTTGGTTAATGGGTAATAGGAGGCTAATGGATAATGTTGGCCCCACTGCAGTACTGGAGACTAAAGCTGAGTCTATTATGGCTGACTGGGGTGTGAAAAGCTGGGATGGCCCAGCAGTTGAACAGAATGGACCCTACCTATTCCTATTTTTCTTGATACCCCAATTCCTTCTTTGAAGTCCACGTAGCACCCAGCACAACAGGAGAGCCTCAGCAGATGTTTGCTGAGTGACAGTGAGAGCTGCTTTACTTCTCACTGCTCCCTTTCCTCTTCTCACAGGTCCTCAAGGTGAACAGGGTGAGTGCCTTTCATTTGATTCTTGGGGGGAGAAGCGACTAGGGGTTGGAGGATGGAGGTCCTCAGGCAGCCCTGGGCTGGGGATCCAGCAGGGGAAGGGGGCTGGCACTCTGCCCTGAGCATCCCCTTTAACACCCACCCTTCCTGCTCAGGAGTGGAGGGGGCACCAGCAGCCCCTGTGCCCCGAGTGGCATTTTCAGCTGCCCTGAGTTTGCCCCGGTCTGAACCAGGCACGGTCCCCTTCGACAGAGTCCTGCTCAATGATGGAGGCTACTATGATCCAGAGACAGGTAGGTCTGGGAGGGGCTGGGTTGAACAGTTGGAGAAATGGGTAAGGTGTGCAGTGTTATCTTCCCATTCTTGCCTCTTCCGACAGTGTGAATCTTTTCATTCTCTGAGTTGGGGAGACCTCGGCTCTTTCTTCATTTATTCATTCTCAGCCAGTGGGGAGAAGTAGTAGTCATTCATTCATTCATTCAGTAGATCTCTACTGGGGCCTGCTCCTGCCCAGGCACTGTTTTAAGGGCTGGGGATGCATAGTGAACAAAGCCCCAAGTTCCCTGCTGCTTGCATTCCAGTGAGGGGAAAAGACCCAGCGGGTCCCTCCCGAGTCCAGGAGTTCTGGTGCGCTCCCTGGAGCTTCCCTGGCCCCCCTGACTGCTATCCTTGTCCCCAGGCGTGTTCACAGCGCCACTGGCCGGACGCTACTTGCTGAGCGCGGTGCTGACTGGGCACCGGCACGAGAAAGTGGAGGCCGTGCTGTCCCGCTCCAACCAGGGCGTGGCCCGCGTAGACTCCGGCGGCTACGAGCCCGAGGGCCTGGAGAATAAGCCGGTGGCCGAGAGCCAGCCCAGCCCGGGCACCCTGGGCGTCTTCAGCCTCATCCTGCCGCTGCAGGCCGGGGACACGGTCTGCGTCGACTTGGTCATGGGGCAGCTGGCGCACTCGGAGGAGCCACTCACCATCTTCAGCGGGGCCCTGCTCTATGGGGACCCAGAGCTTGAACACGCGTAGACTGGGGTCCCGCCCGACGTGTGTACGCCGGCTGAAGAGACAGCGGGGGCGGCAGGCTCCCGGGGTCCCGCCTGGGACGCAGCACCCAGCCCTGGGCAAGCGCCGCACCCGGGCCCGCAGCGGCACCGCGCCCAGAGGTGCCTCTCCCCAGGCCCGGGGCGCGCCGGCTCAGGGAGGCCCAGGGCCGCTCATGGAGACTTTTGGCCTGGCGCGATCCCCCCGGAACCCCTCCAGGGCCGGCCTGCGGAAGAGCCGATCCTTGCACCCTCCGCTCCCTCCACTGGCCCTCCAGGCAGAGTCCCTGGGGCTCCAGGCTCCCCCGCGCGGGCGCCGCCCACCGCCGTACTAAACGATCCAGGAATAAAGACACTTGGTTTTTCTAAAAAAACTAAACGAACCGTTCTGCTCCGGTACCGGGTCGGGGGCTGCCCGGCGTGCACAGGGCACGGGGCGGGAGAGACCGTGGCCTCCGGAGGGAGCCCGGGGTACCGCACTGCGCTTGCCGCCTCCGCCCGGCTCGAGGCTGCTGGCGGTTGGCTCAGGCAGCAAGCGGCGCCTGCCCGGCTCCTGCGACATCTCCCTAGTGTCCCGCCCGTTTCGCCGGCGTCCGCCAGGGGGCGCTCGGCGTTCCCGCCACTTGAGGCTGCCGCCCACCCGGCGGGTCCTGCTGCTCCGCGGCGGAGGTGTGGCCTCGGCTGGGACTAACCCGGGCGGGGCGGGGCGGGCAGCAGCGACCACGGTCTTCAGGCAGGGCTGCAGATGCAGGCCCAACTCTACCTCGTGGGTCCAGCGTTGGGAGTCCGAGACGCAAGTGCAGCAGAGGGCGGGGCACGTAGCGCATTTCCAGCGCATTTTCTCTTTGCATTCTCGAGATCGCTTAGCCGCGCTTTAGAAAGGTTTCCATCAGCTCCGAGTCCATCTGACAAGCGAGGAAACTGAGGCTGAGAAGTGGGAGGCGTTGCCATCTGCAGGCCCAGGCAACTTGCTACGGGAAGACCGGGGGCCAAGACCTCCGGGTTGGCTTTCCCAGGCCAGCTTGGGTCTTCGGGTGTCGGGAGCAAGGGCCCTGCTCCTTTCGTTTCCTGCACCCCTCGCCGCTGCAGGTGGCTCCCTGGAGGAGGAGCTCCCACGCGGAGGAGGAGCCAGGGCAGCTGGGAGCGAGGACACCATCCTCCTGGATAACAGGCAGAGGCCGGGAGGAACCCGTCAGTCGGGCGGGCAGGAAGCTCTGGGATCAGCCTCATGGAAGAGAAGCAGATCCTGTGCGTGGGGCTAGTGGTGCTGGACGTCATCAGCCTGGTGGACAAGTACCCTAAGGAGGACTCAGAGATAAGGTAGGGGCGCCCAGGTCCCCAGGGGACCCCAGCGGCTGCTGCAGTCCGGCATTTGTGCCAGTGACCGAGGCAGCAGAGACCCCGCAGTGAGGCCCTGAGAGCCCAGCTTCAAGGCCGGGCCGGCGCCCTCTACCCGGGAATCCTGGGGGGCTCCCAGCATGAGAGAAGAGAGGAAGGAATGAGGTCTTTAATAAGACGACCCAGGATTTAATAGCATTGTGTTAGCCAATTTCCATTTCAACTCAGGGACGGTGTCAGGCATCAGGATCCCCATTTTACTGATAAGCAAGTATAGATTCAGAGACGAAGGGGCTTATCCAGGGGCACACAGCTACCAAGGTGCAGGACCCGTTTCCTGCTTCTGCTGCTTCTTTTTAAACCACATCAACATTTACTTCTAACTTATTTATCACACATATCTTGCACCTATTCCTGAGAAAGATTTGAGGTAGCTTACAGTAAAAAGTATGTACAGTTACACTATTGCAGAACATTTAAGACCGTGGTATTTGAGCTTTGACTATAGCTCAGGGCTTGCTGGTACTGGAGGCAAACATGAGATGTCATGGTTTATGTATGGATAGAACTGATTCATGAGCCCCGGCAAGCTTTTTCCTGGTGCTAAATTCCAAGAGGAGTTTGCCAGAAGTCCTCTTCACAAAGGTCAGTGAACACTGTTTAGTAGTGGAAACATCCTTTTCAGTTGTCTGCTAGAAACTGAAGTCACTGGTTGGTTCTTTTTTTTTTCTTTTTTTTTGAGACAGGGTTTCATTCTGTTGTCCAGGCTGGAGTGCAGTGGCGGCGCAACCATACCCACTGCAGCCTTGACCTCCCAGACTCAAGTGATCCTCCCACCTCAGCCTCCTGAGTAGCTGGGACCACACACGCACGTCACCATCACAGCTGTATTTTAAATTTTGTGTAGGGACAGGTTCTCACTATGTTGATCAGGGTGGTCTTGAGCTCCTGGGCTCAAGCAGTCCTCCTGCCTTGGCCTCTCAAAGTGCTGGGATTACAGGCGTGAGCCACTGCATCCAGCTGATTTGTTGGTTCTTTTTCTTTTTGAGATGGAGTCTCGCTCTATTGCCCAGGATGGAATGCAGTGGCACGATCTTGGCCACCTCTGCCTCCTGGATTCAAGCAATTCTCCTGCCTCAACCTCCTGGGTAGCTGGGATTACAGGCGTATGCCACCATGCCCGGCTTTTTTTTTTTTTTTTTTTTTTTTTTGTAGAGACAGGGCTTTTCTTTGTAGAGACATGTTGGCCAGGCTGGTCTCAAACTCCTGACCTCAAGTTATCTGCCCGTCTCAGTCCCCCAAAGTGCTGAGATTACAGGCATGAGCCACCACACCCGGCTTATTGGTTTTGTATTTCCTCTTGCTAAGGGCCCCACCATTAGTTACACTGTAATGCTGTGAAGGCATTTCTGTGGGGCGGGACACTAGCTTTCTCTTGGTGCAGTCAGTGAGTGCTTAGAACCCTGAGAATTGCTCCTGGGCTATATTAGTTGTCCCAGCTAAGAACTGGATAAGAGGCAGTTCAAGACTGAACTCCAGAAAGACACGACAGCACTGATGACTAACTGAGAGGCTAACTGAGGTGAGAGACCCCAGCACTCCCCAGGCTTTGGGGCCACAAAGCACCATCACATATATTATTTTATACTCTCCTCCCAGCAGCCCATGGAAACTGTGTAAAGATCAGTGAAATTCTTTATATACATAAAGAAGCTGAAGATTTGGAGAAGTTTTCTAAGGCCACAGAGTTCAATGGTGGCACAGCGGCAGCTGCAGCTCCTAGCATGGAGTCCAGGGTCCCTGCCCTCTGTCATCTCCTGTATACCCTGTCCCTTTGCTGTTCTTGGAGTTGACCCTTTACTTTGGTTTGCCAGAGGTTAGGGTCCCTTGCCAGGGGTGCAGGGACAGTGGGGAAGGGGCACAGGCATGCCACTGTGTGGATCTAACCCGCTGTGCAAGGTCGAGGCAGTCCCAGGGCATGGCACTCAGTGAGGAGTTGGGTTCATCTCAGGGGAACAGTGCAAATTCCAGGGCCACGGGTTCTCCGAGGACCATGGAGAGCCTGGGGAAAGACTCAGCACCTCTGTCAGAGCTGAAGTCCCGTTTCCTCTCAGCTTAATATTTCCGGAAGGTAGGGGAAGGAGGTCCTGCTAGCGCCCACACTGATGGGGCAGGTTCTGAAGGTGGACACTGAGAGAGGTCCCTCTCTAAAGAGCCCCTCCTCAATCTATCATGCTCCCTGCCCTCCAGGCCATGCCTCCCCCACAGCCCCATGGCCCTGGCTCCCTGCAGCCTGGCTCCTGGACTGTTGTGCCTCCCAGAGAAGCACATCTGAGTGGGGACCCAGACCTTCCTGGGTGTCTCAGCCTCGCCTGTCCCAGGGTCTCTGTGCTTCACAGGCAGTTGGGGACTCTTGGGAGCTGCCACCTGGAGCTCAGCCAGACCCCTGCGATGTGTCCCCTGCCTCCCAGAGTCCATACCAAGGAGAGACTTCCAGAAAGCATCCCCCTGCTCAGCTGAGCACTTTTTTTTCTTTTTTGAGACAGAGTTTCGCTCTTGTTGCCCAGGCTGGAGTGCAATGGTGTGATCTTGGTTCACTGCGACCTCTGCCTCCTGGGTTCAAGTGATTCTCCTGCCTCAGCATCCCAAGTAACTGGGATTACAGGCATGTGCCACCACACCCGGCTAATTCTGTACTTTTAGTAGAGACGGAGTTTCTCCATGTTGGTCAGGCTGGTCTCGAACTCTTGACATCAGGTGATCCACCTGCCTCAGCCTCCCAAAGTGCTGGGATTACAGGCATGAGCCACCGTGCCCAGCCTTCAGCTGAGCATTTCTGCACAGGAAATATCGGTGTGACTTTGAAGGGTTTCCCCAGAGTAAAATTCTTTTCTCTTTTTTCTTTCCTTCTTTTTTTTTTAAGACGGAGTCTCGCTCTGTCACCCAGGCTGGACTGCAGCGGCGTGATCTCTGCTCACTGCAAGCTCCGCCTCCCGGGTTCATGCCATTCTCCTGCCTCAGCCTCCTGAGTAGCTGGGACTACAGGTGCCCGCCACCACACCCAGCTAATTTTTTGTATTTTTAGTTTTTTGTATTTTTGTATTTAACAGGGTTTCACCGTGTTAGCCAGGATGCTCTTGATCTCCTGACCTCATGTTCCAACCACTTCGGCCTCCCAAAGTGCTGGGATTACAGGCGTGAGCCTCCGCGCCTGGCCGTCCCAGAGTAAAATTCTATACCCTTTCTTAGAAACCTCATCAAAGCTTGGGCCTAACTACTTTTAGTTTTAAAATACGGAGTAAATAGCAATGGCTTTGGGGTCAGGAAACTTGGGTTCCCACGTCAGCTTTGTCCTTCACTATTGATCAAGTCACAGATCCCTCAAGGTTCCTCCTTTCTTTTCGTAAAAATTTCTGTAAAGCTCAGCTTGAAAGTCTTTTCTTTTCTTTTCTTTCTTTTTTTTTTTTTTAGACAGAATCTTACTCTGTTGCCCAGGCTGGAGTGCAGTGGCATGATCTCGACTCACTACAACCTCCACCCTCTGGGTTCAAGCGATTCTCCTGCCTCAGCCTCCCGAGTAGCTGGGATTACAGGCACCTGCCACCGCATCTGGCTCATTTTTGTATTTTTAATAGAGACAGGGTTTCACCATCTTGGCCAGGCTGGCCTTGAACTCCTGACCTCGTGATCCTCCCGCCTCAGCTTCCCAAAGTGCTAGGATTACAGTTGTGAGCCACCGCGCCCAGCCAGCTTGAAAATCTTTGACCAGCTGGGTGCAGTGGCTCATACCTATAATCCCAGCACTTTGGGAGGCCAAGGCAGGAGGATCACTTGAGCCAAGTAGTTCAGGACCAGCCTGGGCAACATAAGGAGATTCCATCTCCACAAAAAAAATTTTTTTAATTAGTGGGGCATGGTGATGTACACCAATAATCCCAGCTACTCAGGAGGCTGAGGTGGGGGGATCAGTTGAGCAGGGGAGGTTGAGGCTGCAGTGAACCATGATCATGCCATTGTACTCCAGCCTGGGTGACAGAGTGACTCTGTCTCAAAAAAAAAAAAAAAAAAAAAAAAAAAAAAAAAAAAAAAAAAAATTACTATCCTTTGTCGTTGTTATTGTTGTTTTTGAGACAGGATCTTACTCTGCCACCCAGGCTGGAGTGCAGTATCATGGCTCACTACAGCCTAAACCTCCCAGGCTCATATGCTTCACCAACTTCAGCCTCCTGGGTATACACCACCATACCCAGTTAATTTTAAAAATTTTTTTTAGAGACAAAATCTCCCTTTGTTGCCCAGACTGGTCTTGAACTTCTGGGCTCAAGTGATCCTCCTGCTTTGGCCTCCCAAAGTGCTGGGATTATAGGCATGAGCCATCGCGCCTGGCCTACTATAATTTTTTTCTAATGACATCATGCTCCCCTTTTCCCAAAACTGAAGTTTTGTGTACAAATATGCTTTGGCCTAAAAATTCTGGTTCAGTTTTTTCTCTTAATTAGTGGTTCTTTGGTACCGTTCCTTTTATTGTAAACTGCCACAATTATTATTATTATTGAATCTGGCACAATAGAAATAACAACACCATTCTTACCTCAAAAGTAATAACATTCATCAATGACTTCTCATTTGGGCTCCAGTGACACTGTGAGGTGATCAGTGCTTTGACCCTGTATGTGAAAGTTATCATTTTTGCTGCTGATGACAATGTAGCCCTTCACGTGTGTCTTGTTAGTTTCCTTTTGATCGGTTCTTAGTAAAGATGGAGAAGTGCTCCCTGCTGCCACTTCTTAAATGACCAACGTCCAGGTTTGCTGTCCTGTCTTACTCATTTGATTTTATAGCTCTGCAGTTTGTATTGAAATAGACACTCCTATGACAGGGGTAGATGTAAATGTGATACCTTTGGGAAGAGGCACTTAGTCCTCAAGGTCCTTGGAGTTGCTCCAGTACTCAAGGAGGAGGCCAAAGGTGCAGCCTCCAGAGCAGCTCTGACTGGGGTAAAAGGTGAGGAGGAGATGACCTGGAGTTAGTGGGGCTCTCAAATAGTGATGGACCCAAGTGAGTGGTTTCCTGATGCCCTAGGAATAGATGGAAATATCGAAAGGAACTGCTGTGAGCTTGAATTTAGCCTCGGCTGGGGAGGTAGACACCACTCTCAGCCAAGCTCCTTCCCTTGGCCGACCTCGGCTGCCCCAGGTACAAAGTGAGATGGCGGCCTAGATGATTTCTAAGAAGAGTCCCCAGCTGTCACATTCTCTAGGCCCCTATACAGGGGACTGTGTTTGGGACCAGCCTGCTGGGGCTGCAGGGACCCTCCCTGTGCTTTGCAGGTGCTTGTCCCAGAGATGGCAACGCGGAGGCAACGCGTCCAACTCCTGCACCGTTCTCTCCCTGCTCGGAGCCCCCTGTGCCTTCATGGGCTCAATGGCCCCTGGCCATGTTGCTGAGTAAGTCCAGGAGGGAGAGTCCACTGGGGAAGGCCTGCCTGCATCGTGGGGGGAGAAGAAGGATGTGTCCACCCTGGGTGGGTGGGGGATTAGAAATGGGTTGTGTCCGGCAGAAATGCGGGGAGGGGGCACAGTGGAGCACCAGACTCCCAGCCCTGCCTTGGCGCGGCCTCTCTGTGGTTCGAGGGCTGATGCTGCCCCTGTGAAGTTTTCCTTGCCACAGCTCGTTTCCTGGACACTTCCTGGAGCCTGCTTCAGCCTCTTCCCTTCTCCTTCCTTGCTTCCTGCAGACTCTGCGGTGGATTTTCCTTTGCCTTATCTTAAGTCCCTTATCTTGGCCGTGCTTGAGGCAGAAGACAGTTAGGGACATGCAGTACCCATCCTCCCTCAGGAATGGCCACCATCCACGGCCCCCGGGTCCAGGCCCATAGTTTCTGTCCCAGTTGAGGGGCAGGGCTGGTGCTCGTGTCCCTGTTGTTCACTGAAGCAGTGAGAGTACCCTGTTCAAGGACACCCTGAAACCACGTGCTAAAGCTGGGCTCAGAATCCACACCTTCCAGCTCCCCAGCTGTCAGGGCTATAGCCCTAAGTGGCTCATGCATGCCCTCCATGTTGGCTGCTGCAGGGACCTCAGAACCCTTTGACCCCTGGTGCTGCCGACTCAGCAAGCACTTATCAGGAGGTGAGGCCCACACTTTGCACACTGTGGGCACTGGGGCAGGCTGCCAGGTTGCTGGCCTGTGAAGGGCAGCCCTTTGAACCCTGGTTTGAAGGGGGCTGCCAGCAGAGTCCACCCACCTGAGCTACAGCCAAACTCCCTGCCTTGATGAACTGGCAGGAAGAGAATAGAGGGAATCTGCCCTGTGAGATGGGACAGGACGGCTCAGAGCCAAGGGCTGGTGACTTATTAAACCTCTTTAATAGCTCCTTTCCTCTGAGCTGGAGGCAGGACTGTGGCTCTGGCTTAGGGTGGTCGACTCTCCTTTACACAGCAATCATGCCGATGGGTGGGCTCTTCAGAATTCTCCCCATGTCTTGACAAACATTTAGAGAGCACCCACCATGTCCCAGGCACTGGGGTGCAAACGTTATTTGGCAAACCAAACCATATTTCCAATGCTTTGGGAAAGCTACTATTTAAAGGAATTGTAAGTGAAGGGATGATGCCCTGACTTGGTATCTTCATGCAGATCTGTATTATCCAGCTTTGGTGTTGCTGAAAGCGGGCTCTGGCCAGGATGGTGGCTGCACTGCTGGGCATAATTGCCAGTTCTTGAGCATAGAACAGTGCATGTCCAGAGAGGGCTGGAAGGGCTGGGGCTGACCTCCTTGTCCTTGCCCCTGGGCTCACTCTGCGTGGAGGGCATTCTGAGAGAGAGTCCTGGACCAGGCCCACGCTGAATGGCATCAGGCACGGGGAGCCAGCTAATTGCCCAGGCGGGTTCACCTGACTGCAGGAGGACAGAGCAGTGAGCTGGCCCACCAAGGCAGCACCACTTCCAGGCTGGGCCTCCTGGAGGCAGGCAGAGAGTGAGAGGAATCACAGCATTAGGACTAGGAGGGACTCAGAGAGGACAGCACCATGGATGAGCTTGTGGAGGACAGCTGGGGGCAAAGTATTGCCTTGGAGATTAATTATTAATCTTGCTTGGGCATTGCAGGAAACAAGCCACGGTGCCCCCACCTGCTTGGTTCAAACAGGGCACAGGTTCTAGGGTCCTGTCTAGCTTTATGAACAGAAGCAAATCCTTTCCAGCTTGAGTTGGACTGAAAAACAGTCAGGATTGGAGCATGCTTCAGCCAAGACCTAAAAGGATGGCCCTTAGTGTTTCTCTCTCTGAACTCCAGGCTCTGCACTCCTGCATCTCTTGCCTTGTTGCACTACCTGTGGCAAGAATATGATTCCTAGTTCTCTCCCAGCCCCTTTGCTTGCACCCCTGCCTTTCAGGGTCCCTAGTGGCCCTGCCAGCTACCCTCCAGTCCCCAAAACCCTTGTCGAACCGCACCCGCTTCGGGTTACTCCGCCCTGGCAGTTTTGTCCTGGATGACCTCCGCCGCTATTCTGTGGACCTACGCTACATGGTCTTTCAGACCACGGGCTCCGTCCCCATCGCCACGGTCATCATCAACGAGGCCAGTGGTAGCCGCACCATCCTATACTACGACAGGTTTGTACAACTGTCTGTGCCTTGCCAGCTGCTGCCGCCGTCACCAAAACTCCCAGAACAGGACTCTTCTTCTCTTAGAGGCTCGTGTGTTCCAGCACCCTCTCTCCACTCCTGTTGGAGGTCAAGGCCACTTGCAGGCTCTAATCTGTGTCTCCTTGCCCTTTTCCTGGCCCGGCCTCCACCCTAAGCTTCCTGGTGGCCGACTTCAGGCGGCGGGGTGTGGACGTGTCTCAGGTGGCCTGGCAGAGCAAGGGGGACACCCCCAGCTCCTGCTGTATCATCAACAACTCCAATGGCAACCGTACCATTGTGCTCCATGACACGTAAGGCCCCCTGGCCTCGCCCCGCTACAACCCCCAATCAGCTGCCTCGCCCCGCTACAACCCCCCAATCAGCTGGCTCAATCAGTTCCCTTCCTCACCACCGTGGGCATCCCAGCTGCCCCCTCTGTGGCTTCTGTGTACCAGAAATTGCTCCCCTGCCAAAATGTCCAGTGATTTCCTAATTGCTTTCAATTAGGGGAAAAGTGAGGTGGGAAGGGATGGGCTTTGCTGTGCCTGGTGACTTGGCCTTGGTCAACACCACAGAAGGGCAGGCAGGCCTATATAAAATGTAATTTATGATGTGATTCCTCCATAATTATTAATTATGGTGTGGGGTATGGGTGCGGGGAAACTGTTCTCAGGACAGAAGGGTGGGAGATGGGAGTCAACCCTTCTTAAGAAGGGCTGGGGGGGCCCACTGGGATTGCCAGGGTCAGCCCCAGAGTTGCCAGCCTGCAGCATGGCACCAAGGAGCTGGGGTTTGGGTGTGTAAAAGAGATGAGCCCCCCAAAGGTTTCGGCATGATGAAGCCAGGCCACACACGCCACACACCATTCACAGCCATTGCTGAAGGAGGGGAAAGGGAACACTGGGTCAGCAGATTGGGGTCGTCTAACATGGTGCTGACCTGGGGGAAGGGGCTATCCTTCCCTTCTGGGTCCCAGGCCACTCAAGAGAGGCCCCATGGCCTAGACACTTATCCCTCGCAGACTCCCTCCTGCAGGATTTTAGAGGTTTAGTTTTCTGAGAACCTAGTATGTGCCAGGTACTGTTACAGCTGAGAGGGCCCAAGCCCAGCAGCCCTGAGGTTCAGGCTGTCCCTACTGCCCAGCCTGACTGCTGGACCTGGAGGAGAGGGCAGTCATCCCTGGGCTCCATATGTGCAGTGAGTGAGTAGGCAGGCATATGTGCTACAGGTGACCTTCACACTGGGCAATCCTAGTCAAATGCTTGTTAAGCAACAATCTGTAGTAACCCTGATCAAGGACGCAACATAGCTATTTACAGGAGAGGAGCTCTGAAGAGAAGTGTTTATTGCCCACTGGCCTCAGTCCAGGCACTTTCACACACGTTACCTGCAACTACAGCAGCCTGCAGGGAGGCTGGAGGTTTCGGTCCCATTTATCAGTGAGGAAGCAGCCTCCAAAAGGGCCGGGTAGATCACACAGCTATAGTTAAGAGGAAAGCCTCAGCTATAGAACGTGGAGCAGGGACATTGGCTGAGCTGAGGGCTCTGGCCCGGGAGCAGACCCCTATTGGGGATCTCCTTTCCTAAACCAGCCAAACACAAAGTCTTCCTCTAGTGCTAACTACTTTCACCTCAGGGTTGCAACAGGGAGCTACTAAACTCAGGACAGGGGTGCCATAGGTAAACCCCAATGCTGGAGCGCCAGAAGTGAGGGGGACCAGGAAGCCCAGGCACAGGGTCGTGGGCTTTATAGTTGCCCAGGGCGCTGCCTGTGGGAGCCACGTGCTGCTGCAAGGGATTCTGGGAAGTGTAGGCTTGGCACTCTTGGTGCATTCTGGGAGATGCAGTCTCCAAGGCACACAGACCTGGCCAGTTGACACGTATTGCTGTTCAGTTTACCCTGAGATAATTTAATCATAACCTCAAACTCAGGAAGGGGCACCCCAGCACACTGTAACAGTGACCACTCTGGAGCTGAGCCTGAGAATCCTGTGCTGTGGATCCAGCTTCCTGCCCTGCTGCTGGCAGTGAAGGCACAGGGTCCACAACTGCCAGTTAGAGATCCTGGCCCTGGCTGACCCCATCATGCTCCTTCTTCTCTGTCCTTTCCATCCTGTGACCTAGGAGCCTGCCAGATGTGTCTGCTACGGACTTTGAGAAGGTTGATCTGACCCAGTTCAAGTGGATCCACATTGAGGCAAGCCCTACCTTACCTGTGTTTTGAGGGGCTCAACCTGCCAGCCACCTCCACATGTTCTGCCTCCTTGGTTTCTTTGAACCATGAAGTACCTTAGAGATAAATGAATCTAACCCCCTCATTCCCTCTCCATCCTTCCTTATGTCTGCAGGTGAGGAAACTAAGGCCCAGAAAGATTAGGTGACTTACTCAAGGTCACACAGCAGAACATAGGCACAGCTGGCTCCAGGCAAAGTCCTGTGCTTTCTGTGCTACGGGCTGCCCCACCGCCTCCAACTCTGCCTCTGGCGGACGTCTGACTGCTTAGGGCCTGACCCATTACCTCTGGGGAAGCAGGAAGGACAGGGCCTAACTCAGCTCCCAAATAAAGAGAACTGGAGCCTTTACTCCAAGAGAGGTTTTGGAGTCTGGGTGGGAGGAAATCCTGAGAAGTCCTGAGTTCTAGCTCCATCATTTAACCTATGGTAGGTCTTTCAATGTCTCTTTTATTCTTTAGTCTTCTCATCTGTGGAATGGAGTAGCTAGTTGATAGATCTTCAAGGTCCGCGACAGCTCTGAATTTTGTAATTTAGGATGGGGTTCTAACCCAGCCTCCCCAAGGCCCTCTCCCTCCGCACCCAGAGTTTCAGCAGGGCAGGAAGAATGAGCCAGATTGACCAGGCAGTGCCCAGCAGTTCTGAGCTGCCCTGTCCTGCCCCAGGGCCGGAACGCATCGGAGCAGGTGAAGATGCTGCAGCGGATAGACGCGCACAACACCAGGCAGCCTCCAGAGCAGAAGATCCGGGTGTCCGTGGAGGTGGAGAAGCCACGAGAGGAGCTCTTTCAGCTGTTTGGCTACGGAGACGTGGTGGGTGCCCCATTCAGCCTCTCTTTGCCACTTCTGGCTAATTTGGTTCTTAAAGGGAGCCAGAGTCCTTTAATCCTGCCTACCACAATTGGAATAGTGGTTCCTGGTTTGGTGGCGTTGGAAGATGGGGGATGGGGGTTAAAGCAAAGAGGTAGACCCCTAGCCTTGGACTCCAGTGCAGGCCTCAGCAGTGACCAAGGAGTAGAATGTCTCCACCCCAGGTGGGTGCATGGGTGTAAGAATACCCAGAGGGCTTGGGTAGGGCCTAGACAGCCACAGGGCAAGCCTGTGTGGAAGCAGCTCCTCTCTGGGGCTCCCCAGTCTTTTCCTCTGCAGGATGAGGACACACAACTGTTCTCTGAGGACTCCCCAGTCTTTTCCTCTGCAGAATGAGGACACACAACTGTGTCTGGCAGGTTGTGGGGGCTGCTAGGGGTGAGGGGAGGGTGGGAAGGAGACTTACATGAGTCTCTTTTTGAAAAGGCTGGATGTAAATGGAATTTGGAAGATAAGTCCAGCATCATAGCAGAAGTTGGTTGGAGACCATCCAGCCAAGGTCCTCAACCTTGGCTGCATATTAAAAAAGATGAATGCAGGCCAGGTGCAGTGGCTCACACTTGTAATCTCAGCGCTTTGGGAAGCTGAGGTAGGAGGACTGCTTGATGCCAGGAGTCCAAGACCAGCCTGGGCAACATAGTGAGACCCCTGTCTCTATGAAAATAAAGAAATGAGCCAGGAGCAGTAGCTCATACCTGTAATCCCAGCACCTTGGGAGGATCACTTCAGCCCAGGAGTTCAAGATTGCAAGACCCTGTCTCTATACAAAAAAAAGAAAAAAAAAAATTTTCTGGCAGGGTGGTATGTACCTATAGTCCCAGCTACTCAGGAGGCTGAGGCAGGAGGATTGCAGTGCCTGAGCCCTCACCATCTTGGTGTTGATTGGCATGGGTAGAGTTAAGGCTTCGGTGGTTTTTTTTGTTTTTACCAAAACGTCCTCTGGAGATTCTAGAGTGTAGGTAGGGTTGAGGGAGCCCCGTTGCTTTCTAGATGAAGAAACCATACCTACAGGACACAGTTGTGGGAAAACCCAGCAAAACTGCTCCGGGGAGCCAGCATGGCGGTGGTAGATTCCACCCCAAGGTGGCGCTCAAGGCTTTCTGTGGTTTTCAATCCACTAATCCGAGAACAAACGGACCAGGGCTTTTGTTTCACAATTTAGGTGTTCTATTATATATAAGCATCAATAAAAATGTGTTTCTGGCCGGGTGCAGTGACTCACACCTGTAATCCCAGAAATTTGGAAGGCTGAGGCAGGAAGATCGTTTGGGGCCAGGAGTTCGAGACCAGCCTCGACAACGCAGGGAGACCCTGTCTTTACAAAAAATAAAGAAAAAAGAAAACCACGTTCCCTTGGGACAGTGAGATGCTATGTTTGAATCTATGTGGATGTGTTAGGGGAGTCGTGTTGTAATGGGGGAACGCCAGGCTGCTGTTGGTGAATGAAGAGTTAGAAGTGACCACCAGCTTCTCTTCCACTGTCCACAGGTGTTTGTCAGCAAAGATGTGGCCAAGCACTTGGGGTTCCAGTCAGCAGGGGAAGCCCTGAGGGGCTTGTATGGTCGTGTGAGGAAAGGGTGAGCTGGGGAAGCCAGGAAGGGGCTCTAGGGGGTACAGGATGAGCTTGGACTCCAGGGGTCCTCCCTGGGGTTGGGGGCATGGCTGGAGGGATGGAGTGGGCTAACACCCAGCTGAGTGGAGCTGTCTTGCAGGGCTGTGCTTGTCTGTGCCTGGGCTGAGGAGGGCGCCGACGCCCTGGGCCCTGATGGCAAACTGATCCACTCGGATGCTTTCCCGCCACCCCGCGTGGTGGATACCCTGGGGGCTGGAGACACCTTCAATGCCTCCGTCATCTTCAGCCTCTCCCAGGGTGAGTATGGCAGCAGGAGGGGAAAAGGACTGGGACCTGTCCCTGCCCCAAACACCTGGCTGACCTAGTTACTTGTCCCTCCTCCAGGGAGGAGCGTGCAGGAAGCACTGAGGTTCGGATGCCAGGTGGCCGGCAAGAAGTGTGGCCAGCAGGGCTTTGATGGCATCGTGTCAGAGCCGGTGCGGTAGGAGGTGCCGGCTCCCCGCACACTATGGAGGCTGACATTGCGGCTGCATCGCCTTCTCCCCTCCATCCAGCCTGGCATCCAGGTTGCCCTGCCCAGGGGACAGATGCAGGCTGTGGGGAGGACTCTGCCTGTGTCCTGTGTTCCCCACACATCTCTCCCTACAGAGCCTCAGAGCGAATAAATCTTCCTCAGAGCCAGCTTCCCCTGGCAGCTTCTGTCCTCGATGTCTGAACTGCTCTGGCTGGGCATTCCTGAGGCTCTGACTCTTCAGTCCTCCCTCCTTGTGTCCATTCCCCAAATTAACCTCTTCACCTAGGCCCAGAGGAGAGGCTGCCTGGGCTATAGCAGCAAGAAGTGCCCCAGGCTTGCCGCCAGCTCTGCCCTGGCTGGGGAGGACACTCAGTGCCCCATACCCAGCGAACCTGCCAAAGAACCAGAAGCCATGAGAGCTCTTTGGGGCCCTGCGTTGTGCAGACTCTATTCCCATAGCTCAGAAGCTGGGAGTCCACACGGCTGAGCCAAACTGACAGGCCAGTGGGGGGCGAGGGGGTGGGGCGCCTCCTCTGCCCTGCCCACCAGCCTGTGATTTGGTGGCATCTTTGTTGTCCAAAAATATCTCCTCCCGCTGACTGCCCCAGAGCCTGAAAGTCTCACCCGTGGAGCCCACCTTGGAATTAAGGGGATGCCTCAGCCACAAATGTGACCCAAGATAGAGTGTTGTCCACAGGGAGGTCGGATCTGGAACACATATTGGAATTGGGGCCAACTCCAATATAGAGTGGATAAGGCCTTATAATGTAAAGGGCATATAATGTAAAGGGCTTTAGAGTCAGACAGACCTGGATTCAAATCTGCCATTTAATTAGCTGCATGTCACCTTAGGGTACAGCGCTTAACACAATCCGCCTCAATTTCTTCATCTGTCAAATGGAGCCAATTCTGCCTGGCTACAGAATTATTGCGAGGATAAAATCATGTAATATATATAATGCCCAGCATGATGCCTGATGTGTACGAGGCTCTCAGAAAGTTTTAGTGATGATTAACATTACTGGGGGTGGGGGCAGATACAGGGTGATAGGGCCACCTGCCCTGAGCTGCAGGAGAGCATGGGGTGTCTGAACACCAGCTAGGGGAACCAGAGAGTGTTTGGGGCTCAGGGATAGACTGAGCTTCCCTCACTGGGTCCTCTGCAGCTGGCCATGGCTGGCACCATGCGGTCTGCTGCCGGAGCACCGTGAGGCCCAGAAACACTGGGAGGGCGGCATCCCTGTCCTTTCGGTGTCCCCAACCCCCTGTTCCCCTAAGAGGGTCTGGGCAGGCTGGACGGGTAGAGAGGTGGCCCGGGGGAATGAATTCATTCAGTTCTTTATTGGCAATCTGCCCCTTAACTTAGGGTCTCCCTGAGTTGCACAGAAAGACCTGATACCTACTGGGACCAGACAGGGGGCACAGAGGTGGTCCTTGTCCCAGCGTACATTCCCCTGCCCGCTTCAGGGCTTATGTTCTGAAACTGAGACATCGTGGGGTACCTGTATCTTCGAGATCTAGATCTCATCATTCTCCAGTTGAACAATGTGCACCTCAAACTCATTTGGGATGTTCTTAGACTCCAGTGTTTCCCCTGGAAGTTCCTTGGCCTCCTCTCCATTCTCCCTGGCCTCTGCCTGGCCCCCAGCTTCCCCTCTGGGCCCCGGAACGTCTCCTTCAGCCTCTGCCTGGCCCCCAGCTTCCCCTCTGGGCCCTGGAACGTCTCCTTCAGCCTCTGCCTGGCCCCCAGGCTCTTGGACAGGATCCAAAGACTCCCTTCTGGCCTCTACCTGGCCCTTTGCTTCTTCTCTGGGACCTGGGGCTTCCTGTGTTTCTTGTCTTAATGGGCTTTTAGCTAACAGGGACTGCCTCCCAACAGCTTGTGGCTCCTGAGGAGATGGAGCAAGGGGCTCTCCGGGCTCCACGTGACTGGGGGCCTCTCCCGGGAAGTTGATGAGCTCAGCAGGGGTCATGAGCCCATCCCTATTCAGGTCCTGGGTCTCGAGCACTTTGTCCACTATCAAGATCACCTGTGGAAGCAGAGTCACTGTGGGGTCTCCAGTGACAGGGATGCTCCCCAGGGGTCCTGACCCTCCCCAACCCACCGTTGCATCCCTGCCATGTAAGCTCTGAGCCCTCCTTTTACAGAGGAGTCACCAAAAGAGTTATGATGAGAAAGACCAAAACCCCAAAGCACTGGGTCTCCTTTATGGGGGATCTCCATCCAGCAGAGCTTACCGGGTTGGTGGTAGGAGAGTTGGCAGCTCCAGGGGCCAGAGCAGCTGTCAACATGGACAACAGCTCCAGGCCATCTAGCTGTCCACTCTGGTCATAGTCATGGAGGGCAAAGAGGTAGAGGAGAACTAGAGAAGAGAAGCTGGATTAGAAGAGGTGCCTGGGGAGGTGGAGAAGGCAGGAGTCAATGGGGCAGCCGAGGTCAGTCCCAGATCTGGCTGCCCAGAGCCTCCCGTCCCTGGCCCCATCAGCCCAGCCCCTCACCCTGCTCCCGGCTCAGATGCTCCGGCTGCACTTCTGTCCTTTCTAGTCCCTTTAGGTAGCTCTGCAGAAGTCTGTCAGAAAAGTGGAGAATCAGCCCAGGAGAGGTGAGTCTGCAGCCCCGGGCCTGGTCGTCTCCCTGAAAGCACCCCCAGCTCAGCCTACTCACCCGAGTTGCTCCCGGCCTGGCTGGAAGGGGTTGGGCAGGAGCTGATGCTGCACTTCAGAGTCTGGCCTGGAGGAGGAAGGGGAGGACCACCCTTGCAGAGAGCCTCCCTGAGGGCCCAGCCTGTCAACCTTCTGCCTCCAATCTCCTGGCAGAGTTCTCTCCCCAGACCCAAAGGGAGTTACCCCCAAAATTCCAAAAACCTTGTAGGGAGTAGGCTCTTCTGGTCTCCTTGGAACCAAATCCTTAACTCCCTCAGACTCTGTTTTTGCAGCTGGCTACCTTAGACTTTAAATGAAAACCCAAATAAAAACATCTGGTTAGGTAAAGGCAGATGAGGCCACACCTACTAGACATAAGTTAGAGATTCAAGAAAACAGCCCAGTGAGTGGCAGGACAACATGGGTCACGGCACCCCTTCCCTTCGATGCTGGGAGCCAAGGGGCAGGTCTCTAGTGGAGCCCGATGGCACTGCTCAGTTTTATATAGACCCAGTTTGCTCCATGACATAAAATTGACCTATACTTTTTCAAGGACAGGATATACCTGTTGGTTCTGCGGTTTCAAGCTGCTCAGGATCTCTTTGTCAGTCTTTCAAGCTCCAAATGTGCTCCTAATTCTGGACTGGGTTAATTGTTTGCCCAAGTCAATCCAGACCTGTGATGCCAGAGAGCTGGCAGGAGTTGCGGCGACTTTTGTCACGGCTACCAGCCCTTGTGGCTGTTCTGTGGCTGTTTCCCTTTCTACCCAGCATACCCATTGCACAGTATTTATAAATACAACCTTCAGAAAGTATTCAGATAACATAGAAATGACATGCTAATGATCTATACTTCTTTGATGTTCCCACCATAAGGTCTTTTTTTGTTCTTTTTAAGATGGAGTCTCGCTCTGTCACCCCAGCTGAGTGCAGAGGCTTGATCTTGGCTCACTGCAACCTTCACCTCCCAGGTTCAAGTGATTCTCTTGCCTCAGCCTCCTGAGTAGCTGGGATTACAGACATGCAACACCATGCGCGGCTAATTTTTTTTTATTTCTGTAGAGATGGGGTTTCACCACGTTGGCCAGGCTGGTCTCAAACTCCTGACCTCAGGTGATCTGTCTGCCTTGGCCTCCCAAAGTGCTGGGATTACAGTTGTGAGCCACCACACCCGGCCCACCTTAAGGTCTTGATAACAAAACTGCAGGCCGGGCACGGTGGCTCACGCCTGTAATCCCAGCACTGTGGGAGGCTGAGGCAGGTGTATCACAAGGTCAGGAGTTCGAGATCAGCCTGGCCAATATAGTGAAACCCTGTCTCTACTAAAAATACAAAAATTAGCCCGGCGTGGTGGTGGGCGCCTGTAGTCCCAGCTACCTGGGAGGCTGAGGCAGAAGAATTGCTTGAACCCGGGAGGTGGAGGTCGTAGTGAGCTGAGATCATGCCACTGCACTCCAGCCTGGGCGACAGAGTGAGACTCAGTCTCAAAACAAAAAAACAACAAACAAACAAACAAACAACTGCAGTCCCCACTGCCCTGGTGCCATAGCTTCTTCCCTGTGCTGCATGATACACTGGAGCTGAGTTCCCTGATTCCAAATGGGTCCAGCAAGCATATACTGAATGCCCACTTTGTGGCACTCTGACAGGCACAAGACAGGAGGCTGGTGGCGGAGAGATACAGAGATCAGGGAACCTACACCCTAGTCTCCTGCCTCCCGGAGGGCCCACCACACCCTTGGATTCTCTAGAGACTCTCCCTCCTCCCAGCCCTGTTCTCATAACCCTGTTACCTTGTGACTCCATCCTTTGGGGCAGCCTGACCCACGGGGAGCAGCAGCAGGATTAACACTCTCATCATCAAAGGTAACATCCTTCCTGGAACTGAAACAAGGAAGAGAATCAGGGGTCGAGGAAAAGGGGCATCTGCCACCGTGTCAGAGATGGGCTGAGTTAGACACAAGCGCCTTTTCTCCCTGCTTCCACCTGCGCCCCACAAGATAGGACTCCTGCTCAGGGAAAGCTCACACACAGAAGCAGGGATCCCCCCATGGAACCATGCTCAAAATAAATGTCACTCTAGTTCTCGTATATAAAGCACATAAAGGCAGGCCTGCTGTGGTGGAAGCAGAGCTGGGGGGCGCATCCCCACCCCATGGCCCATTCCCTTGCTCCCCACCAGCTGCTGAGGTGCCCAGAAAAGTGCAGCGCAAGCATGTCTGAACCCCTTCAGCCCATTCATGTTACAGATGGAAAGGAGTGCCGAGAGTTTAAGAAAAAGGCCAGGTTAGAAATGCAGGGAGTCACAGAAAGACCAAGACTTAAACACAGGCAAAAAGATAAATGGACTGCTTGTGTTTATTAAAAACCCACTGAAGAACAAATCAAAAGAGGCACAGACTTCTTGAAATAGGTCTAAACTCAAGTACAAACTGAAAACACAATAAATCAGGGCCAGACCAATAGTGGCCCCAGGAACTGCTATTTGCTAAATGCAGTTAGGAAAATCAGACCCACTATAAAGGAAAAAACAAAAACTTCCCCTTAGACTGACATGGCTTAGGCCCATTGGCAAAATCAACCACTTGACTATATGAAAACAGTCAAGGATAGAATGGACCAATCAAACAGAGCCTAAAGCTTTCTGATGAGTCCCAGGGTAGGTACAGGTAATGTGAGTTCCTGAGGAAGCAGAAGCCCACCAAAGCCAAGGCCCCAGACCCCAAGCCCATCTCTAGAAAGAAAAATTGTCAGACGCCTGACGGTCTAGCAGAGGATCAGGAACATCCCCATCTGGCTGGCACTGGGTTTTCCTAGAGGACGGTTCATAGCTTTGGGCAGATTCTACAAGCATCCGATGACCCTAATAAGGTTCAGAACCACTGCCAGAGTGGACTTCCATTTCCTAAGAGATGAGGGGTAGAGCAGGGGAGCACCTGGCTAATGGGAAGATAAACAAAAATTCTGCCTTTTTAAGCTAATTTAAGGGAAAACCAGTTAAATATGGAAGTCCACAAGAAGATGAAGCTACCTAGAGTCACAGAACCTGTCTTCCTTTTTCTTTATTTTTTATTTTATTTTATTTTTTTTGAGAAGGAGTCCTGCTCTGTCACCCAGATTGGAGTGCAGTGGCATGATCGTAGCTCACTGCAACCTCTGCCTCCCAGGTTCAAGAGATTCTCCTGCCTCAGCCTCCCGGGTAGCTGGGATTACAGGCACGTGCCACTACACCTGGCTAATGTTTGTATTTTTAGTAGAGATGGCGTTTCACCACGTTGGTCAGGCTGGTCCTGAACACCTGTCCTCAGGTGATCTGCCTGCCTGGGCTTCCCAAAGTGCTGGGATTACAGGCATGAGGCACCGCACCTGGCCTGTCTTCATTTTTCTATGCATACAACTGGTCCCAACGGATAAAGTGAATATACATAATTTGTTGGTGTCTGTATGCCCCAGTGACCAAAAAAAGATGCTGAAGCCACCGCTGCCCTAAAGGTGTTCACCAACATCAGCTGGCAACATAAATCCTAGGGTTTTAGTCGTTGTGCCTGGAAGAGAAAACAAGGTCCTGGGCCCGTTGAAGGTAGGCTATTGGAACTGAGATCTCTATAGCAACATGAAACCCTTAAAGAGACACAGCCCAGAAAAAGGATGGACTAGAAAACATTCAGACCTCCACTTCTGAGAGAGTGACAGTAAACATCCCAATGAAAGTAACCACTGAGCTGGATAAAAATAGAATCTTTTCAAAACCACTGGGTTGGCAAGAAATCCTCAACAGTACAAACGTGCAGTGAAAACAGTAATCTGGGGGGAAAGTGAGCTTGACATCAGCTTTTGCCTTAGGAGTATCTGCCAAACCCAACCCAGGTGAACTTGAGCTGCCTGTCAGAGCGCTTGTGCTGGAAAGCAGACCAGAGGTGAAGCCTGGGCCCACCTGATATGCAGAGACTAACAGGAGATTCCCTATATAAAGCTGGGATTCCAAACAGCTATACTCTGAACATGAACCAAAGGTAAATTTGTCATGAAGAAAGGCAGCAAAGAATTTTGCCTTTCTTGGTTTTGGTGCTGGGTGGAAGGGAGGAAAAAAAAAAAAAAAACTCTCCCTGACAATCTATAACAAGCCTGATCTAATGTGGGTTTTTTGTTTTTGTTTTTTTTGAGACGGAGTCTCACTCACTCTGTCTCCCAGGCTGGAGTGCTGTGGTGTGGTATCAGCTCACTGCAACCTCTACCTCCCAGGCTCAAGTGATTTTCCTGCCTCAGCCTCCTGAGTATCTGGGACTAAAGGCACCCGCCACTATGCCTGGCTAATTTTTTTGTATTTTTACTAGAGATGGGATTTCGCCATGTTGGCCAGGCTGGTCTCGAACTCCTGATCTCAGGTGATCCTCCCGCCTCAGTCTCCCAAAGTGCTGGGATTACAGGCATGAACCACTGTGCCTGCCCTCTAATGTGGGTTTGAAGCCAGAATTATTAATGCTACCTGTATGGTTCAGACTATCTAAAGTAGGTAACATATTTTGAAGTGCAACCTGGTTGATGGCACCCCCAGATGACTGAGAGAGGAAAACATCCATCTCTGGAGGAACTCAACTCTAATCCAGGCCTCAAAGAATTTCCATGGGTAAAGTTTCCAGGAATATGAACTCACAGTCAAAACGTTATAAACATACAAGGAAATAAGACACTGTGAGTAAGAGCCAGCAAAACAATAGCAGGGAAAAGTAGACTTGGAAAAACTGTGTTGGAATTGTTATTCACAGAATATACAGCAGATATAGTTCACATATTTTTAGAAATTAAAGGGAAGCTCGAAACTATGAGGAAGAAATAAGAGAGTTTTCCAGCCAGCAACAGTGTGTTAAAAAAAAGAAAAGAGGCTGGGCATGGTGGCTCACGCCTGTAATCCCCACACTTTAGGAGGCCAAGGCAGGTGGATCACGAGGTCAGGAGATCGAGACCATCCTGGCCAACACGGTGAAACCCCTTCTCTACTAAAAATACAAAAAATTGCCAGGTGTGGTGGTGGGCACCTGTTATCCCAGCTACTTGGGAGGCTGAGGCAGAAGAATCACTTGAACCTGGGAGGTGGAGGTTGCAGTGAGCTGAGATCACACCACTGCAATCCAGCCTGGGCCACAGAGCAAGACTCCATCTCAAAAAAAAAAAAAAAAAAAAGAGGCCAGGCGCGGTGGCTCAAGCCTGTAATCCCAGCACTTTGGGAGGCCGAGACGGGCAGATCACAAGGTCAGGAGATCGTGACCATCCTGGCTAACACGGTGAAACCCCGTCTCTACTAAAAAATACAAAAAAACTAGCCAGGCGAGGTGGCGGGAGCCTGTAGTCCCAGCTACTCGGGAGGCTGAGGCAGGAGAATGGTGTAAACCCGGGAGGCGGAGCTTGCAGTGAGCTGAGATCCGGCCACTGCACTCCAGCCTGGGTGACAGAGCGAGACTCCGTCTCAAAGAAAAAAAGAAAGAAAGAAGAGAGCATAAAAATGACCAAGTAGATTTGAAGAGGAAACAAATATAACTTTTAGAAATAAAAGATTGATTTTAAAAATGCAATGGGTGACCAGCCTGGCCAACATGGTGAAACCCTGTCTCTACTAAAAATACACAAGTTAGCTGGGCTTGGTGGCACGAGCCTGTAATCCCAGCTACTCAGGAGGCTGAGGCAGGAGAATTGCTTGAACCCAGGAGGCAGACGTTGCAGTGAGCCAAGATCGCCCCACTGTGCTCCGGCCTGAGTGACAGAGTAAGACTCTGTCTTAAAAAATAAAAATAAAATAAAAAATAAATAAAAATAAAAATGCAATGGGTGAGTTAAATTGATTAGACACAACTGATATGAGAGTTAATGAACTGGAAAATAGATCTGAATAAATTATCCAGAGTGCAGTTCATTGAGTCAAAGACATAGAAAATGTAAAACAGAGGTTAAATGGCATGGAGGATGGAGGAGATAAGAGATACAACTGGAAAGAAGCAGTATTTGAAGAAACAATAGCTGACATTTTTCCAGTAGGTTGCAAAACACTGGACTATGCCAATCCAGGAAGCCCAACAATTTAATGCAGATTAAATAAACAGAAATTCTCACCTAGACCTATTGTTCAAAAATAGAACACTCAAGAAAAAACAAATTGTAAAAGCAGTCAGAAAGAAAAGACAACTCATCTCATAGGAAAAGTAATTAGACTAATAGCTGATTTCTTGACATCAACAACGATGCCCAAATACAGTAATATAGTATTTTAATGTGTTCAGAGAGGGGAGAAAATTGATATTCTAGAATTCTATTCTCAGCAAAATTATCTTGCAGAATGAAGTGAAGCAAAATTATTTATTTATTTATTTAGAGACAGGGTCTCACCCTGTTGCCCAGGCTGGAACTCGTGGCAGGATCATAGCAATTCTCCCACCCCTGCCTCACAAGTAGCTGGGACAACATGAATGTGCCACCATGCTCAGCCTTTTTTTTTTCTTTTTGGTAGGACAGGGTCTCACTTTCTTGCCCAGGCTGGTCTTAGGTGTAAGTAATCCTCCTACCTTATAAAAACAATTTTAGACAAATAACTTAGAGAATTTGCCACCAACATTCCTTCATTAAAGGAAATTCGGCTGGATATGGGTTCACACCTGTAATCCTAGCACTTTGGAAGGCTGAGATGGGAGGATCTCCTGAGTCCAGGAGTTCAAGACCAGCCTGGGCAATATAGTGAGACTCCATTTCTACAAAAAATAGGAAAAAATTAGCCAGGCATGGTGGCGTGTGCCTGTAGTCCCAGCTACTCAGGAAGCTGAGGTGGGAGGATCGCTTGAGCCCAGGAGATGAAGGCTGCAGTGAGCTGTGATCACACCACTGTCATCTAGCCTAGGCAACAGAGCAAGACCCTGTCTTAAAAAAAAAAAAAAAAAGGTTTGAAATGCAAGAAAACATGTGGAGCAAATAAATCAGAAAGTATGTGGCTAAATCTAAATAAACATAGACTGTTAAACAATGATAATTATGTTAATATATGAGGTAAAAAAGCTGGTCTGAACTACAATATTGGACAATGACATGTAAAGCAAAGATGGTTGTTTGGGAAGAGAGTAGACATATTGATGAACTTTGTTAAATATGCATGTTAAGGCTGGGCACAGTGATTCACGCCTATAATTCCAGCACTCTGGGAGGCCGAGGTGGGCAGATCACCTGAAGCTGGGGGTTCAAGACCAGCCTGACCAACATGGAGAAACCCCGTCTCTACTAAAAATACAAAATTAGCCGGGCAAGGTGGTGCACGCCTGTAATCCCAGCTATTCGGGTGGCTGAGGCAGGATAATCGCTTGAACCCAGGAAGCAGAGGTTGCGGTGAGCCAAGATCGCACCATTGCACTCCAGCCTGGGCAATAGAACAAGACCCCGTCTCAAAAAAGAAAAGAAAAAAACTATGCATGTTAAAAGTTTAAGGATAACCACTAAAAAATCAGAACTGGAATGTATAGCCTCAAACCAGTAGAAAAAAAGAATGGAATTTTAAAAAACGAAATCAAAGAAAGGCAGGAAAAGAGGAAAAAGAAGAAATAAAAGCAGAAAAAGAGGAAAAGGAAGAAATAAAAAGTAAAGGCTGGGTGCATGGCTAATGTCTGTAATTGCAGCACTTTGGGAGGCCGAGGTGGGAGGATCACTTGGGTCCCAGGAGTTTGAGACCAGCCTAGGCAAATCAGTGACACCCTGAGTCTACAGAAAATAATTAAAAAAAAAAAAAATTAGCTGGGTGTGGTGGCATACATCTGTAGTCCCAGCTACTGGGGAGGCTGAGGTGGGAGGAACATTTGAACCCGGGAGATTGAGGCAGTAGTAAGCTGCGATTGTACCACTACACTCTGGCCTCGGTGACAGAGCCAGACTCTATCTCTAAAAAAATACACACACACACACACACACACGCACACAAAACCCAAAAACAAACAAAAAAACCACTAGTAAGTAAGACTACACTTAAAGAAATTAAAATAAATGAAATAATAGCAGAAATTAAAAACAGAATAAAGAGGAGCACCAGAGTCAAACAAGGTTGTTTTTTAAAAAAGACTACTACAATAAAATACATATACACAAAGAAACAAATGAAAAGCCTAGTAAAATAGACAAGCCTTTGGCAATTTCAATTAGGAACAAAGAGAGCCAGGTGTTGTGGTTCACACCTGTAATCCTAGCACTTCAGGAGGCTGAGGCAGAAGGATTGCTTGAGTCGAGAAGTTGGAGACCAGCTTGGGCAACATAGTGAGACCCCCATCTCTACAAAAAATTAATTTAAAAAAAGTAGCTGGGCTTGGTGGTGCATGCCTGTAGTCCTAGCTACTTGGGAAGCTGAGGTGAAGGATGACTTGAGCCAGGAGGTTGAGACTGCAGTGAGCTGTGATTGTGCTGCTGTACTCCAGCCTGGGTGACAGAGTGAGACCCCACTTCAGAAAAAAGTAAAAACAAACCAAAGACTAAAAAAAAAAAAAAAAGAAAAGGCACAAACAATATCAAGAATGAAAATAGGGACATAAGAAACAGCAGAGATTTGAAAACTTAGAGGATATGGCCAATTTCCTAGAAAAACTTAATAGCAAAACTGATGCAAAAAGAAATAACAAGCTTTGATAGTCTTACAATCACTAAGGAAACTGAATCAGTGAGTATGAACCTTTACTGCTTCTGGAACTATAAACCTGAAATGTTTTTAGAGGGCAGTCTGGAAATGTGTATTAATTTCCTAAAACTCTGACCCAACAATATCGTCTTGGGGATTCCATGTAAGAATATAAATGGAAAAGAAATTACAAAGATATGTATAGCTGTGCTATTAATATTAGTGAAACAAATGTAAGCAACCTGAATGTCTAACATTTAGGCAATGGCTAAACAAACCATATTATGCTATAGAACCATTAAATATAATAAATCAACTCAGAAAGTTTAAAAGGAAAAAATGAGCAGATTTGAGTATATCAAAAGTTTAAACTTCTGTGTCATGAGAGATACCATAAATCAAGTTCGAGAAGACAAGTGACAGAGAACTGAAGGAATTGCAGCTAGTGTGTGGAGGCTTCCCAGGTCCCCAGAAGGGTGGGGTTCCACCACCTGGGCCTCAGCAGGGAGTAGAAGACAGAAATCTCCCAAGAAACCCTATGGGTACTGAATGGAGGTCTAGGAGCTGTAGAGATGAGTGCCTTGTTTCCAGGAAGGTTAGAGAGAAGGCCCTGCCTACAGGGTGCCTGAGAGGTGAGGAAGCAGCAGCTGAAGGAGGGTCTGGGTGAATGGGCAGACAGCGGGCTGCCTCTCCTAGTTCTTTGTATCTAGAGTGCTGCTGGTTTGAAGAAGGGGGCTGAGGTCAGCTGAGGGTTCCAGTCTCTAAGGTGGAAGGAGGGGTGCCTAATGGCTGAGAGAGCCAGTTGGCCAGGAGAATGCCAGAAGGTCTGGCCCCCTGGCCTGGGTGCCACAGAGAATACCACAGAAAGCACCAGCAGCTGCCACATGACAAAGACCAGAGGGCAAGCATCCATAGGGAAGGCAAGTTAGATATAAGTTTGTAGAATAAGGATAAATATTCGTTTCTTTAATATTTATTGAACACCTGCCATATGTGAGGCACTCTCTTATCACTAAGCTAATCGCTTAAGGTCGAATTACTTTTTCTTTTTCCCCCTAAAGCTTGCAAATATGTAAGTAGGAAAAGATACAAATGTTAAAACAAGAGAAACACAGAATTGGTATGGAATAGGTGGTACGGCCCAAAGTTGGGGGGCATGGGCCCTGACCTCAGGCTGCCTGTGTTCAAATCTGGGCTCCACAGCCTACTAGCTGTGCGGCTTTTCTGTGCTTCAGGTTCTCCATCTGTAATGCGGGGCTGATGAGAGCACCTCTGGCAGGGCTGCAGTGAGGGTTTAATGAATGAGACACGATGTGTAAAGTGCAGTGCCTGATCTACAATGAGGCCTTTTTCCTTCCAAGAGTTCATCTGCACGGCCCCAGTGGCTTCACACACCCCCTTCCCACCTGGCTCCTCTCAAATTGCTTTCTCCACCCCTTTTGCTTACTTCTAGGACCCATGCCAACAGGAGGCACTGGAGTAATTTAAACCCCTCAGAGCTGTCAAAACTCATCATCCAGGCTTCACATGTTCTTACGCACTAGCAGGTGCCTTTTTTTTTTTTCTTTTTGATGGTCTTGCTCTGTCACCAGGCTGGAGTGCAGTGGCATGATATCGGCTCACTGCAACCTCCGTCTCCCAGGTTCAACCAATTCTCCTGCCTCAGCCTCCCAAGTAGCTGGGACTACAGGTATATGCCACCACACCCAGCTAATTTTTGTATTTTTAGTAGGGACGGGGTTTCACCATGTTGGCCAGGATGGTCTCGATCTCTTGACCTAGTGATCCGCCTTCCTCGGCCTCCCAAAGTGCTGGGATTATTGGCATAAGCCACCACACCCGGCCCTCAGGTGCCTTTTAAAGGAGGATGTCTGTGAACTCCAAAGGATGACTCTGCGGGGAGCCGCTCAGGCCTAAAGGGGAAGCACTCCTCAGATCCACTCATCCTGTCACTCATTACGCCACTTTAAAAATCTGTCTACACATTCTTTGACATTCCTTCCCACGAAACTTGGAGTTTAACTCGCCTCCCCTTGTATATGATCTGGTCTTAGTGACTGGCTTCTAATGAGTTGCCGAAATGATGCTTACATGACTTCCAAGTCTAGGTAATAAGTGACCTAGCTTATGCCTGGTTCTGGTTCTGCCCCTCACTTGACACACAGACATGCACCTCTGGAACCTTGAGCCACCATGGAAGGAACCTGGCATCCCTGAAGCCACCCGACGGAAGAGACGGTGTGGAGAACCCACCTAGAAACAGAGATGCCTGAGAAGCCTCCAGCTCAAATCTTCCCAGCCCAATAAGCAGACAGGGGAGAGAGCTAAGCTCCAGATTCTAACCCCAGCCTCTGAGCTGCCCCCACCAACACTGAATGCAGTAGAAATGTGCTTGTCTCCACAGCCCGCACTCACGTGAAAAGTCGACGTCAATGTTATCTTTTTTTTTTTGACAGGGTTTCACAATGTTGCCCAGGCTGATCGGAAACCCCCTGGCTCAATCAATCCTCCTGCCTCAGCTTTCCAAAGTGCTGGGATTATAGGCATGAGCTACCACGCCAGGCCCATTATCCTTTTAAGCCACTACATTTTGAGGTGGTTTGTTAAACTGCCATAGTAATTGGAAGACCAACCATGTAAGGGCTGGCTTCATGGGTGTGCGTCCTGTGCAGTCACAAGGTCCCTGCTCTCAGAGGGGCCTTGTGCTTAGGCTAATGCTCTGTTGTCACTATCTTGAAACTCTCAATCATTTTTGCACCGAGCCCTGCAAATTATGCACCTGGTCCTGAGTCCTACCCCGTGAATGACTAGCACTCTCCTCTTCCTGGTCCTATGTACCCCTTATATATTTAACTCTTCACTATTGTTTAATGGACAGAAAACAGAGCTTTGGAACCAGCCAGATCTACTTTTAAACCATGCTCCACCACTGACTGTCCTGTGACCTTGGGTAAATTAATTATTCTCACTAAACTTCGGTTACCTTATCTGCATATTGGAGATAATATTTACCTCACAGGGTTACAGTGAACATTAAACGGATAATGAATTACTTCTTGCACAAACTAATATAGAAGCCTTTTAATGTTATCCCTGTCTCTGGTATTTTCTCCACTTAAAGAACCCTCCATACCCACATCAGATAAATCTTCCTTTGCTAGAATTCTACTGCTCTAGAACGTTCAATGGCTCCCTATTTCTACTACAGTCCAGAATCTTCACCTGGGCATTCAAGGCCTTCTACAATCAGATATCAAGTTACTGTTGACTCATCTTCCAGTGCTGCATTACGATAGCACTCTGCTTCAAACAAAGGAGTTATTGGAGTCTCCTAAAATACTTTCCACTTTCACTTTTTTCAGTGCTTTTGCCCAACCTGTTCCATCCTCAATCTGGAATGTTCTGGGCCCTCCTGACAGCCTTAGCATTCGGTTGTAGTCCACCTCAAAAATACAAGTGACTGGCTGAGTACAGTGGCTCATGCCTATAATCCCAGTATTTTGCAGGCCAAGGCAAAAGGATTGCTTGAAGCCAGGAGTTTGAGACCAGCCTGGGCAGCAAAATGAGACCCCATCTCTACAAAAAAAAAAAATAAAAAAAATAAATTGTTTTTTAATTATATAGCATGGTGGCTCATATCTATGGTCCCAGCTAGTTGGGAGGCTGATGCAGGAGGATCACTTGAGCCCAGGAGTTCAAGGCTGCAGTGAGCTATAATTACGCCACTGCACTCCAGCCTGGATGACAGCAAGATGTCATTTAAAAAAAAAAAAAAAAAGGCCGGGCGTGGTGGTTCATACCTGTAATCCCAGCACTTTAGGACGCCAAGGCGAAAGGACTACCTGAGGTCAGGAGTTTGAGACCAGTCTGGCCAACGTGGTGAAACCCCATCTCTATTAAAAATACAAAAATTAGGCCGGGCGCGGTGGCTCAAGCCTGTAATCCCAGCTTTTGGGAGGCCAAGACGGGCGGATCACGAGGTCAGGAGATCGAGACCACCCTGGTTAACACGGTGAAACCCCGTCTCTACTAAAAAATACAAAAAACTAGCCGGGCGAGGTGGCGGGCGCCTGTAGTCCCAGCTACTCGGGAGGCTGAGGCAGGAGAATGGTGTAAACCCGGGAGGCGGAGCTTGCAGTGAGCTGAGATCCGGCCACTGCCCTCCAGCCTGGGCGACAGAGCGAGACTCCGTTTCAAAAAAAAACAAAAAAAACAAAAATTAGCCAGGTACAGTGGCACGTGCCTGTAATCCCAGCTACTTGGGAGGCTGAGACACGAGAATCGCTTGAACCCAGGAGGCAGAGGTTGCAATGAGCCAAGATTTTTTTTTTTTTGAGATGGAGTCTCACTCTGCTGCCCAGGCTGGAGTGCAATGGCACGATCTCAGCTCACCACAACCTCCACCTCCTGGGTTCAAGCAATTCTCCTGCCTCAGCCTCCTAAGTAGCTGGGATTACAGACATGTACCACCACGCCCAGCTAATTTTTGTATTTTTAGTAGAGATGGGGTTTTGCCATGTTGGCTAGGCTGGTCTAGAACTCCTGAACTCAGGTGATCCACCCACCTCGGCCTCCCAAAGTGTTGGGATTACAGGCATGAGCCACCACGCCAGGCCTATTCTTTTTTTTTTTGAAATGGAGTCTCGCGCTGTCATCCAGGCTGGAGTGCAATGGTGCAAAATCAACTCACTATAGTCTCCACTTCCCAGGCTCAAGCAATTCTCCTGCCTCAGCCTCCTAAGTAGCTGAGACTACAGGTGTGCACCACCACACCTAGTTAATTTTTGTATTTTTTAGTAGAGACAGGGTCTCACCACGTTGGTCAGGCTGTTCTCGAACACCTGAGCTCAAGTGATCTACTCACCTTGGCCTCCCAAAATGCTGGGATTACAGGCATGAGCCACTGCACCTGGCCAATGTTCTCTTAAGTAATGCTTCCAACTGTGACATTTTAGTACAAGTAACCCACCTCAATTGTTTAAGGAAAGGCTAAGGCACCTCCTGTAATGTGTAATGAGGTTAGTGTGATGTGTTCACACTTAGACATTTCTAAACATTAACAAAAGCTTTTGTAAGTGAGAGAAATAAAACAGTTATTGAACCACTGCCTGTCCAATAAAAATATCCCTAACCATTTTCTATAATGTGCATGAACATAATTACCCTAATAAACACATGAAAGCCACCATAACTGTTAACAGTTGCCATGTAATTTAATAAAGCTATGTCACACATGCGCATTCACACATTCACAGTGACCCTCCGGGCCCAGAGTTCTTCAAGCCTTTGCACCAGTGCATGGGAGGAGAGCACGACCTACAGGTTAGACCTCTGATCAAATCCTGCCTCTGATACTGCTCACTGTGGGACCTAGGCAGGTGTCTTAACCTCTCTGAGCCCTGGGATCTGCATATTAAAAATGACGATAATAGTATCTGTCTCCTAAAGGTTTGGGGAGGCTGTAATGAGAAAACAGGGTAAGTGCCTGGCACCAAGCAGGTGCTGCTGGCGTATTTCAGAGCCTCTGGGCCGTGGCAGGAGCCCTGCAGGGTTATCCTGGGTAACTTCCCATCCAGTGCAAAAATTTCTTCCACAGCAACCCTGTCAAATGGCCTCTGCTTGAATCATTCCAGGACAGGAACCTAGCACCTCACAGGCTGGCAGTTCCATCTCCTGTAGAGTTGAACTGTTGAGAAACTAAAATTTTGAGTGGAATCCTCTCCCTTAATTCTTAATTTATCCCTCTGGCGCCGTTGTGCCTCCCAGCCCCCATCCCCCAAGAAAGGAGACAGCGACTACAGGACTAGGGGAGCCCACGCCCGGGAGCTGGTTCCCTCGGCCACTTCCAAGGGGACGACAGCCTCGGGCCCTCCCCAGCGCTCCATTTCTTCCCCGCCGAATGAGGGGGAAAGCTCCCGCCAGCTGCCCCTCCCCTAGGACTGCTGGAACACGGAATGCGGGGCTAGGGGAAGCGCCTGGGGAACTGCGAAGCCCCAACATCACACCAAGGAGCCTCAGGTTCGCTCTCTAGTCCCTTCCTCCACCTGCCCTCAGGGGACACAGGGGCAAGGGCCACTGCTTCCTGCCGCGTCTCAGCCGCAGGGGATGCAGAGGGACTGCGCTCTCGGGATCTGGACCAGAGGCTGGAGGCCACCTCCCCCGCGCGGCCCTGGGTGGCTGGCGGTGATGGGCTCGGGTCTCCGGCGGCCGGGGCGGGGTCTCACCCACCTGTTGTGGCGCCGCGCCGCGCTGGGAGTCCAGCTCCGTGGGCGCTCCCGGCTGCTGCGCCGCCCGCGCCTCGCCTGCAGCCGCCAGCCTCCCCCGGGCCGCTCCACGTGGCCGCTCCACGTCGCCCTCCCGGCTGGAGTCGCCGCCCTGGCCGGGCAGAGTCCGGAGCCAGTGCCAGCCGCCGCCCCGCCCGCCAGACCTGGCCCTTCACAGCTCCTCCAGCGCCCTTGCTGCGCCCGCAGCAGGAGGGGCTGCGGGCGCGCGTGTGCGTGTGAGTGCGCGCGTGTGCGCGTGCGTGAGTGCGCGTGTGCGCGTGCGCGGTCCGCGTGTGCTCGTGAGTGTGCTCGTGTGCGTGTGCGCGCGTGTGAGCGTGTGTAAGGATGCACGTGTGTGAGCGTGCATGTGTGCGCGGATGTGTGCGTATGCCTGTGTGCACACATATAAGTAGAGAGAGACCAAGAGACAGTGAGGCCAGTGTGCATCAGAAGTATGTTTAACTGTGGTCATGCTTTGGTTGTCACTTTCTCTGCCTGAGGGACCCAGACGTATGTGACAAAATGGAACCTAACATTATTAGCATGTGCAGTTGTGGCTGGCATGTGTGGCTCTGTGTATGAGGAATTTGTGACACGGTAGGGAGTATTTTGTGTGACTGTGCATCCATGTGATAGTGTGGGCTTCAGGGGCCAGGCACGGTGGCTCACGCCTACGCCTGTAATCCCAGAACTTTGGGAGGCCGAAGCGGCAGGATCACGAGGTAAGGAAATCGAGACCATCCGGGTAAACACAGTGAAACCCCGTCTCTACTAAAGACAAAAATTAGCTGGGTGTGGTGGCAGGCGCCTGTAGTCGCCGCTGCTTCGGAGGCTGAGGCAGGAGAATGGTGTGAACCCGGGAGGTGGAGCTTGCAGTGAGCGGAGATTGCGCCACTGCACTCCAGCCTGGGTGACAAAGCGAGACTCTGTCTCAAAACATAAATAAATAAATAAATAAATAAATAAATAAATAAATAAATAAATAATAAATGATAGTATGTGCTTCAGGGTATGGCCAACGTGTGACTGACTGCCCAGGGGTGTGGCAGTGCAGAGTGTTAGAGGCATATGTATTGGGGTGTCAGGGTGAACTCTTCCTGAGTTGTTTGTGACACTCCGTCACAGCGACAAGCCCACTCTCATCCTGTCTTCCTCCTAGTGATGAACACTGCTAGTCACTGCCTCTTTAGATCACGGATTCCGCTGGTTTCAGCAACACCTCTCCTACCTCTGGTCATTTCAAAAAGGTCTCCATTTTCTTTTTTTTTTTTTTTTTTTTTTTTTTGAGACAGAGTCTCGCGCTGTCGCCCAGGCTGGAGTACAGTGGCCGGATCTCAGCTCACCGCAAGCTCCGCCTCCCGGGTTTACGTCATTCTCCTGCCTCAGCCTCCCGAGTTGCAGGGACTACAGGCGCCCGCCACTTCGCCCGGCTATTTTTTGTATTTTTTAGTAGAGACGTGGTTTCACCATGTTAGCCAGGATGGTCTCGATGTCCTGACCTCGTGATCCGCCCGTCTCGGCCTCCCAAAGTGCAGGGATTACAGGCTTGAGCCACCGCGCCCGGCCTCCATTTTCTTTAGCATCAGAGTTCCTCGGGGCCCTCTCCTCACTCTCCATCTGCTCATGTGCTCATTTGCTCACCTAGCTCCCATTACTGTTACGCATTGACTCGTGTCCTTCACAAAGTTATATGTTGAAGTCCTAACTTCCAATACCTCAGACTGTGATCTTATTTGGAAATAATGATGTAATTAATTAAGATGAGTTCATACTGGAGTAGGGTGGGCCCTTAATCAATATGACTGGTGTTCATATCAAAAGAGGAAATGTGGACACAGACACACACACAGGAAGAACACTGCTATGGCCTGAATATCCCCCCAAATTCAAATTCATGTGCTGAAACTTAGTCATCATTGTGGTGATATTAAGAGGAGGAAGCTGGGCACAGTGGCTCGCACCTGTAATCCCAGTACTTTGGGAGGCTGAAGTGGGAGGATCTCTTGAGGCCAGGAGTTTTCGACCAGTCTGGGCAATATAGTGAGACCGTGTCTCTACAGTAAATAAATAAATAAATAAATAAATAAATAAATAAATAAATAAATAAAAAATTAGGCATGGTGGTGCATGCCTGTAGTCCCAGCTATTTGGGAGGCTGAGGCAGGCAGATCCCTTGAGTCCAGGAATTTGAGGTTACAGTGAGCTGTGATCCTGCCACTGTACTCCAACATTGGTGACAGAGCAATATCCTGCCTCTGAAAAAAAACAAAAAGAAGTAGGGCCTTTTGGGACATGATGAAACCATGAAGGCTCTCCCCTCGTGAACGGATTAATGACTTATGAAAGAGGTTTCTGAGAGAGTTCAGCCCTCTTGCTCTCTTGCCTTTCTGTCCCTTCCATCACGTGAGGAAACCCAGATGCACCATCTCTGAGGCACAGACATTCAGACACCGAACCTGCCAGTGCCTGGATCTTGGACTTCCCAGTCTCCAGAACTGTGAGGAATAAATTTCTGTTGTTTGTAAATTACCCAGTCTGTGGGGTTTTGTTATAGCAGCGCAAACACACTAAGATGTTTGTGAAGATGAAGACAGAGATCAGGGTGATGCTTCTACCAGTCAGGGAGTGCCAAAGATTTCCAGCAAAACACCAGAAGCCAGGGGAGAGGCACGGAATAGATTATTCCTCATGGCTCCCGGAACGAACCCATCCTACTGATATTTCAATCTTGACTTCTAGTCTCCAGAAGTGTGAGACAATAAATCTCTGTTGTTTAAGACAGTCCCCAACCTTTTTGGCACCAGGGACCAGTTTCAGAGAAGACAATGCTTTTTGTTTTTTGTTTTATTTTTTGAGACAGAGTCTCACTCTGTCATCCCAGCTAGAGTGCAGTGGTGCTATCTCAGCTCACTGCAACCTCCGGCTCCCAGGTTCAAGTAATTCTCATGTCTCAGCCTCCCGAGTAGCTGGGATTACAGGTGTGCGCCACCACACCCAGCTAATTTTTATTTTTAATTTTTTTGTATTTTTTTTAGTAGGGACGAGGTTTCACCATGTTGGCCAGGCTGGTCTTGAACTCCTGACCTCAGGTAATTCGCCTGCCTTGACCTCTCAAAGCATTGGGCATTACAGGCGTGAGCCACAGTGCCCAGCCTCAGAGAAGACAATCTTTCCACATATCAGAAGGGTTGGGGGTGAGGGGGATGGTTTTGAGATGAAACTTCCACCTCAGATCATCAGGCATTAGATTTTAATAAGGAGCACGCAACCTAGATCCTTCTTGTGTGCAGTTCACAATAGGGTTTGCACTCCTATGAGAATCTAATTCCACCACTGATCTCAGGTGGTAATTCTTGCTCACCCTGCTCACCTACTGCTATGCCACCTGCTTCCTAACAGGCCATGGACCAGTACCAATTTGCAGCCCAGGGGGTTGGGGACCCCTGGTCTAAGACACCTAGTTTGTAGTGCTTTCTTAGAGCAAACTGCCAACTAATACACCACCTAAATGCCGATGATTACCAATTCTCCAGCTCCAATCTCTAAGCCCCAGGCCATGTCAGGCATTGAATATCCTACTAATTTGTGCCTGAGTCTTAATTTATAAAGGTGGCTGAGTGAGGACATGAAGAGGTCACTGCCATTGAAAGAAAAGCTTAATGTTATTCACAGTTCCCCTAGAAACAAAAGGCACAGTCACAGGGGGAAGTGCCAGTATCACATAGGAGGCAGAAAGGAGCGAGGGGAAGGTACCGGCCTTTACTGGGGTGTACTTCACCCAGTAAGGCAGGAGAAGTGGTTTGGGGCTGCCTAGTTTGAATAATCCCCGAGCACTCTGGGGCACAGGGACTGGTACTAGTTACCTGGTCCTGGGTTGATTTAGAGTAGGGGAGATACTGGCTTGGGATGTGAAAGTTAGAGAAAGGAAGTGACTCAGAGTATGAGCTCTGGATTGCAAGGGAGACGTAAATAACCCTGGACATTAGGTTGGCCCTGTGATTTATGGATGCCAAAGAGACAAATACAGAACCTAGGGAAACGCAGTTAAAACACTCACCAGCACCCCATCCTCTACACGTCTGTGTCTAAATGCATCATCTTCCTCTTCAAATCTTCCTCTCCTCTGTTTCCCTATCCCAGGGATGGGCACTTTATGTCTGTGCAGTCGGAAACCTGGGGGCATCCGTGTTCCTCCTTCTTCCCCTGCCTCCAATCTACCACCAGGTCCTATCAATTGTGCCTCTGATCTTGAAGCTCTTCACTCCTCTCCTGGGTATACTCCAGTCCAGGCATCTTTTGAGCCTGGCATTGTTAGCAGCCTCCCAGTGGCCTCTTTGTTTTTACTTTCCTCCTCCTTCAATCTATTCTCCCAGCAACTGAATGATTCTCCTAAAACTTAACTCATGTCACTCTTCCCTTCTTAAAACCCTAGGATGGCTTTCCTCTGACCTAGGATAAACTGCAGCAATTATGTGGTCCTTGACCACCCACACGTTCCAGCCACACCAAATTTCTTTCTGTTCCCTTAAGACATCCTTCACCTCCAGGCTTTTGCCTATGCTGCCCCATCTTCTAGAACACCCTCCCAGGAAGTCCGGGCACCCCCGCAGTGCTCCCATGACAGCTGGTACTTCCCTTGTGTGGACTCTGTTAAGCCCTGATGACTTGTGAACCTCCTATAAGCTTTACAGTATACTGATACCTAGGCTCCTCTCCAGACCAACTGTATCGGGGGTAGGGCCTGGGCACTGGTAGTTTTAAAAATCCTAGATGATTCCGATCTGTAGTCAAGGTTGAAAGCCATTACTCTTAGTAGACGACCTCCCATATTTCAATGAAGACAGGGACAGTAACATGGGGGGGTCTGCATCAAGTGCCTGGTACAGAGCGGGTGGTGAGCAAATTATCTTCTGTAGGAGGACTGTGTGGCAGGGACTGTATGAGACAACACAGAGTGACACTGCAGGAAGCTGCATGTGTGTGCAATGCCAACACTGAGCAGCTGAAAGCTTTGTGACAGTGTGGGGTGTCACAGTCGGACAGTGACTGGTGAGGGTCACTGTGAATGACTGTAGTCTGTGACAGAGCAGAATGTCACCGTGGGAGTAGCTGTGTCCTGTGTGTGACTGACTGTGAGTGCCTGAGGGGCTCTGGCCAGGCTGCTGGACTCAGGGCGTCGCCGGGGAAGAGTTTGAGGGACCTGGAGATGCCGCGCACCAAGATGGCAGCTGGGGGAGGCCGCTTGTCTCGGGCTCCAGAGCCAGGAACCGCAGAGGGGAAGCAGAAGGCAGGGGAGGGCGGGAGGCCATTCGCAGGTCGCTCGAGTTACTTCCGCGCGGGACACTAGGCGCAGCCGCCCAGCCCAGCGACCAACTAGCACCGCCTCTCGCCGTCTAGCCGCGGGCACCGGCGGTGGGCAGGGCGGGCAGCGCGAACGGCCGTCAGCGGGGACAGGACCTGCACAGGCTGCCTATGGCAGGCGGCCGGCGAGCCAGGGCCAGCCAGGAGCCTGAGGGTCGGAAGCCCCCAACACAAGATGCTGAACTCCTTCCTGAGCCCCCAGAATGGCACCTGGGCAGACACCTTTTCTCTGCCCTTGGCTCTTGCCGTTGCCCTCTACTTGGGCTACTACTGGGGATGTGTCCTTCAGGTGGGTGCGGGTCCAGTGCTCTGGCCGGCAGGTTTGGGTGTACGGGCAGCTTCCAGACACGGGCTTGAGCCCTTGGTGGGAGCTGGAATGGTTGGGCTTCCCCACAGATGAAATTTGCTCCCACCGAATGGAGACTCGGCTCTGCCTCCCTAGTGCCTCTGCATCCCATGTGCTCCCCATGCCACCTGGGCCTTTTGGGCACCGGAGGGTGCTGCTCTCTATGATGTGGACAAGCATTTGGGAAAAGTGGGTTGGAAGGCATCCTGAGGTGTCAGAGATGTGCACACTTTCCGTTCCTTTTTAGGTGGTTTAGCTGAGTCTTTCAGCTGCACTGAAGGAAGGAACCAGAGGTCTGTGGGGTCATGGCTAACTCCCAACACCACCCACCCCCAAATAGCTTAGTAGGGCCTCCCTTCCCTTAAGGGCTGGCTGAGGCCAGAAACTGGCCTAGCTCGGAACTGATGGATGACCCGAACTGTCCTTGCTCATTCAGCCCTGTTTTATGTTCCAGGCTCTCCATATAGTGTGATGAGAAAGTTTGAAGAGGTTGATTTTGATGAATTTGGAGATTTTTCTCACTGAAATTTAGATAAATACATAATTTACATATCCAGGAAAAGCCAAATATTTTCATCTTCATTAAACTCTGTTCTAGGTAGCTGAGTCTAACAAGACACCTACTGGTTCGAGTCCTTTAAAAAGGTCTACAGGAGCCTTTAGTGTTACCGAGACTTTTCCATATTTTCAGAGCTTTCTACATTAGCATTTATTGTTTACTAAATGTCTTCCTTAGGGCCGGGTGCAGTGGCTCACGCCTGTAATCCCAACACTTTGGGAAGCAGAGGTGTGAGGATCGCCTGAGATCGGGAGTTCGAGACCAGCCTGACCAACATGAAGAAACCCCGTCTCTACTAAAAATACAAAAATTAGCCAGGTGTGGTGGCACATGCCTATAATCCCAGCTACTCGGAAGCCTGAGGCAGGAGAATCGCTTGAACCCAGGAGGCAGAGGTTGTGGTGAGCTGAGATGACACCACTGCACTCCAGCCTGGGTGTCAGAGCAAAACTCCGTCTCAAGGAAAAAAAAAAAAAAATGGATAGCAACTCAAAATCTTGGCAATTAGGAGGCAATACACAACAGTGACTAGGCAGCGCAGGCTCTAGAGTCAGAGAGACCTGGGTTTGAATCTCCTGCTCTGCCACTAACTAGTTCTGGCACGCTTCTGACCTTTGACAAGTTATTCAGCATTCAAGTACAACCTATTTCATGAAACTGTTGTGAAAATCACAAGACAAAATTTGTGTGAAGTGCTTAGCACAATGCCTGGAGCTTAATGAGCACTCAACAAATCTTACCTACAAGTACTGGTGGTAATGTCATAGTAATTTTGTTTTGCCTCTTGCTTGCTGTGTAACTGGACAAACCACTTAACATCTGTCAGTCATAACTTCTTCACTTACAAAATATCTCATAAGCTTGGGCTTAGTCCAGTGCCTGCACACGACTGACAGCTGTCATAATTCCAGGGCTTAAGAACTAGGGTTGAAAGTCACATCTCCCAACAGTTGCACTATCAACTTGGCCTCTCTGCCATTTGCCCCTGTAGAGTATGGGGACTATACTGGAGATAGAAACCTGGTCTTCATGTTCCTTAGGACTCATTGCAGATATGCAGTTTCTATTCTTGAACCTATGGCATACTCCTCCTTCACATGCCTTCTACGTGGCTAGGCTCTCTCATTCACTTGAGGTCTGTCCAGAATACATCAGAGAAGCTGAAAGTCAGGGCTCAGTGCCCAGTGACCTCATCTGTCCCTGTTATTTCATCCTTGTCACCTTCCCCCTGGCTGGCACGAAGGAAGAAAAACATCGATTCACATTAGGGCTGTTCTTCCTTTAAAGCACAATCTAACAGCAGGGGCCCCACAAGTAAGAGAAGATAAGGTCCCTGGTAGAAAGAAGCCCCTTAGGCCAGGTGCGATGGCTCACGCCTGTAATCTCACCACTTTGGGAGGCCAAGGCGGGCGGATCAAGAGGTCAGGAGATTGAGACCATCCTGGCTAACACGGTGAAACCCCGTCTCTACTAAAAATACAAAAAATTAGGCCGGCCTGGGTGGGCGCCTGTAGTAGCAGCTACTCGGGAGGCTGAGGCAGTAGAATGGCGTGAACCCAGGAGGTGGAGCTTGCAGTGAGCCAAGATCGCGCCACTGCACTCCAGCCTGGGTGACAGAGATTCTGTCTCAAAAAAAAAGACAGCGTTTTGCTCTGTCATCAGACTGGAGTGCAGAGGCGATTCTCCTGCCTCAGCCTCCTGAGTAGCTGAGACTATAAGCATGCACCACCATGCCTGGCTAATTTTTGTATTTTTAGTAGAATCAGGGTCTCACTATGTTGGCCAGGATGGTCTCCATCTCTTGACCTCATGATCCACCCGCCTCAGCCTCCCAAAGTGCTGGGATTACAGGCACGAGCCACTGCGCCCGGTCGGCTTCATTTTCAACTGCAAAGTAAAGGTTGAAGATTGAATGGTGCTGCGTTTCTTCAGCCCCTGCCCAGAACCCCGACTTTTTCTGCAGGGGATCAGCTGGGCACTTATTTATTGACAGGGTCTCACTGTCGCCCAGGCTAGTGAACCGTGGTGCTATCATAGCTCACTGCAGCCTTGAACTCCTGGGCTCAAGCGATCCTCCCACCTCAGCCTCCCAAGTGGCTGGGACCACAGGCGCACACCACTGAACCTGGCTATTTACATTACCTGCTGTCTCCAAAATGGGTTTGGGGCATGGATAGGCTGAGCGGGAAAGTCAGCACTCAGTCAACTCAGCAGCTCCCAGTTCAGGGTCAATTCTGGGCAGTGACACTCCAAGACTGGGTTTTTAGGGGCTCTAGCTGGAGTGTATTATCAGAGACTTGGCCATTCAACTGAGCTGTGCTGAGTATCTCACGTGCAGACAAAGCAGGGTCCTCCTGGCTGGCCTCTGGAGAGGGGCCCTCTCACCCTCTGGTGTTGGGTGCCTCATTAGCTTGGTGCAAAAGTCAGGGAAGTGGGGCAGACTGTTGTGTGATTACAGAGGCCTCGGCTGGTGGCTGGGCCACAGTTTCTGGCCTTCCTGGAGCAACACTGTTCCATCACCACGGAGACTTTCTACCCAACGCTGTGGTGTTTTGAGGGGCGACTACAAAGCATCTTCCAAGTCTTCCTGCGGTCTCAGCCCCTAGTCTTTTATCAGAGGTAAGAAGGGACAGAACAGGGTGAACGTGAAACCCCAGGTATCTAGGGAAAATCTATTTACCACTTTTAAAATGTAGGTAATCTGTCCCATCTACATCCCTGTGTTGAGGGTACAATGAGAGTGGATGTTACATGGAAGGGCTATATAATTGCATGGCCATCAGGTCATGATCTTTTATGTCCCCAGCCCACATTGTCAAGCCTTACTGTTTTACATGAAAAACACCCTCAGAGGATGCTGATGGGAAGTTATGAGACTCGTTTATGGGTGGGGCACAGGACAAAGCTTTTGAATTACATTGTTATCTTTGTGTGCCTCTTCCTCCAAAACCACAGTGACATCCTCCAAACACCAGATGGAGGCCAGCTCCTGCTAGACTGGGCCAAGCAGCCTGACAGCAGCCAAGACCCTGATCCTACTACCCAGCCCATTGTGCTGCCGCTTCCTGGCATCACCGGCAGTAGCCAGGAGACATACATCTTGCACCTAGTTAACCAAGCTCTGAGGAATGGCTACCAGTAAGGATGGGTGCAGCCCCGGAGTGGGGTGGCATCTGAGAACGTGTACTAGGGAGAAATCAATCTGGACACTGATAGATATGAAGAATGCTACACAAAGGGAATCTTTGGACAGGGGTCTTTCTGAAGACTACTGAAAGGGAAGAGGGGCTAAGAAGGGTCTGGCTAAGATGTACCTGTGTGCCACAGGGCTGTCATGTTTAACAACCGGGGCTGCCGTGGGGAGGAACTGCGGGTGAGTAGCGGCCTTCCTCATAGTAGCCCTTTACCCACTCCCTTTAGAGATCCTTGGCCCTGGGGCTCTACCTCCTACCTCTCCTTCCTCAATTTCCCCTCCACCTTCTGACCACGGTCTCCCTCCCTACCTAATGATCTGATTTGCCCTCAGACCCACAGGGCTTTTTGTGCCAGCAATACTGAAGATCTACAGACAGTCGTGAACCACATAAAGCACCGCTATCCCCAAGCTCCACTGCTAGCCGTGGGCACCTCTTTTGGAGAGTAAAGATTGCCTAGGCTTAACCCAGAGGCCCAGTCTTCCTTTCCTCCTCCATGTCCCCTCCCTCTGTCCCAACTCACATTAATGCAAACCCTCCTTTCATGGTCCCTTGTCCAATTCTACAGGATACTGGTGCTGAATCACCTGGCACAGGCCGGGCAGGCTGCAGGGCTGGTGGCAGCACTGACTCTGTCTGCATGCTGGGATTCCTTTGAGACCACCCGCTCCCTGGAAACCCCACTCAACTCACTGCTCTTCAATCGGCCCCTCACTGCTGCGCTCTGCCAGCTTGTGGAACGGTAGGGTCGTGGCAAGTGGGAGGAGGCAGTAGACAGAGTAGGATGGCAGACACTCCAAGCTCTCCTAGTGCTCGGTCAGTTCTCTCTGGGCTTCTTCACACATGAGATAGTAAGACAGGGCCTGGGGGCGGGGGGTCAGGTCCAGGTGTCAAGCCAAACTCTTATGTACTCTTGTAGAAACAGAAAGGTGATTGAAAAGGTGGTGGACATAGACTTTGTGCTACAGGTATAATCTTCAGCCATGCCCCTGGGCCCCCCCAAATGAGTCTTCCACTATCTTCCCATTCTTTATCATCTTAGCCTATCCTACGGTAACACCTGCAGGCCCGCACAATCCGCCAGTTTGATGAGCGCTACACATCTGTGGCCTTTGGATATCAAGACTGTGTTACCTACTACAAAGCAGCAAGACCTAGAACCAAGGTAGATGCCATCCAGATCCCTGTGCTCTGTCTCAATGCAGCAGATGACCCCTTCTCCCCCGTCGGTGGTGAGTACTCTGAATCAGGACCCTTTGGCCCCAAGGAAAATGGGCCATGAGGGACGCGACAGACAGGCTGGGCTCCCAGTAAAGGCCGTTTCTGACCCCTGACCCTCTCCTAGCCCTTCCCATAGAGGCCGCCCAACACTCCCCCTACGTTGCGCTGCTCATCACAGCCAGGGGTGGCCACGTCGGCTTCCTGGAAGGGCTGCTCCCATGGCAGCACTGCTACATGAACCGCCTCTTGCATCAGTACGCCAGAGCCATCTTCCAGCACCCAGAGGGGCTGCCTGACCTCTGGGCTCTCTCGCCTTCTGAGAACAGAAATAGCTGACAAGAGTACCATTGGGGGTCTCAGTTCACTCTTTCCTTGTTTATTAAATATCAACTTTTCCTGCCTAGTGGGCTGAGGTTCATTTTCCCTTTCCTCAAGGTTAAACTATCTAGGAACTTACTGCATCTTTAGGCCGGCTGGCTTAGTGCTACCCATCTGAACCCCCAGATTACTACCCAAGTCGTCTTTTTGCCCCAGCAGCAAGTACCAGGCCAGTCCCTTCCCCAGCAAATGCCAGGGGCTTCATGTGAAGGGGAACTGGCCCCAAGGCTGTGAGGGGAGGAGAAACTGTTTCTGCAGGAAGGACAGCAGTGCCTCCAGGCTCTTGGGCATCTTCACATGTTTCTAGAGAAAGGACAAGCTCAACTCTCGAGCCTCTAGTAGGCAGAAGGAAAGAGGCAGGGAGTATGGCCTGGGCTTCAGACACCACTGTTCTGGATGGATCCACAGATGATGAAGGCAGGGTTCCTGGGGCCCAGAGTCAGGCAGGGCCATAACCAAGCCTTTTCACTAGAAGGGAAGGCAGTGCCCATTCATCTTATCAGAGGCAGCCTCAGCTGTGGACCCGAATGGAGTGAGCAAAGGGAGTCCAGGCCTCCACTCTACTCTAGAGATGGCAGTGTCCAGGCTCCTGATTCCCAGGAAGCAGGGAAGCTAAAGGAAACCTGGAAAGGCACTCTGGAGCAGCAGGATGGTCACAACAATAAGCCCGACACACAGCAGGAGCAGGAGCCACACAGGAACACTCCCTGCAGAAGGGAAAGGGAGAGGTCAGCAGGCAAAGGGGCTTCCCAGCCTGAAAACCAGAACCCTTCAAAGGGGGAGTGGCACAAACAAGAGCCTAGCCCCCGGGGGGCATGTTTCTGGTCCAGTTAAAGGTGGGGTGGTGCCTGCCTGCCCCGCCCAATGACTCACGCCGTGAGGGCAACAGATGCAGCTGGCAACGACTGTCCACAGCCACAGAGAACAGGGCAGTTTCATGGGACCCAAGGAGCTCTGGACCTCGACCCTTCTCAGGTAGAAAGGCCACATCCGTCACCACAATGCCATGGGCCTCCCTCACGTAGTAGAGGCACTGCGGGTAGAAGGAAAACGAGTGAGGAAAGGCCTAGCTGGGAACTGTCTTTCTGGAAAGCATGCTCCCCACCCCAGGTTTTCCCTCTATAGAACGGGCCAGACTCCTTCCTGCACACTCAGGGTAGAGACAGGCCTACAGTCTACAGGGCCATGCCAACCTCCACCCATTACCTGGAGAGAGAAAGCTATGTAGATGGCAACAGAGCCAGTGACCGTGCCCAGGCCTAGGAAGGTGCCAGACTCACTGCAACAAACAATAAAGTGCTCGTTGTCCTGGAGGCTTGTGCAGCAACCCTCATACCCCAATCCCGGTCCGCGGGGACCCAGGCAGGACTCCTTTCCAAGCTCCCTCAGGGACCCCCACCTAGCCAAGGCAGCAATGTCTCACACCTGACATTGAGGCAGGAGATGACTTCATGGCCACAGGACTTGGTCCGAAGGGGCAAGAAGTTGGAGCCATCCCAGGCTGTGAGGTAGCAGGGAGGGGGCTGGCGCAGGCGCTTGTGGGGAATTTGTACTGTGAAGAGTCGCAGCCCAGCAGGCTGGTCTGGAACCTGCCCAAACCTGGGGGCCGGATGAAGAGCTATTCAGCTCCTGGGGCCTGCCCAACCCTCCTCAGAGGTTTGTGCACCACCTGCACCCTGGTCAGACCTGAGGTAAAACTCAACAAGTTCCTCCCCAGCTCTCTCATCCCCAGTCTTTTCCCTCTCCCCCACCACAGCTGGGCTATGCCTCTTTCAGCCACCCCGCAGTCTTCACACCTGCAGGCCTGATAACGGTAAGGTGTGCTGGAAAAGGTGGGTCCATTCTCTTGCCAGTGCAGCTGTGTCACCAGCTGATTCTTCTGCCACACAGAGGCCTTAAGGTCCCGGCCCACGGTTACCAACTAGTCAGGAATAAAGATTCCAAGGATGGACAGTTAGGGGATCCACTCACTGGGCAAGCAGCATAAGCACCTCCTCTCTCCTTCTCCATCCTCCTCCCACCCCCACCCCCTCACCTTGCCATCAGGCCCTAAAGCCAGGTCTTCAATCTCCCCTTCGTGGGCTTTGAACTCCAGAACCTTCTCCAGGCTGGGTACCTGTAGCCAAACCACCACCATAGTTAACTCAGGTGTCCAGCAAGTACACTGTGACTGATCTCCACGCCACTCCCTTCTAATGGCCCCTCAATGCAAGCTTCATTCACAAGTTTCCCAAATGCCACGTTCAGCTTCTCACAATTTTGGTCTTGCTGTTACTGACATTCATCCTTCCTAACCCCGCAAACCCACACCTTCCAGACACGAACGTAGCCATCTGTCCCTCCAGTGGCAAGCAGGGTATTATCGTGGTTGAAGCACACAACTTTCTGCAGTGGATCGGAGCTGAAGTCTGTCTGCACTGCCTGCAAATTCTCTACCCTGAGTTCTAGCCCCTCGTGCTGGGTTTCCGCTCCACATTTCTTCTCTGCTGGGGCTGCTCCTTTCCTTTGTCGAGGCCCCTGCTCCTTGGAACCTGTAACACAAACACTTGGCCAGGTTCTAGGCTTCTACAGTAAGGAGTACTGGCTCCTCTCTCCATGGCAGGTGCCCATACAGCTTCTAGCTTGCCACCAAAACCCTACTTCCAGACCCACTTCTTTAGAGACACCAAGATAAGAGTGACCTTACTCGTTCAATCCTTTCCCCAAGCGGGTAGAGAGGGAGAGAGCTCCTTACCTGCCTTCTCTGCCTTGTTGCCTTTCTGTTGATGGGCCTGGAAGCGCAGGAGCTGACAGTGGGCATCCTGCCCTGCAGCAAGGATGTCACCAGCCAGTGCCAAGTTCATGGTGGCCCGTGTCTCTGTGTCATGGGAGTGCAGCAAGGAGGCACTCAAGCGCCCATTAATCCGCTCTAGCTGCAGAAAGTGCTGTGGGAGGGGGAACCCGGATGAGCAAGTTCAGGGGTGCCCAGAGAGCATGTCTAGGAACAGTCTGATGTCTTACCCCTTTACTTTCTGCACGTTATAGTTCACAAGGGGTTCTCGAGTCTTTTTTCTCTCATTTGGGCCTCACAAATCTATACACTGAGCAGGACTGGGATTATTACCTCCATTTTACAGAACAGGGTGAAGCTCAGAAGAGGGAAGGAACCCAAAGGCCTAAACCCAAAGGCACCACTCTCGCCGCTGCTAGAGGGCAGGCAAGACCTCCTGGAAAAGGCCAGGATAAGAGCCCTGGAGCTGCTCCGAGGCGGAGCTGAAGCGTTCCTGCCGGCTCTGCAGCTGTGTGCAGCTTTCACTTTACCTTAAAAGCCTCTCCTCTGCCTGCTGAGTTCTCGACTGAAATTCGCGCCGTGGCGTCAGGCAAGCGGGTCTTCCCAACAGAAGTGGGCAGGGCCCGAAGCTGGAGTGTGGCCCGCCCCGCGACCCCCGGCCACCCTAGAATCGCCGCCAGCCCACAGCAAGACCCAGCCCCAGTGGCTCTGAGCTCTCACCACACCATTCTTTATGCCTGTCTTGGCGGCGCCTCCTCCGCCCGCAGCGATGAGCAGCCCAGTGCTGGGGTCAACCTGAAGCGCATACAACGGGAACGGAGCCCGGTACAGCTCTGGCGCCCGGCGTCGGCCCATCCCGCCCGGCGCGCGTTCACTGCCCGCACCACGGCACCCAGGACATAACGAGCCGGGCCTTCGACTACTGCCGCGGCCGCTGGTGAACTCGGCCCCGTCGCCGCCGGGAGCACACCCGACCCCTCTCACACCGGGGAATTGCCAAAACCCTGACCACCCGCAGGCAGCCGAGGTTCAGCTCGAGTGAGTCTAAGTCGCTCTCGCAGATGCGCACTGCGCACGCGCACCTGTCCCGCGTCTCCCTCCGCGCAGGCGCAGGAGCGCCGACACGAGTCAGCACTAGCCGGTGGGGCCGCCTTCCCCGGGGCGGGGCTTCGGTTCTCCACCCCTGCCGCGGAGGCACAGTCGCCCAGCACCGACTTCGCCATCTTTGTGCGGGGCGCCCCGGGGCGCGGAGGAGGTGGAGCCAGTGGAGGTTGATGAGGGTCAACCTTTAATAAAGAAATCCGACTCACGCCTGTAATCCCAGCACTTTGGGAGGCCGAGGCGGGCAGATCACAAGTTCAGAAGTTCGAGACCAACCTGACCAACATGGAGAAATCCCGTCTGTACCAAAAATACAAAGGTGTGGTAGCATGCGCCTGTGGTGGCGTTCGCCTGTAATCCCAGCTACTCGGGGGCCTGAGGCAGGAGAATTACTTGCACCCGGGAGATAGAGGTTGCAGTGAGACGAGATCACGCCGTTGCCATTGCACTCCAGCCTGGGCAGCAAGCAACAAGAGTGAAGCTCCGTCTCAAAAAAAAAAAAAAAAATCCTCTGCCAGGCACAGTGGCTCATGCCGGTAATCCCCCTGTAATCCCAACACTTTCAGACAGTCCGAGAGAGGAGGATGGCTTGAGCCTGGGCTTTCCAGACCAGCCTGGACAACATGGGAAGACTCCGTCTCTACAAAATATTTAAAAATTAGCCAAACGTCATGGCACCTGTGGGCCCAGCTGCCCAGGAGGCTCAGGCGGGAGGATGACTTGAGACTGGGAGGTCAAGGCTGCAGTGAGCTCGACCACTATGCTCGACCACCAGTGATGTCACCACTGCACTCCAGCCCCTAGGTGACAGAGCTAGACCCTGTCTCTCACACACACGAAATCCTTGAATTAGGACTGTTCCCACTTGGTGAGTGATACGCCAACTCCTGGAGCACAGACCTTTGCAGCTTACCCCAGAGAGGAAGTGATTTGCCGGAGGGCACACACCAGAAACCACCGGGGTCTCTTGCTTCTTAATGGAGGCAGCATGAACTTAAAAATAAACCTGACTTCAAATGCTGAATCCACTGCTTTCTCGTATGGGGACGCCTCTGTCATCCTTAACTCCTATCCCCCACTTTTGGCAGGGGTAGTGTCCGCCATTCCCTTTCTCAAGGCTTCACACTCCTGGGCCGGTGGCTTGGTGGGTGGCCAGCTGCTTTGCTGGCCTCAGCAGGGCAGGTATCTTCTGCGCCTGACACTCCATCCTCCCTCGGATTTGTGACCTTTGTGCACTCTTGAGAGTGAGCACAAGGGATGTCCTTCCCTGAAAGGAGACACCCCTCCTGCATTCTGATTAACTAAGGTGCACCCAGAGGAGTAGTACAGTGGCTTCATCTTTGGTGATGCTAGTATCTGTACCACAGAGTTACATTAGATGTGTGAAGGGCGTGGCCAAGCTGTCTGCATATCTTAAGTCCCCAGGCCTTGTGGGTCCCTTGTCCTCCTTGGATACATGGCACCTGCTCTTTCTGGCCTCTCTGTTTCCTTTGACACCATCCTCCACAGTCTTTTTTCTTTTATTTTTTGAGACGGAGTTTCGCTCTGTTGCCCAGGATGGAGTGCAGTGGCCTGATCTCAGCTCACTGCAACCTCGCCTCCCAGGTTCAAGTGATTCTCCTGCCTCAGCCTCCTGAGTAGTTGGAACTACAGGCGCCTGCCACCACGCCCGGCTAATTTTTGTATTTTTAGTGGAGACGGAGTTTTACCATCTTGGCCAGGCTGGTCTCGTACTCCTGACCTTAAATGATATGCCCACCTTGGCCTCCCAAAGTGCTGTGATTACACACTTGAGCCACCACACCCTGCCCTTTTTTTTTTTTTTTTTTTTTGAGATGGGGTCTCTGTCACCTAGGCTGGAGTGCAATGGCATGATATAGCTCATTGTAGCCTTGAACTCCTGGACTCAAGTGATCCTCCCACTTCAGCCTCTTGAGTAGCTTGAGTAGCTGGTAGTACAGGCACACCCCACCATACTCAGCTGATTTTTTTATATTTTTATTTTTGGAGAGACAGGGTCTTGCTATGTTGCCCAGGCTGGTCTCAAACTCCTGGCTTCAAGCGATCCTCCTACCTCAGCCTCCCAGTGTGTTGGGATTATAGGCGTGAACCACCCCCTCCCCGCCACCAAGGGTCTTGTTGGAGACTGGCACTCCTGTAGTTATAGCCACCTATTCTGTGGACTCAGCAGGACACAAACAAGTTTCACAGGGTCAGATTTTATTAGCTACACAGAGGGCTGAATGGGGTCTTGGTGCCCTTGGTCCTCTTCAGCCTGGAGACAGCAGACTCCACAAGGGGCTCCCAGGGTTCAGAGCAGGAGAACACACCTGACTTCCTGCCAGCCAGCCCTTCAGGGTGTCTCGGGGACTCCCCGAGATCTGGGGCCTGGTTGGGAGGGTGGGGTTTGGAGGGGGTGTTCCAGGGGGCCTCCATGGCTCTGGAACTAAACTGATGACTTTTGGAGAATGAGCTCCAGAGAAACTGGCCTCTTTGGGGCAGGGCAAGGCCTGGGCTTCGGGGAGGTAGTGGCCTGTTTTGGTGCCCGAGGTGGAGGCCCGGAGAAACATCGTGGAGAGTTTGGTGATTGAAGGCCTGCAGACCTGAAGCTCCTGGTCTGGGAGGGTGTGCCTGGGGCTGAGTTGGCCCGGGCCTGAGCTGCTGGAGGCTGAAATGCTGGCGATGGATGCCCACAGGCCTGAGGATCCTTGCCCTGAGGCCCTACTTCCTTCGGCCTTTTTTCTGGCAGCAGATGCAAGGCCCTGGCCTGGCCCTGGGGCAGGCGGAGGCCGAAGCCGATGCCTATCCGGAGTGGCCCAGATTCCTGGCCTTCCACACAGGGCAGTAGTTGGGGGAAGGCAAGCAGCCGGGGTCCAGTCCTGTACTTGGGGAGGGGGCAGGAGGGGCTGCGGGGCCGGAGGCACACCAGGCATATAGGATACTCCACGACTGGGGCCTGGCCGGTTCTGCCTAGCCACAGGTGCTGCAAAAGCAGGAGCCGAAGGTCGTGTGCGATGCGGCGGTGCCCCAGCTGGACCACCAGGGCCTGGGCCAGGGCCCCTGGGTCCCTGAACTGTGCAGGATCCTTCTCGCTTGGCACGCATCTCTCCACTACCCCAGGGGACCCGGACCCGGTGTCCCTGTACTGATGCCAGCGCCATGTCTGCCTGTTAGAGTGGAGCCTTTGAGAAGGTGGACTTGGGCCTGGGGAAGTGAGCATGGAGCTATGCAGGTCCTCGGGGTGGGAAGGAGACTGGCAAGGTGAGTGGGGAAGGGAGGAGTTCTGGGGCTGGGAGGGAGCGAAGGAAGGGGTCAGAGGAGGAGAGGGGTACAGCCAGTGGTTGGAGGGAGACGATGCACGTGGATTGGGGAGAGAGAGGTAGTTCTGGTGAAAGAAAGTGGGGGAACTTGGGAGAGAGGGAGAATAGGGATGTGGCACAAAGTCAGAATTTGGGTCACAAGAGCCAAATTGGAAGCCAGGAGAGGGGGATGCTGGTGGAGGGGAGGAAGGATGATGGGACTGAGTGGAAAAGAACGGTGGGTGAGAGGGACGGAGGGACTGATGGGCAGAGAGAGGCTGTAGGTTGTGAGGAGAGGAGTCCACAAGTTGTGAGAAGCCCCAAGGGGGGCACCCGGGGAGCACTGAGGTCTGTGGCAGAACCTGGTCCTTGTTTTGAGGCAACATCGCCTTGAATCCAGAAGAAACTGGGGCAACAAGACTAGGTATGAGAGAACTGGCAGAGTCAGGACCAGTATCTCTGAGGTCAGCTGTGCCTGAGAAATCAAGGCCACCTTCTGTGCGCAGAGCTTGGCTCCAGCCTGGTGTGGGTGCAGGTGCTAGTGGCAGGCCAAGGGGACACCCAGACCTCCAGCACCAGGCTCTCTGGGTGTTCAGGCATGAGCATGAACCTAAGCTTGGCTTCTCACTTCTTTGCAGTCAGCCATTGATGAGGGATGTGTGGGGATGGAGAATCACAGCTGCCTCTTGAGAGCGGAGGGGCAGCAGCGATTATCTGGGCGGGTCAGAGAGGAAGACAAAGCCCATAGGACCTGGAGAGAAAAGACAGAACCCAAGACACTGAGAGAATTGGTCCATTTCTGGCTCTGCCTCATGTCCCTAGTTCCAAGCTGAACTCACCAAGACTTTAAATCCATGTCACCTTTGGGATCAAAAGAGCTGGCAAAATGCTCCAGGGAAGATGAGAAGTGGGGAGGAGAGGAATAAGGAGGAAGGGAGGGTAGGATGGATTGGAGGAGGGGTTTGGGGGCTAGGGGCTGAGATAGAAACAGGAATTAAGGGTGTTCTGGTGCCGGGAGCTCTTACCAATGAGAATTCCTCTGGGCTGTGTTTCACAGGCACTTCAGCATTGAGCGGACCTGGGAGAGAGGAGCAGAGTCACCAAATGGTGGATACACCTTTCTCTGTCCCCAGCATCTAACACTAAACGCACTGTGACCCGGGTTTCTGTCTGAGCCGTGAGTTTTGCCCTCAGTCCTCCTTCAGTCATTTGGAGGCCTGTGGTATAGGTTTTTATTCTCCTAATCCTGACTCAGGGGTTCTGCAAGCATCCTAGTGTCCTGCCACTCTGGTTCCTCTGACCCCTTGTTGCCCCTAGTGCTGACGTCTTCTAGCTCACCCTGGCCCAGATAGAGATGGCTCATTACACCCAGCAGCAGAAGGAATGGGGCCAGCTGGTAAAAGCCTCTGGGAGACTGGACTTTGTCTAAGAGGTGGCACCAGGGTTGCCGCCCCCAATGGGAGCTGGGGTCCCCATTCCCTGAGTTCAGTTCTCCCTGGCAGCATGTGGGTATGTCACAAAGGTCAGGTGCTGACATCATAGAATCTCCTCCTTGAGGCTCTGGGACCTTCTTCCAGAGATCATCCAAAGGCTGGCCCTTGATAACGCTGTGAGGCAGGCAGAATTCTTCAGTGCACTCAGTTTCTCCTTCAAGACCCAGCCCCCACCTCTACTCTTGGCCTATGCACTTTACAGCTCCAACCAGCTCCTTCATCCATTGCTCTCCCCACTCAACACAGCCTGTCTGGGCTGAGCTCATGCACCACACCTTTCTCCCCCTTGGGATATACCTATTATATGTTTTAATAACTATTTTCTTAACTGCTTTATTGGGATATAATTCACATACCATACAATCTACCCATTTAAAATGTACCATTCGATGTCTTCTAGTATATTCACAGGGGTGTAGAACCATCTCCACAATCTAGTTGTAGAATATTTTTGTCCCCCCAAAAATAAGTCCTGTACCCATTAGCAGTTGGTCCCCACTCTTCCCCCAGCCTCTGGAAACCACCAATCTACTCTGTTTCTATAGGTTTTCATATTCTAGACATTTCATATACGTGGAATTATACAATATATGGTCTTTTGTTGACTTCTTTTAACATGTTTGCAAAGTTCATTCTTGTTGTAGCATGTATCATTGCTTTATTCCTTTTTATTGCCAGATAATATTCCTTTGTATGGATATGCCATATTTTGTTTATCCATTAATTAATTGATGGACATTTTGGTTCTTTCTACTTATTTATTTGTTTATTTATTTTTGAGACAAATTCTCACTCTGTAGCTCAAGCTGGAGTGAAGTGGCGCAATCTTGGTTCACTGCAACCTCCACCTCTTGGGTTCAAGCAATTCTCCTGCCTCAGTCTCCCGAGTAGCTGGGACTACAGGCACAGGCCACCATGCCCGGCTAATTTTTGTATTTTTAGTAGAGATAGGGTTTTGTCAGGTTGGCCAGGCTAGTCTCAAACTCCCAACCTCAGGTGATCCGCCCACCTCAGCTTCCCAAAGTGCTGGGATTACAGGCGTGAGCCACTGCGCCTGGCATGGTTCTTTCTACTTTTTAGCAATTATGAATAATGCTATGAACATTCTTCTACAAGTTTTATGTGGACATATGGTTTCATTTATCTTTAGATACATAGGAGCAGAATTACTGAGTTACATGGTAAATCTATATTTAACATTTTGAGGAACTACCAAACTGTCTTCCAAGTTGGCTGTACCAATTTTCAATCCCATCAGTGAGGTATAAGGGTTCCAATGTTTCTTTATCCTTACCAACACATGTTGTTGCCTGTCTTTTTTATTTTAGCAATCCTAGTGGGTGTGAAACGGTATGATATTGTGGTTTTTATTTCCATTTTCCTAATGATTGATGATGTTGAGCATCTTTTCATGTGCTATGGGATATTTATCTTCTTTGAAGAACTGTATATTCAAATCCTTAGCCTATCTTTTTAAAAGCCAGTCAAATTTAGCAGTGGGGTGTTGTATACCAACTTTAGTGACCTATCTTTTTTTTGAGATGGAGTTTTGCTCTTGTGGCCCAGGCTGGAGTGCAATGGCACGATCTTAGCTTGCCGCAACCTCTGCCTCCCGAGTTCAAGCGATTCTCCTGCCTCAGCCTCCCACGTAGCTGGGATTACAGGTGCCCGCCACCACACTCAGCTAATTTTGTGTTTTTAGTAGAGATGGGGTTTTTCTCTGTTGGCCAGGCTGGTCTCAAACTCCTGACCTCAGGTGATCCGCCTGCCTTGGCCTCCCAAAGTACTGGGATACAGGCATAAGCCACCAACCTACAGGCACCCGATCAACCTATCTTTTAATTAGGTTCTTGTCTTCATATCATTGAGTTATAAAAGTTGTTATATATTCTGGATGTAGGTCCCTTATCAGATACATGTTTTGCAAATATTTTCCCTGATTCTGTGGGTTTTTTTTTTACTTTCTTGATGGTTTCCTTTGATGCACAAAAGCTTCCAAATTTGATAAAGTCCAATTTACCTGTTTTGTCTTGTCTTGCTTGCTTTTTGTGTCTTATCTAAGAAACCATTGCCTAACCCAAGGTCACAGAGATTTGCTCTGTGTTTTCTTCTTAGACTTTTATAGTTTTTGCTCTTACATTTAAGTTTGTTATCTATTTTGAGGGGTTTTGTTTTGTTTTGTTTTAGAGGCAGTGTCTCACTTTGTCACCCAGGCTGGAATGCAGTGGTGTAATCATAGCTCACTGCCACTTTGAACTCCCAAGCTCAAGGAATCCTCCTGCCTTGGCCTTCCCAAGTGCTGGGATTATAGTCATGAACCACCACACCTGGTCTATTTCAAGTTAATTTTTATATATGGTGAGAGGTGGAAGTTCAACTTAATTCTTTTGTATGTGGATATCCAGTTGTCCCAACACCATTTGTTGAAAAGACTTTTCCACTAGCCTGGGCAACATAGTGAGGCCCATCTTTCCCAAAAAACAAGAAAGAAATAAATTAGCCTGGCGTTGTGGTGCATGTCTGTAGTCTCAGCTACTTGAGAGGCTGAGGTGGGAGGATGGGTTGAGCCCAGGAGTTGGAGGATGCAGTGAGCCAAGATCACGCCACTGCACTCCAGCCTGGGCAACAGAAGGAGACCCTCTTTCAAAAACAAACAAACAAAAAGGCTATTCCTTCCCCCCATGGAATTGTCTTGGCATTCGTGTGAAAAATCAGTTTAGTGTTATTAGTTTGCTGTTACTCCCATAACAAATTACCTCATACTTAGCAGCTTAAAACAACACAAATTCATTATTTTACACTTCTCTAGATTAGAAGTCCAACATGGGTCTCACTGGGCTAACAATCCAGATGTCGGCAGGCTGCCTTCCTTTCTGGAGGCTGTAAGGGAGAGTACATTTCCTTGCCTCTTCCATCTTCTGGTGGTTTGTGGTCCCTGGTTTGTGGTCCCCCTCTTACAGCTTCAAAGCCAGTATCCTTGTATCTCTATGACCATTCCGCCATAGTCACATCTCCCTCTGACTCTGAACTATTCTGCCTCCCTCTCCAACTTTTAGGGACCTTTGTGATTACATTGGGCCCAGCCAGATAATCTGGGATAATCTCTCTATTTTTAAGTCAGCTGAGCAGAGCACAGTGGCTCACACTTGTAATCCTAGCAATTCAGGAGGGGGAGGTGGAAGAATCCCTTGAGCACAGGAGTTTGAGGCTACACTGAGCCATGATTATGCCACCTCACTGCAGCCTGAGTAACAGAGCAAGACTCTGACTTTCTTTTTTGTTTGTTTGTTTGTTTTGAGATGGAGTCTCACTTTGTCACCCAGGCTGGAGTGCAGTGGCATAATCTTGGCTCAGTGCAACTTCCACCTCTGTAGTTCAAGTGATTCTCCTGCCTCAGCCTCCCCAGTAGCTGGGACTACAGGCACTCACTACCATGCCCAGATAATTTTTGTAGTTTTAGTAGAGACGAGGTTTCACCATGTGGGCCAGGCTGATCTCGAACTCCTGACCTCCTGGTCTACCCCCCGCCACCGGCCTTCCAAAGTGCTGAGATTACAAGCGTGAGTCACCGCGCCTATTATGGACTGTTTCAAACAAATACAAAAGTAAAGACTAAAATAAAATGAACTCCCATGTGCCTGTCACCCAGCTTCAACAGTTACCAGTCATGGAAAATTTTTCTCTGTGTCCCGCCTACTTTCCTTGTGGGTAATTTCCAAACAAATCCCAGCCATCACACCATTTTATTCATAACTGTTGCAGAATATATCTCACAAATTTAATTCTTTTTTTCTTTTGAGTCGGAGTTTCGCCCAGGCTGGAGCGCAATGGCAGGATCTCGGCTCACCACAACCTCCGCCTCCCAGGTTCAAGCGATTCTCCTGCCTTAGCCTCCTGAGTAGCTGGGATTACAGGCATGAGACATCACGCCCAGCTAATTTTTGTATTTTTAGTAGACACAGGGTTTCTCCATGTCGGTCAGGCTGGTTTCGAACTCCTGACCTCAGGTGATCTACCTGCCTCGGCCTCCCAAAGTGCGGGGATTACAGGCGTGAGCCACCGCGCCCAGCCAGAAATGTAAGTCTTTTATTTTAAATCATAAGCACAATTTTTTCACACCTAAAATAAATATAAATTTCTAGTCAATGTTTAAATATCCTTTATTGTCTTACAAATGCTTACCAATTTGTTTGAATCAAGAGCCAAATGTAGGCCAGGTAGGGTGGCTCATGCCTATAATCCCAGCACTTTGGGAGGCCGAGGCAGGATGATTGTTTGAGCCCAGGAGTTCAAGACCAGCCCAGGCAACATGGTAATACCCCATCTCAATTTAATATTATTTCAGCATTTTAAAACAAAACAAAAGTCAAATGTGCCCCATGCATTTTGTGAATCCTTGATAAATCCCTTAACTTTATTTTAATGGATAGGTGCCACCTCGGTCTTTTTCCTTGGAGCCATTCTGTGGATGGACTTGCTCATTTGTCCTTGTAGAGTTTGCCACCGTCTACATCACCATATTCTTACTTATCCTTGTAAACCAAAAAGTGATGCCAGCAGATCTCAATCAATTAGAGGTTTATTTTGCTGAAGATGAGGACCTACTAGGGGAAAAGAAACACAAGTCACAGTAGGATCTGAGACCTGTGCACAGTGGAATCTGAGGGTTTGGGGAACTTCAATATTTACAAGAGAAAGAACAAGCAGAAGCTGGGTACTGTAGCTCACACCTGTAATCCCAGCACTTTGGGAGGCCAAGGCAAGATCATTGCTTGAACCCAGGAGGAGTTCAGGCAACAAAACAAGACCCTGTCTTAAAAAAGAAAGAGAGACAGAGGCGGAGAGAGACAGAGAGGGGGAGGCCAAAAAAAAAAAAAAAAAGAAAAAAAACAAAGGAGGCTGGGTAGGCAATGAGGCAAGTGGTTGCATTCTTTTGAAGTTCTGATTAGCACTCAGTGAACGACCAGGGAAGTAAATCAGTAAATCAACATTTTTAGTAAATCTACATACTCAGTAAATCTACATTTTTACATAAGTTAAAGTATGTGAAATTGCAGCTATCTGTTTGGGAACAAAAGGAAGACAGTTTTTTTGCAGACTCAATTCCCATGCTTAACTTCCCCTTAGTTTCACTCGCATCTGTGTGAAGAGATCACCAAACAGAGTTTGTGTGAGCAACAAGGCTGTTTATTTCACCTGGGTGCAGGTGGACTGAGTCCGAAAAGAGAGTCAGCAAAGGGAGATGGGGTGGGGCCGTTTTATAAGATTTGGGTAGGTAAAGGAAAATTACAGTCAAAGGGGATTGTTCTCTGGTGGGCAGGGGTGGGGGTCACAAGGTGCTCAGTGGGGGAGCCTTTTGAGCCAGGGTGAGCCAGGAATTTCACAAGGTAATGTCATCAGTTAAGGCTAGGACCAGCCATTTTTACTTATTTTGTGGTGGAATGCCATCAGTTAAGGCAGGAACAAGCCATTTAAATTTCACTTCTTTTGTGATTCTTCAGTTACTTCAGGCCATCTGGATGTATACGCGCAAGTCACAGGGGATATGATGGCTTAGCTTGGGCTCAGAGGCCTGATACTTAGGTGTTGTGAGTTTAGAGAACTAAGTTTCTATTTTTCTTTCACATCCTTTTCCCTATCATTTTTATAATTTGGTAGTTATCTCTAGTAAGTAGATTCTGAAGACAATTTTTCCTTTCATTTTGAAAATCTGCTATTCAAAAATGTCAAACATATACAAAAGCAGAAATAAAAGTATAATATAATGAAACCCCGTGTACATATCACCAGCTTCAATAATTACTAGATCGTAGTCCATTGTGTTTCATCTGTATTTTCCAACCTCTCCCTCAAATTATTTGGAAACAAATTCAAGACATCAGATATCATCTGGAAATATTTCTGTAATTATCTCTAAAAAGGGTCTTTTGAAGAAGTAAGATCACAATAACAGAATTATAATAAAACGTACAATGCCTATATTCAGTCACTGCCCATATTATTGCAATTGCTTTGTAATTGTTCTCAGTTTGTTCGTTTGAGTTAAGATTCAAAGGTCCATAACATGGAATTGCTTGTTAGGTATCAATTTTAGGAATCGCGTTAAATTTTTTTTTAAGTTATGCAAAAATATTTCCATGAGTCCACGGTCAAATGTACCAGAAAGGTTCTGTGTATCTACCACTCTCCATTCTAGAAGCTGCCTCCTCCAGAGGTGATTTGTTTTTGATTTAATGGTTTCTCTTCCACGCTGCACTGCAGAGCCGTCTCCTCCTCCAGGTGAGCTGATACTTTGGGCTTTTCCCAGGTGGCTCCCTTACTCCCTCTGCTCCTTTTGGAGAAATCACTGAGAACCCTCTTCCTCCTTCCTTTTCTTCTCTCCTTCCCCACTTCTTCCTGCCTGGGCAGACTGAACTGCGCTGACTGCACTTGCAAGCAGGTACCTCCCATGGGTGACATTCCAGCAGGCGGGCGGCACTTCCACCTCGGCACCTGGAGACCCACGTCTGGCTGCTGACCCCCCGGGTCGCACAGCCCCAGACTCCCGGACCCTGGACCCTCACCTCCAGCGACCAGTCCCTGGCGTGGGGCATGGACACATGGGCCCACGACCCCAGGCCTCGGCAACATGTCCCCTTACCCTGCCCCCACCCTACCCCTACCCCAGGAAGTTTTCGCTGGCAACTCTTAGCTCCTTGCTTTCCCTTTTTTTTTCCTCTGAGACGGAGTCTCCCTCTGTCACCCAGACTAGAGTGCAGTGGTACCATCTCAGGTCACTGCAGCCTCTGCCTCCCAGGTTCAAGCAATTCTCCTGCCTCAGCATCCCGAGTAACTAGGATTACAGGTGTATGCCACCGCTCCTGGCTAACTTTTGTATTTTCTGTAGAGACTAGGTCTCCGTGTGTTGCCCAGGCTGCTCTTGAACTCCTGGACTCAAGTGATCCTCCCACCTCGGCCTCCTCAAGTGCTGGGATTACGGGCCTGCACCAAAGTGCTGGGCAGTCTCTGCATTTCTTTAGGTCTTCTTTAACTTCTCTTAACAGTGTTTGTGGTTTTCAGTGCACAAATCTTGAACTTCTTTTATTACATTTACTACACTTACTTTTAGGTATTTTATTGTTTTTGATATTATTGTTAAGTGGAATTATTTTCTTAATTTCATTTTTGGGTTGTTTATTACTAGTGTGTAAAAATACAATCGTTATTTGTGTTCTTGTATTCTTCAACTTTGTTAAACTTGCTTATTCATGCTAATGTTTTCTTTTTTCTTTTCTTTTCTTTTTTTTTTTTTTTTACTAGATTGCTTGTGGTTTTCTATATACAAGACCATGTCATCTGTCAGTAGAGATAGTTTTACTCCTTGTGGTTTTGATTTGCATTTCTCTGATGGCCAGTGATGATGAGCATTTTTTCATGTGTCTGTTGGCTGCATAATTGTCTTCTTTTGAGAAGCGCCTGTTCATATCCTTTGCCCACTTTTTGATGGGGTTGTTTGTTTTTTTCTTGTAAATTTGTTTGATTCTTTGTAGATTCTGGATATTAGCCCTTTGTCAGATGAGTAGATTGCAAAAATTTTCTCCCATTCTGTAGGTTGCCTATTCACTCTGATGGTAGTTTATTTTGCTGTGCAGGAGCTCTTTAGTTTAATTAAATCCCATTTGTCAATTTTGGCTTTTGTTGCCATTGCTTTTGATGTTTTAGACATGAAGTTCTTGCCCATGCCTGTGTCCTGAATGGTATTGCCTAGGTTTTCTTCTAGGGTTTTTATGGTTTTAGGTCTAACATTTAAGTCTCTAATCCATCTTGAATTAATTTTTGTATAAGGTATAAGGAAGGGATCCAATTTCAGCTTTCTACATATGGCTAGCCAGTTTTCCCAGCACCATTTATTAAATGGGGAATCCTTTCCGCATTTCTTGTTTTTGTCAGGTTTGTCAAAGATCAGATGGTTGTAGATGTGTGGTATTATTTCTGGGGCTCTGTTCTGTTCTATTGGGCTATATCTCTGTTTTGGTACAAGTATCATGCTGTTTTGGTTACTGTAGCCTTGTAGTATAGTTTGAAGTCAGGTAGCATGATGCCTCCAGCTTTGTTCTTTTGGCTTAGGATTGTCTTGGCAATGCGGGCTCTTTTTTGGTTCCTTGTGAACTTTAAAGTAGTTTTTTCCAATTCTGTGAAGAAAGTCATTGGTAGCTTGATGGGGATGGCATTGAATCTATAAATTACCTTGGGCAGTATGGTCATTTTCACGATATTGATTCTTCATATCCATGAGCATGGAATGTTCTTCTATTTGTTTTTGTCTTCTTTTATTTTGTTGAGCAGTGGTTTGTAGTTCTCCTTGAAGAGGTCCTTCACATCCCTTGTAAGTTGGATTCCTAGGTATTTTATTCTTTTTGAAGCAATTGTGAATGGGAGTTCACTCATGATTTGGCTCTCTGTTTGTCTGTATTGGTGTATAAGAATGCTTGTGATTTTTGCACATTGATTTTGTATCCTGAGACTTTGCTGAAGTTGCTTATCAGCTTAAGGAGATTTTGGGCTGAGACAATGAGTTTTCTAAATATGCAATTATGTCATCTGCAAACAGGGACAATTTGACTTCCTCTTTTCCTAATTGAATACACTTTATTTCTTTCTCCTGCCTGACTGCCCTGGCCAGAACTTCCAACACTATGTTGAATAGGAGTGGTGAGAGAGGGCATCCCTGTCTTGTGTCAATTTTCAAAGGGAATGCTTCCAGTTTTTGCCCATTCAGTATGATATTGGCTGTGGGTTTGTCATAAATAGCTCTTATTATTTTGAGATATGTTCCATCAATACTGAATTTATTGAGAGTTTTTAGCATGAAGGGCTGTTGAATTTTGTCAAAGGCCTTTACTGCATCTATTGAGATATTCATGTGGTTTTATCTTTGGTTCTTTTTATATGCTAGATTACATTTATTGATTTGTATATGTTGAATCAGCCTTGCATCCCAGGGATGAAGCCCACTTGATCATGGTGGATAAGCTTTTTGATGTGCTGCTGGATTCGGTTTGCCAGTATTTTACTGAGGATTTTTGCATCGATGTTCATCAGGGATATTGGTCTAAACTTCTCTTTTTTGTTATATCTCTGCCAGGCTTTGGTATCAGAATGATGTTGGCCTCATAAAATGAGTTAGGGAGAATTCCCTCTTTTTCTATTGATTGGAATAGTTTCAGAAGGAATGTTACCAGCTCCTCCTTGTACCTCTGGTAGAATTTGGCTGTGAATCCATCTAGTCCTGGACTTTTTTTGGTTGGTAGACTATTAATTATTGCCTCAATTTCAGACCCTGTTATTGGTCTATTCAGGGATTCAACTTCTTCCTGATTTAGTCTTGGGAGGGTGTTCGTGTCCAGGAATTTATCCATTTCTTCTAGATTGTTTAGTTTATTTGCATAAAGGTGTTTGTAGTATTCTCTGATGGTAGTTTGTATTTCTGTGGGATCGGTGGTGATATCCCCTTTATCATTTTTTATTGCATCTATTTGATTCTTCTCTCTTTTCTTCTTTATTAGTCTTGCTAGTGGTCTATCAATTTTGTTGATCTTTTCAAAAAACCAGCTCCTTGATTCATTGATTTTTTTGAAGGGTTTTTTTGTGTCTGTATCTCCTGGGTTCAATCAATTCTCCTGCCTCAGCCTCCTGAGTAGCTGGGAACTGCATCAGGCAAACCTGCTTCCCATTTTATTCCTAAATAAGATAGCTACAAAGATTTTTAAAAAGTGGCCAGGTGCGGTGGCTTACACCTGTAATCCTAGCACTTTGGGAGGCTGAGGCGGGTGGATCACTTGAGTCCAGGAGTTCGAGATCAGCCTGGCCAACATGGTGAAACCCCATCTCTACAAAAAAAAAAAAAAAAAAAAAAAAAAAAAAAAAAATTAGCTGGGCATGGTGTCGTGAGCCTGTAATTCCAGCTACTTGGGAGGCTGAGGCAGGAGAATCGCTTGAACCTAGGATGCAGAGGTTGCAGTGAGCCGAGATCATGCCACTGTACTCCAAGCTGGGCAACAGAGCAAGACTCCATCTCAAAAAGAAAAACGAAAGAAAAAGATTTTTAAAAAACTACCTACCTCCTTCACAGTTTACCTGCAAGGAAATTCCTTTACTGTAGGTCAAACAGTTCTGTTGAATTTCACCTTGGCAATGTAAATCCATAGCTTATCTTCACAGGTGCAGGCTAAAGGACAGAACTCAAAGTCATCATCCCTCTGCTCACCTGATACTAACACATACCTGATTTGCTTCCTCTGTCCTATTGTTTATGTAAAAATGCAGATTCACTGATCCAGACTAAGGCTTAAGTGACTGTTCCTTTAGCCCCCTCTTACATGTAAATTGTATATTCAGTGAAAGGCTGATCAAAGATTCAAAAGTGGCTGGGCATGGGTGCTCACACCTATACTCCTAGCACTTTGGGAGACCAAGACAGGCAGATCACATGAGCTCAGGAGCTCGGGACCAACTGGCCAACATGGCGAAACCCTGTCTTTACAAAAAATACAAAAAAAGTAACCGAGCATGGTGGCGCACATCTGTAGTCCCAGCTAGTTGGGGAGCTGAGGCAGGAGGCTCGCTTGAACCCTGGAGGTGGAGGCTGCAGTGAGCCAAGATTGCGCCACTGCACTTCAGCCTGGGTGACAAAGTGATACCCTGTCTAAAAAAAAAAAAGAAAAACAAACCACTCAAAAGAATGCAGCTGTTTGTCTCATCCACCTATAAACTGAAAGCCCCCACTTCAAGTTGTCTCGACTTTCTGGACAAAAGCAATGTGCATCTTACACATATTGATTGATGTCTCATGTCTCCCTAATATGTATAAAATCAAGCTGTACTCCAACCACCTTGGACACATGTCATTAGGACCTCCTAGGTTGTGTCACAAGCATGTCCTTAACCTTGGTAAAATAAATTTTTCTAAATTGATTGAGACCTGTCTTAGATACTTTTGGGCTCACATCAAATTGAGAAAGTTCTCTTCTGTTTCTGGTTTGCTGAATGATTTTATCATTAAGGGGTATTGAATTTTGTCAAACAACTTTTTCTGCGTCTGTTGAGATAATTATGTAGTTGTTGTCCTTTATTCTAGCAATATAGTGTATAAATTAGTTGATTTTGGGGTATTAAGCCAACCCTGCATTCCTGGTATAAATCCCACTCAGACATGGTATATAGTTCTTTCGATATGTTGCTGGATTCTGTTTGTTAGTGTTTTGTTTAGTATTTTTGTGTAAATATTCATAAGGGATATTGGTCTGTAGTTTTCTTGTGAGGTCTTTGATTTTGGTGTAAAACTGACATTATTGTGGGGACAAGAGTGACTTTATTTTAAATGCTAATCTGTCATGTAACTTCTGACTAACCCTGAGTCTGGGAATGACTCCAAAATGTCTAATTGATGTATTACTCTTTATGTAGGAACACCTATTCTTTGTAAATTTTGCCTTTTCTCCAAAACAACCCTTGATGCTGTGGCATCTGTCATAGGGTGTGATGCCTGCAGCCTTCTCTGAGCCACCTACACATTCCTTCCAGACTGTGTGTCTATTTTTCCCCATGATATAAGCCCTGGGTCTTGGGGGTTGAGGTTCAGAGATCTACCTGTCTTGCAGCCACCCAAGACCATGCTTCCATCTGTAAGTTCCTCCTAATTAATCACCCTATACTGACAAACTTGATTTGTCTGCCTTCTTTGGCTTCTCGGCTCCTTCAGCATTTGAGGGTCACTTTACATACACAGTTTTTTTCAGGGAACAATCATAGAATGAGTTGAAAGTGTTCTCTCCTATTTGTTGGTAGAGTTTGTGAAGGGTTGGTATTAATTCTTTATTATTTCAATATTTGGTGGAATTCATCAGTGAAGCCATCTGGTTCTGGGCTTTTCTTTGTGGAGAGTTTTAAAGTTACTAATTTGATTTCTTGTTTTATTTCTTTTCAGATTTTTTATATCTTCTTGAGTCAGTTTTGGTACTTTATATCTCTCTAGGAAATTGTTTCATGTAAATTATCTGTTGGCCTATACTGTTGATCATAGTATTTCCTTGAAATCCTTTTCATTTATGTATGGTCAGTAGGGATTTCCCCTCTTTAATTCCTTATTTTAATAATTTAAGGCCGGGCAGGGTGGCTCACGCCTGTAATCCCAGCACTTCAGGAGGCCGAGGCAGGCGGATCACAAGGTCAGGAGTCAAGACTGGCCTGGCCAATATGGTGAAACCCCATCTCTACTAAAAATACAAAAATTAGCTGGGCGTGGTGGTGTGCGCCTGTAGTCCCAGCTACTCAGGAGGCTGAGGCAGGAGAATCGCCTGAACCTGGGAGGCGGAGGTTGCAGTGAACCAAGATCATGCCACTGCACTGCAGCCTGGGCGACAGAATGAGGCTCTGTCTCCAAAAAAAAAAAAAAAATTATTTAAGTCCCCTCTCCTTTATTCCTTGTCAATCTAGCTAAAGTTTTATCAATTCTGTTGATCTTTCCAAAGAACCAATTTGTGGTTTTGCTAATTTTCTCTATTGTTTTTCTTTTTCTTTTTTTTTTTTTCCTGAGACAGAGTTTTGCTCTTGTTGCCCAGACTGGAATGCAACAGCGCTATCTCGGCTCACTGCAACCTCCGCCTCCCGGATTCAAGCAATTCTGTCTCAGCCTCCAAAGTAGCTGGGATTACAGGCATGCACCACCACACCCAGCTAACTTTTTTTTTTTTTTTTTTTTTGAGACAGAGTTTCGCTCTTGTCAGTGGCGCAATCTTGGCTGGAGTGCAGTGGTGCAATCTCAGCTCATTGCAAGCGATTCTCTTGCCTCAGCCTCCCGAGTAGCTGAGATTACAGGTGCCTGACACCACACCCAGCTAATTTTTTGTATTTTTAGTAGAGATGGGGTTTTGCCATGTTGGGCAGGCTGGTCTCGAACTCCTGACCTCAGGTGATCTGCCTGCCTCGGCCTCCCAAAATCCTGGGATTACAGGCGTGAGCCACTGCGCCTGGCCTTTTTTTTTTTTTTTTTTTTTTAAATATAAGCATTTACAGCTGTAAATTTTCCTTCTTTTTCACTGCTTTAGCTGTATCTCATAATTTTGGTATGTTGTGTTTTTGTTTACATTCATCTCAAAGTATTTTCTAATTTTCCTTGCAATTATCTTCTTTAACCTACTGATTATTTAAGGATGTGTTGTTTAATTTCTGTATATTTGTAAATTTCCAAAAGTTAGTTCTGTTATTGGTTTCTAATTTAATTCTATTGTGGTTGGAGAATATTCTTTGTATGACTTCAGTCCTTTTAAATCTACTGAGGCTTGTTTTATTTATTTTATTTTATTTTGAGATAGAGTTTCACTCTTGTTGCCCAGGCTGGAGTGCAATGGAGCTATCTCGGCTCACTGCAACCTCCGCCTCCCAGGTACAAGCGATTCTCCTGCCTCAGCCTCTCAAGTAGCTAGGATTAAAGGCATGTGCCACCACGCCCGGTTAATTTTGTATTTTTAGTAGAGATGAGGTTTCTCCATGTTGGTCAGGCTGGTCTTGAACTCCCAACCTCAGGTGATCTGCACACCTCGGCCTCCCAAAGTGCTGGGATTACAGGCATGAGCCACCACGCCCGTTGAGGATTGTTTTATGATCCATTCTGGAGACTCTAACATATGATCCATTCTGGAGAATCTTCCATGTGCAATTTAGAAGAATGTGTAGTATTGTGTTGTTGAGTGTTATTTGATGTCTGTTAGGTTTAGTAGGTTTATAATGTTTCCCATGTCTTCTATATCCTTATTGATTTTCTACCTAATTGCTTGAAACCTGTAATTTTAAGATAGGTGGGAGGATTGCTTGAGTCAGATTCTATCTCTGTTGCCCAGGCTGGAGTGCAGTGGCGCGATCATAGCTCACTATAACCTGGAACTCCTGGGCTCAAATGATCTTCCCCTCTGCCCCAACAACCTCTTGAGAAGCTAGGATCACAGGCATGCACCCCTGCACCTGGCTAATACAATTATCATTTGTGTAAATTTAAAATTTATTCATACAACAATGCACAGGTTTCAGTAACACATATTACATTAGTTATCTATAGCTACTTCCAAATTACCCCCAAACTTAAACAGCAATAAACATTTATTATCTTCTATGGCTTCTATAAATCAGGAATTCTATGGGCGAGAACAATTTAGCTGGGTGTTCTTGGCTCGGGGTCTCTCATGGGTTGTACTCAAACCAACAGCCAGGGCTGCAGTCATCTGGAGGTCAAACTGGAGCTGAAGGATCCATTTCCAAGGTGGCTCACTCCCATGGGTGGCAAGTTGTGGTGGCTGTCAGCGAGAGGCCTCAGTTCCTCACTATGTGAGCCTCTCCACAGGGCTGCTTGGATATCATCACGACAGCAGCTGGCTTCCCCCAGAGTGAGCGATCCAAGAGGGAGCAAAGGGGTAGCTGCACTGCTTTTATTTTATTTTATTTTATTTTATTTTGAGACAGTCTCACTTTGTCACCCAGGCTGAAGTGCAGTGGCACGATCTCAGCCTACTGCAACCTCTACCTCCTGGGTTCAAGTGATTCCTGCCTCAGCCTCCCGAGTATCTGGGAGTACACGCATGCATCACCATGCCCGGATAATTTTTGGGTTTTGTTGTTGTTGTTGTTGTTGTTTGTTTGTTTTTTGAGATGGAGTTTTGCTCTTCTGCCCAGTCTGGAGTGAAGTGGCGTGATCTCGGTTCATTGCAATCTCCGCCCCCTGGTTCAAGCAATTCTTCTGCCTCAGCATCCCGAGTAACTGGGATTATAGGCACCTGCCACCACACCTGGCTAATTTGTGTATTTTTAGTAGAGACAGGGTTTCGCCATGTTGGCCAAGCTAGTTTTGAACTCCTGACCTCAGGTGATCCACCTGCCTTGGCCTCCCAAAGTGCTGGAATTATGGGTGTGAGCCACTGCACCTGGCCTGATGCACATCTTTTCCATCTCCTTTTTCATATGTTCACATAAGCACAAAAAACTTCACATTTCTATTTTTTATTTTTTGGTGTATTTTTTTTTACACGGCTGGGATCTTACTGTATATATTGATCTACAACTAGCTTTTTTCACAACTATATGTTTTGAAGAGTTTTTCATGTCATTTAACAAAGGTCTGTCATTATTTTTATTCCTGTACATTATTTCATAGTATGGAGATGCCAAAATTTATTTAATGACTTCCCTACTCATGGACATGCAGGTTGTTTCTACTGATCTTTCTTTTTTCTCTTCTCTTCTCTTCTCTTCCCTTCTCTTCTCTTTTCTTTCGATGTCTTGCTCTGTCACCCAGGCTAGAATGTGGTTGCGCAATCTCAGCTCACTGCAACCTCTGCCTCTCCGGTTCAAGCAATTCTCTGGCCTCAGCCTCCCAAGTAGCTGGGACTACAGGCACGCACCACCACAGCCAGCTAATTTTTTGTATTTTTAGTAAAGACAGGATTTCATCAAGTTGGCCAGGATGGTCTCCATCTCTTGACCTCATGATCTGCCTGCCTCCGCTTCCCAAAGTGCTGGGATTATAGGCGTGAGCCACCACGCCTGGCCTCTTTTTCCCTTTCTCTGTGATGGGCTGCATATCTTTCTCACTGTACATCCACCTTTTTACTTTCTCTTCACTTATTTGATCTCCCCTGGGGTTCAAGAATGGGGGACAAGGGACCTGCAGACTGGATTCTGCTACAGGCAGAGGTCCTTGGAAGACAGAAGGGGCTGCTGTGGCAGATTCGCGATTCCTTCAGCCCACTTTCTCCTAACTAGCTCTTGGAGGATGTGATGCAACTCAGGAATGCCATGGTCCTTGCCTTCAGAGACCTCATGTCTAGCACAGGGACAGACATGTGAGTAACCTATGGGAGGCAGGCTAGCATCAGGTGAGGGGTAGCCTTCCAAGTCCAACTGGCGGCTTGGGTTTTCATCCCACCCCACCACTTAACAGATGTTTGACATTGGGCAAGTTATTTCACCTCCCAATATCTCAGTTCCCACACATCTAAACTGAGTCTCTTTTTTTATTAAAAGGTTGCTCTGATAAATAAATAAGATGCTTAGCACAGTGCCTGGCACACAGTAATCTATGAACATTGAACTGTTGGGAAACTAGCCAGGCTGTGGTCCTACCAATCACACAGGGACCCATGCGCTCTGGGCCAGCGGGATTTGAAGAGGTCTTCATGAATGAAAGGCGGAGACCTGAAGGATGGGCAGTACCTCCTGGTAGAGCTGGAGGAAGGTGTTCTGGGGCATGGAAAGGTAAATGTAAACGCACAGTAGAAATCGGAGGCATATTTAGGGCATGGCAAATCGCACCTTGTGGCTGGAATGTCACGTTCATTGGCAGGGGAGGAAAGGCCTTTCAGGGATGTATGCAGGCAGCCTTCTGGCACAGAGGAAGGAGGTTCAAGTCTTCTCCATGGACCTGAGCTCCAAAGCTGAAGTCACAGGTCCACCATAGGACTACTGTTGAGGTTAGGCATGGCCGGAAAGGAGCTCCCTTCCCCACTATCCTCCTGCCGCCTTCAGCATGGGCCTCCTCCCAAGGCTTGGCCACTCCCAGCATCCAGCACCCCCACCTCTCAGCCGGGTTGGGATGCAGGCGGAGGCTTTTCGCGGGGGCTGTGCCTGGTGGGCGGTTTTCCCAGAGCAGGGAGCACACAGGACTGAGTTGGCGCCTGCTTCCTCAGATGTAGACATTACTGGCTGGATGACCAGCCTAAGCCAGCTAGCTTGAGTCCAGGGCCTCCTCAGGCACTGTGTTTCTGCTCTGTGGGCTGCAGCCCCATAACCCAGTGGGGTGGCATGTCACAGAGGAAGGCCAGAGGGCCACTTGCCATGCCAGGGGTGGGCCACAGCCAGACTCAGGCCAAAGCACGGTTGCTGCCAGGCGCTGACAGGAAGAGGAGCCGCCTCAGCAGGACAAGGCAGGACCCGTGGGAAGAAAGAAGCTGGAGCAATCAGAGATGGAGCAGAGCTACCCCTGGCCCTCGAGGGACCAGGGCTGGGGGCCTGGCTCTTGGCAGGGTAAGGAAATCCTGGACTTGCAGAGGGGTCCAGGGGAGGAAGGGGTTGGAGGGTGGGGAGATGCCACCTCCGATGGCAGAGCCTCACTCAGTATTACCGTTCCTGCCCAAGAGAGGGGACACTGGCCCCTTAGACTCCAAGGCGTCATGCTTTGGGTGGATGGGATAGATCAGAGCTCTCTGAGCTGCACTCACTCACTTCTCTTGAGGAAACTGAGGCCAGGAAGAGGGATGTGCATTTCCCAAGGTCACTGAGCAGCAGCCAGTGGTAGGACTGGGACTTCAGCCTTGTGCTTTGAGCCCGGTTCTGTGTCTTTCCTCTTTCCCACAGCAGCCTGGTCGGCTCAGGACCTGGCTAGGTCAAGGGTCAGCCCTCCCAAACAGGGTGTGTCTCTGAACTGCCCCTGGCCCCAGCGCACCCTGATAAGCAGGATTCAGATTGGGCTTAGGACAAAGGCTCTGAGGAGGCATGAGTGTAGTAGTAGAGAGAACACAGGACTCTGGGTTCTGAGCCAAGCTCTGCCGTCCTGCGGCCATCTGACCCCTGCCCAGGCCTTCCCTCCACTTCCTCAGCTGTGAAACAGGGCAGGGCTGAAGATGACAAAGGAGGGCAGAGGCCCTCTGGCGCCTGCTGTTAGACACCCTCCTACTCTGGCAGGAGACCTTGCGCTCAAATGCTCTCAGAAGTCAGGGCAGTTGGGAGTCCAAGTCACACACACTCACTGGGGCCCTTTGTGCAGAGCGAGGCCTGTCCTGAGAACGCCGCGCGGGAGCGGAGCCGGGTCAGGACGCTGCGCCAGGCCTTCTTGGCCTTGCAGGCTGCTCTGCCTGCCGTGCCGCCCGACACCAAGCTCTCCAAGTTGGACGTGCTGGTGCTCGCCGCCAGCTACATAGCCCACCTCACCCGCACGCTCGGCCATGAGTTGCCTGGCCCCGCCTGGCCACCCTTCCTGCGTGGACTCCGCTACTTGCACCCTCTCAAGGTAGGTCACAAGCCCTGGGACTTGAGAGGCGGATCTTAATGCCCAGGGCCTTGGAGAAAGGGATTGGAATGAGGGGGACTTTGGCCTTGGGCTCCCTGCCTTGCGCAGAACTGACATCGGGGCCAATTTCTTCTGCTGTCTCAGAGAGAGAGGAGCCAAGGCTGGCCCTTGGGGCTGCACTGACCCTGGGTTTCTCATGGGGTGGTGGCTGGAAATGACTTCATGGGAATGTAGCTCCTTGAAGAGGAGGGAAAGACTCTGGGGTTCTTAGAGTCATGGGGAAAAAAAGAGCAGGTTCCAAGTCTGGGTCCTAGGAAAGGAAATTGTACCAAGGAGAGTCCTAGATCCCCATGCAGTTTCACCCCATTGTGCCTGCCTTGGTGCTTTCTGGGCTTCTGTTGCAGGAGAGATCTGCCCTCCAGGAGAACAATGGTCTGAGGGACCATCATTCTAGAAGGAACCAAGCTGCGGGAGTTAGCAGGGAGCAGTCCAGGGAAGGTGTGCACCGCTTGCCAGACTGCAACCTAGCTTTTCTCAACCTCAGTTTTATTACACATAAAATAGAAGCTAACATGAGCCTTACTTCTCTTCCAAGGTACAAAATGGAAAGTCTAATGAACATTAATCATCTTTGCAATAACAGCTAACAGTTGAATGCTAAAGATAGGCCAGGAGCTGGGTTAAGTACGTTAGTGTATTTTTGTCTTTTAATCCATGCAAAAGCCAAATGAGGATTACTTTACAGATGAGGAAACTGAAGCTTAGGGAGGTTATGAGGCTGAACACTGTTTGAACCAGGGGTGTCTGACTTCAGACCCCATGCTCATAGCCACTAAACAGACTCCAGGGACAGCGCCATAAGGAGGTGAAGAGTGCACTGTGTTAAAAAGGAAGGGTCATCTTTGCCCTCTGAGGATAACATTGCAGTGGTATCAACTTATTTATTTATTTATTTACTATTATCTTTTTGAGACAGAGTTTCACTCTGTTGCTAAGGCTGGAGTGCAGTGGTGCAATCTCGGCTTACTGCAACCTCCGCCTCCCGGTTCAAGTGATTCTCCTGCCTCAGCCTCCTGAGTAGGTGGGATTATAGGCATGCACCACCACATCTGGCTAATTTTTGTATTTTCAGTAGAGACAGCATTTCACCATGGTTCCCAGGTTGGTCTCAAACTCCCGACCTCAGGTGATCCACCCACTTCAGCCTCCCAAAGTGCTGGGATTACAGGTGTGAGCCACCGCACCCGGCTATTTATTTATTTACTTACTTATTTTTGGGACAGGGTCTCACTGTCACCCATGCTAGAGTGCAGTAGTGTAATCATAGCTTACTGTAACCTCAAACTCCTGGGCTCAAGGAATCCTCCCACCTCAGCTTCCCCAGTAGCTGGGACTACAAGCGCATGCCACCACACCTGGCCTTCTTTTTTTTTTTTTTTTTTTTTTTGTAGAGACGGTGTCTCACTTTGTTCCACAGGCTGGTCTCAAACTCTAAGCTCAAGTGATCCTCTCACCTCTCAACTTTATTTTTATGATACTTTTCACCATCTCTTTCCCCTAAATGTCATAGTTCTGAAATGTCTTGAAACTTGATTTTTTTTCTTCATTGTAAATATAGCTAAAATGTGCGAATTTGAGACTAAGTGGGGGAACTCTGAAATGTCAGTGGTGGTGCAGGGTCCTGGCGTGGTATAGTAGCTTCCTTAGCTGTAAAATAGTGACCAAGGCAAGGCCCTTGCTTGTAGTAGGTGATCAACAGCTAAGCTGAAGGATGAACCAAGGAGGGCCTGGTTAGGTCCAGCACTCCAGCACATCCACAGGGTGGAGCAGTTGGCCAGGAAGCAGCTCCCTCAGCCCCCAGGTGGAGAGGTTGTGAAGAGGAGGGCGACCTCAGGGCAGTCAACCTGGTGCATTCTGGGACTGCTCATGCTTCTGCTGGAAAGATGGGCAATCCTTGGAGGGCCCGGCTTGGAGTTTTTCCTGGCTCTGCTGCTCTGCCCATTGCCCAGCCTCTGGCTGTTGCCAGCTCTGCCCAGGCCACCTGATCTTCTGTTCACCTCCCTCCCAACAGAGGGCTGCTATTTTGGGGCCCTCTCCCTCCTCAGATGGCTCCTCCTGTGTCTCTCATCCAGGCTCTGGGTGATCAGGAAAATGTGTGGGGCTGTACATGAGGATGACCCTGATCAGAGCAGTGATGGCTGGGGAAGGTATCAGGGAGGGATGCTGGAGAAGGCTGGGTTTTGGGTGTCAAGGATCCTGGACTATGACGGGCTGCAAGAGCAGCATTTCTCACTTCTCAATCTGTGTCTTGCAGAAGTGGCCGATGCGATCTCGTCTCTATGCTGGAGGCCTGGGGTACTCTGATCTTGACTCCACCACAGCAAGCACCCCCAGCCAAAGAACAAGAGACGTAGAGGTGGGATCCCAAGTCCCTGGAGAGGCAGATGCTCTCTTTTCTGCCACACCACTCTCACCAGCTCTTGGTGACAAATAATTATCACACTTGCCTTTTCTCCTAGACTGTGATTCATGCTTAGGGACCTGGATTTTCTACCAGCCCCTACCTGTCTTCACTCTGATTCTCAGCCATCAGACTTGATTCAGACTCAGCTCCCAAGTTCCAGCATGCAGACCAAGAAAAGCAGTAGCACTTCTGTGACGGACAGTACCCAGAGGGGCATAGGATGGAGAGCCTCCTTCTTGGTCCCCAAGAGGGGACTTCCCCATGGCTCTTCTGTGACAGCTACTGGGAAGTGGGAGAGAAAAAGGTATAATTGGGCTCAAAGTTGAGCTAGGGAACCACCCTAACTTTCTTCCCCTAAGGTTTCTACAAACCCTCTGCAGATAACGAAGACAGGTGCAGAGGGAGGGGCCTGGGATGGCACCAGCCCCAGGTGCTGATGGGAAAGCCAGGTGACCAGATAGGCTCTTGGTAGCTGCAAGTGTAAACAGATCTGGGCTGGGTCACACAGCCAGAAGAAAACTGAAGAAGGGAATGTGCTTTCTAACTGCATCATGAGATGCTTACCTGATGTTAGAGAGATAGTGAGGAATTCAGGATACCTGCCTCTGTAGTATCTGTAGTATGGGCCTCTCCAGAAGCTGCCCCTCACCACTACATTTTCTCTCTCTCTTGGCTCCTGCACTCTTCCACTCTTTTCTTCTTCTTTTTATGTAGAGATGGGGTCTTGATATGTTGCCTAGGCTGTCCTTGAACCCCTGGCCTCAAGTGATCCTCCCACCTCAGCCTCCTAAAGTGCTGGGATTGCAGGCATCATCTCTGGCCCTAAAGAAATAACTTGAGAACTAATCATAGAATCTACACACACTGAAAATAATTTTCCAGATCAGATATAGCCTCAAACCTGGTACCTGAAGTCCAGACAGGGAACAAATTACCTTTCGGTTAAATATCAGCCCTTCAGAGTGAGAGGGAATGGGCATGACCAACTAGAGTCCCAACAAGGTTATCCTTAGACACACACCATTGTTGTCATCATGAATGTAAGTGAGCTCTAGGCAGGCTGGGAATAGTTGGGGTCTGGGTTCTGGCATGACAGGACCCTGTACCTCCATAGGGCTGGCCAGGGCAGAGCTGAAATAGGGCTGGGGGTGCAACTGAGCCAGTTGTGGTAGAGATAGAAAAAGAGACACAGAACATCCCAGCCCCGAGCTGCCTGGGATGTGGGAGAACAGCTGGAATGTGGCCGGGAGCCATGGGAAGGCCTCGGCCAAGGCTGAACTCATAAATCTGCCTTGAACCAAGTCTCTGCAGAGGGACCCTGGAAAACTTGTGCAGAGCTGATGTGGGCAGCTGGACAGGGCCAGGCAGGGGCAGAGGCCAGGTGTGGGAGGGCATGAGCACAGTGTTCTTCACAAGACCATAAAAGTCCAGCTAGAATGTACTATTTTTAAAGCCAAACAGCAGTATCTTCCTGGTTGAGTTCACAGGGGTGGTAGGAAGAGAAGCAGATACATTTCCTCCTCAGTTGGTGGCACACTGTTGTCCTGGAGATGAAGGGAAATTGGCTTGGGGTGTTTGTCGGGGTTCTCCGGATAGCATAGAACTTCCCTTGATGATAGAGTAGACTTTGGGTTGGAGCTTGCCCCACCCTGCGCTGCTCAGACTCAGGCCTTTGCTTAGTAACATTAGAGCCCTCTGGAGTGACTGCATGGCCTTGGTGGAGACAAGGAGGGCACAGGAGGGCTGACGCAGGTGGAGGGCCGCAGGAGGCGGGTACCATCACAACAAGTGTCTCAGGCTGTCTTGGGCCCTTTCCAGGCAAAGCTGTTCTCATTTGTGCCCAGGACAGTCGTGGGGGGCGGGGCAGAGGCCATCTCCTCCAGCCACGGAGACTCAGCCCCATCAGGCCAGCAAGCAAAGAGGCCTGGAAGGGGGCAGGGTGAGCCAAGGGGATGGATGGGAATAACCAGAGGATGGACTGGGCTCTCCCTCCCTGACAAGCACAGTAATGCCCTTGAGACATGTCAGGACTTGGATTCGCCAATGAACCAGAACCAGGAGTAGCCCCTTTGTCTCTGCAGTGAGAAAGAAAAACACGGCCCAGTTCGGTGGCTCATGCCTGTAATCCCAGCACTTTGGGAGGCCAAGGCGGGCAGATCATGAGGTCAGGAGTTCGAGACCAGCCTCGCCAACATGATGAAAACCCTTCTCTACTATAAAAATACAAAAATTTGCCAGATGTCATGGTGGACACCTGTAATCCTAGCTACTTGGGAGGCTGAGGCAGGAGAATTGCTTGAACCCGGGAGGCAGATTGCAGTGAGCCAAGATCGCGCCACTGCACTCCAGCCTGGGTGAAGAGAAAGACTCCATCTAGGAAAAAAAAAGAAAACAAAAAAAAGAAGTAAAAGAAAATATGGATGAAAACATTTGAGTATGGATGACAAATGACACTAGGGTGGCCTGGCTCAGGAGTTGGAGGCTCAGCTGCTCCACAGGGGACTGGCCTGGCCCACTTGGTCTTCCTGTACCACCTGCCCCATCCCCAGGACTTGGGATTGGGATGGAGGTAGAGGTGGGGAACAAGACTTCCCTGCTGGCTCCCTCCACAGAGCATGTGCTTTCTGAGGAACAGGATGGCAGGGTGGAGGCTTCGATGGGGCTTTGGGGCTGGGTGTGGTGGCTGATGCCTGTAATCCCAGCACTTTGGGAGGCCAAGGGGGCAGATCATCTGAGGTCACGAGTTCAAGACCAGCCTGACCAACGTGGTGAAACCCTGTCTCTACTAAAAATATGAAATTAGCTGGGCACGGAAATATGTCTCTACTAAAAATATGAAATTAGCTGGGCATGGTGGCACATACCTATAATCCCAGCTGCTCGGGAGGCTGAGGCAGGAGAATTGCTTGATCCCAGGAGGTGGAGGTTGCATTGAGCTGAGATCATGCCATTGCACTCCAGCCTGGGTGACAAGAGTGAAACTCCATCTAAAAAAAAAAAAAAAAGGGCCGGGCGCGGTGGCTCAAGCCTGTAATCCCAGCACTTTGGGAGGCCAAGACGGGCAGATCACAAGGTCAGGAGATCGAGACCATCCTGGCTAACACGGTGAAACCCCATCTCCACTAAAAAATACAAAAAAAAAAACTAGCCGGGCGAGGTGGCGGGCGCCTGTAGTCCCAGCTACTCGGGAGGCTGAGGCAGGAGAATGGCGTAAACCCTGAAGGCGGAGCTTGCAGTGAGCTGAGATCCAGCCACTGCACCCCAGCCTGGGCGACAGAGCAAGACTCCGTCTCCAAAAAAAAAAAAAAAAGATGGGGCTGTGGGAGAAGCAGACCTGGCCCGGTGATTTCTGAGTAATACAGTGGACACTGGATTTTACCAAATTGGGAACTGGAGAAGTAGAGGATCTAACCTTCTCTGAGATTCTTTTTCTCTTCCTCTGGGAGGAGCCTGGCTAGGGTGAGTCAGGTGGCACTGTCCTCTCCCTTTTGTGGCATGAGCTCTAAACCCAGGGCCCCTAAATGCTTATTCTATTCTAGATCAAGGTAGGCAAACTATGGCCAGTAGGCCAAACCCAGCCCCCCATGTATTTTTGTAAATAAAGTTTTATTGGAACACATCCACATCCAAGTATTTACATGTTATTTATGGCTGCCTTTCTGATAGCATTGCAGAGTCAAATAGCTGCACTAGAGATTGAAAAACCTAAAATATTTACTTTCTGGCCCTTAATAGAAGTTTGCTAACTCCTGCTCCAGCTCAGAGGTATTCAAAGTACGGTCTAGGAACCGTGGGAGTCTCTGAGGCCCTTAAGGTGGTCTAAGTGGCCAAAACTACTTTGATAGTTTTATATTTTTAGGCCGCACACGGTGGCTCGCACCTGTAATCCAGCACTTTGGAAGGCGGAGGCGAGTGGATCTCTTGAACCCAGGAGTTCAAAACCAGCCTGGGCAACGTGGCAAAACCCTGTCTCTACTAAAAATAGAAAAATTGGCCAGATGTGGCAGCTGTAATCCCAGCTACTGGGAGGCTGAGGCATGAGAATCGCTTGAACCCAGGAGGCAGGGGTTGCAGTGAGCCAAGATCACACCACTGCACTCTAGCCTGGGTGACAGAGCGAGACTCTGTCTCAAAAAAACAAAACAAGGTGGGCATGGTGGCTCACGCCTGTAATCCCAACACTTTGGGAGGCTGAGGAGGGCAGATCGCTTGAGGTCAGGAGTTTGAGCCCAGCCTGGGCAATAGGTGAAACCCCATCTCTACCAAAAATACAGAACAATTCGCTGGACATGGTGGTGGGCATCTCTAGTTCCAGCTACTCAGGAGGCTGAGGCAGGAGAATCACTTGAACCCCGGAGGCAAAGATTGCGGTGAGCCGAGATCGTACCACTGCACTCCAGCCTAGGTGACAGAGAAAGACTCCATCTCAAAAAAATAAAAACAAAACAAAACAAAAAATTAGCTGGGCTTGGTGGTGCACACATGTAGTCCCAGCTACTCGAGAAGCTGAGATGGAGAATCACCTGAGCCTGGGAGGTCAAGGCTGCAGTGAATGGTGTTCTTACCACTTCTCACCACAGCACTCCAGCTTGGGCAACAGGAGTGAGACCCTCTCTCAAACAAACAAACAAAAAATAAGTTACTTATATTTTTTACTCTCATTCTCTCAAGAGTGTAGTGGAATTTTCCAGGAGCCACATGACATGTGATATTGCAACAAATGGAGTGAAGAAGCAGATAAGAGACTCCAGCTGTCTATTACAACAGACATTAAAGATATTTTCGAAAACTGTAAAGCACTGCCATTCTCACTAAATATTTTCTTCTTATATGGAAAACAATAATATTGCATAAAAATTTTATGTATGTTCACATAAAATGGGTTCATCAATTAGTGTTATTTTTAAATAAATATTTTTAAAATTCTCTATTTTAATTTATAATGTGATGGTTATGGATAGATATAACCCACATAAGCAAAAGCTCTTCAGGGTCCTACTTTTTTTAAGAATGTAAAGGGGTCCTGAGAACAAAAATTATGAGCACATCAACTCTAGAATAGCTTGTTGATGGTCCAGGAAAGCCCCTGGCCTGCCCGCCGGCTCACCCCTGTACTGAGACAGCTCTACTTGGTCCAGAGACAGAGGACTTGGGTTGAGGGGGAGTGCCTGGCACAGTGAGGACAGAGGCGGAGTCCTGAGTCAATATCACAGGGAGGTCTCCTGGAGGACACAGGGTGGGCTGCTCCCCGATGGGCTGTGCCAGCCAGAGTTATGGCCTCCTTGTCTCTGCTGCACTCCAGCACACCATTCCTCAGCTTCTCAGGAAACAGGCCGGTGTCCACAAGGTGGTCCTGCAAACACAGAGCTGGTGAAGGTGAACGACAGGTGGTGATAGGATTCATGCAGAAAAGGTCCCCGCTAGAAGGGAGCCCAGCAAGGCTGGCTACAGGAGGGAGAGCACAGCCTAGTGGGGAGCACACGGTGGGCTGGGGAGGGGAGTTGACCAGCCCAGGCCGGGGCTGAGCTCTTCTGAGCCCTGAGATCCTTCTGCCCCTCAAGCCAGTGCAGCCCTGTGGGTAGAACCTGAGACAGCCGTGTGGGACACATGCTTAGCTGATCCTGAGAGAGAGAAAGAGGCACTAGGGGCAGGGGGAGAGAAAAGGGGTAGAAGGGAACCTGAAGAGTCGGTGGCATCTGCGGAGAAAGGCAGGGAGGCGTCACTTGGACAGCAGGTACTACCTGGCCGTAGCTCCTGCAGTGGAGCCTCTTCTGACAGGACAAGGGAAGGAGGAACAGGAGCTTCGGCAACACTGGGTTCCCAGTGTTCGGCAACACTGGGAGTGCGAGGCAACACCGGCCTCGCATTCCCCCTGAAGGCAGAGGTGCTTCTGAGTCTCTGCGTGGAACCATCCACAGCAGTGAGCCCCATGTCCTCCCTTGGGCCCCAGAAGCCCCAGCCCCCGCCCCCCTCCTACATCCCAGCAGAAAAGCCTGACAGCTATTGACACCCAAGAGCTGAGGGCAGGAGCCTTTCCCCCCAGGTGACAGAGTCCCTTAAAGCCCTCTTTCAGCCCCTCGGTAGTCCTCTGCTCTGCAATCCCACACCCTCACCCACACCCTCATCAGTGAGCTGATTCCAGGTCCTCCGACCCCCACAAGGCTGCCTATCAGCTGCAGCTCCACAGGCCCTGGCTGGCAAGTGGCCTCCCAAAAACCGCCACCTTCCCAGCTTTGTGGATGGGCAGCCCCAGGGTGAGGATCTGTGGCCTCTTGGTAGACTCTAGGTTTCCTACTTTCCCTACTTTCCCCAACTCTGTGCTCCAGGCTGCCTTGGGAATGTGGTAGGCGCCTCCCCTCTCCCGGGTTCTACCTCCCACACTTTGCCATGGGAGAGAAAGTTTGATCCCCAACACAGCAAGAGGGTCAGCTGCTGAGCAGCGGAACAGAGGGCAAGGGCCCACTCCAGGCTTCTGAGTAACCCCAGGAGATACTCAAAAGAGGTAGGAGCTGAGCTCTAGTGAGACGTTGGGGAGAGAAGAAGGAACTAAGAGCCTCTGCCATTAAATACGCCAGAAGTTACGTAGGTAGGGCCAAAGACAATTGCTTTTTCTTTAAACTTGCAAAAGTTACCAAAAAGTACAATCCAGTAATCAGAACAGAAACAACCCCCCACATTGATGATGGTGAAAGCAGAAAAGCAAGTTGAGTATATCGAGTCGGCCTAAATCACTTGACAGTTGTATCATGCTTTAGTGCCTCAGCAGCTCTGGGTCCAGGGCCAGTTGGATGAAAATGGATTGTATTAGTCTGTACTTATGCTGCTAATAAAGACATACCCGAGACTGGGTAATTTAGTAAGGAAAGAGGTTTAATTGACTCACAGTTCCACAGGTCTGGGAGGCCTCGGGAAACTTACAATCATGTCGGAAGGGGAAGCAAACACGTCCTTCTGCACAAGGTGGCAGCAAGGAGAAGTACAGAGCAAAAGCGGGAAAGCTCCTTATAAAACCATCAGATCTCATGAGAACTCACTCACTATCACAAGAACAGCCTGAGGGTAAACACTCCGTGATTAAATTACCTCCTGCCGGGTCCCTCCTACGACACGTGGGGATTATGAAAACTACAATTGAGGATGATATTTGGGTGGGGACAGAGCCAAACCATGTCACAGATTCTGTGTCACATATCAGCTAACTGCATAATGGCTGACTGGGCCCCTGGAGCTCTGGGGTCCTTGAGAAGGAACAGGTACATTCTTTTTTTTTTTTTTTTTGAGATGGAGTCTTTTGTCACCCAGGCTGGAATGCAGTGGCATGACCCTGGCTCACTGCAACCTCCATCTCCTGGGTTCATGCAATTCTCCTGCCTCAGCTTCCCGAGTAGCTGGGATTACAGGCATGTGCCAGTATGCCTGGCTAATTTTTGTATTTTCAGTAGAGACAGTTTCACCATATTGGTCAGGCTGGTCTTGAACTCCTGACCTCAAGTGATCCACCCACCTTAGCCTCCCAAAGTGCTGGGATTACAGGTGTGAGCCACCATGCCCAGTCTTTTTTTTTTTTTTTTTCTGAGACGGAGTTACTCTCTTGTCACCCAGGCTGGACTACAATGGTGCAATCTTGGCTCACTGCAACCTCTGCCTCCCAGCTTCAAGCGATTCTCTTGCCTCAACCTCCTGAGTAGCTGGGATTACAGGTGCCCAGCACCATGCCTGGCTAATTTTTTTTTTTTTTTTTTTTTTTTTGAGGTGCAGTTTTGCTCTTGTTGCCTAGGCATGATCTCGGCTCACCACAACCTCTGCCTCACAGGTTCAAGTGATTCTCCTACCTCAGCCTCCCGAGTAGCTGGGACTACAGGGATGTGACACCACGCCTGGCTAATTTTTTTGTATTTTTAGTAGAGACAGGGTTTCACCATGTTGTCCAGGCTGGTTTCGAGCTGCTGACTTCAGGTGACCCACCTGCCTCAGCCTCCCAAAGTGCTGGGATTACAGGCATGAGCCACTACACCCGGCCCTTTGTTTTTTTGTTTTGTTTTGTTTTGTTTTGTTTTTGAGATGGGAGTCTCACTATGTTGCCCAGGCTAGCTTCAAACTCCTAGGCTCCAGCAATTCTCCTGCCTTCCAAAAGCAGAGTAGCTGAGACTGTAGGCCTGTGCCACCATGCTTGGCTTTGTTGAAATATCCTCTTTGGCTTCTTTACTAGAACCTTTTCTGCTTAAATTTACATCCCAAGCCAAGGAGATCATCTAGTCTGAAAGCTCTTCCTAAATTGCAAAATTGTGAAAAAAAAAAAGTCTTAATAGAAGAGTATTGGTAAGATTGCTCAGTTCTCGCAAAGCCTTTATTTTTCCCAATTTGACATGGTCCTGGGCAATGGTCGCATTACCTCATGCAATAACTGCCATTCTCTCTGCAGAGCTTGCATTCAATTTGTGCTCAGTTATGGCAAACATGAAATCTATAGGTGTTTCCCCAGAGACAGTCTAAGCAGACATGAAGAAACAGTGCAGGAAAGAGAACACTCAGGGTTTGTAAAGCATACTTGACCAACTGCTGGAGTAAAAATGACTTTTGCACAAATGACATTTGGTTTTTGTATGATTTTTTATTTTTTTATTTTTGTGTTTTGAGATAGGGTCTCCCTTTGTTGCCCAGGCTGGAGTGGAGTAGCATTATCTCAGCCCACTGCAGCCTTGACCTCCCAGGCTCAAGTGATACTCCCACCTCCTCAGCCTCCTGAGTAGCTGGGAGTACAGGTGTGTGCCACCACTCCTGGCTAATTTTTTAAAAATTTTTTTTTGTAGAAACGGGGTCTAACTATGTTACCTAGGCTGGTCTCAAACTCTAAGACTCAAGTGATCCTCCCTCCTCAGCTTCCCAAAGTGCTGAGATTACAGGCGTGAGCCACCACTCCTGGCCTACAAATGACATATTTTTTGGAAATATTGAGGAAAAAATTGAGGCAAAATTAATACAAGTAGAGAGTTTATTTGGGCCAAGTTTGAGGACTGCAACCTGGGACATTGGATTCAAATTGCCCTGAATACACACTCCCGGGTTGCCTTCCTCAAACTTGGCCCCACAAAACTCTCTACTTACGTAATTTTGCCTCGGTTTTTTCCTTTGGATCAACATATCTGACACAGTAGGATTTGGAGTGACTCAGCCCTGACCACCTGGTGTTTCTTTCTGGAAGTGGTGCTCAGTACCTGCACAAATCCACTGTGGTCTCTGTCTTCAGAAGTCTCATCTGGCATTGCAAGTGAGTTCTGAATCTGGACCTCCCTTTCTTTGGTTAAGTCCAGATTTTAATGTGGGCTGTTTCTCTTTTGACTCTCTCAGAATGAAAGTCTCTGTCCCCGACCTTCCGACTGAAGTCAGGGGATCAAGATTTTGTTTTCTGCCAACACATAGAACTGTGGTTTGCTTTCGTTTTCAGCTGAGGTCTTGTTGCATTGTGACCTTTCATTTTGGAAACTGGACGTGTTTCACCTATGACCAACGTCTTTTGAAGCTATTTTTCCGAATTAACGAGAGTGAATGGATTCTTCACTCTAAAGATGAAAGGTTCTTGTTCCCTCTGAACTGTGAGAGTGCTCTAAATAATTAGAGACATGGTGGAGGTGTTGGACTCTTGTCCATGATATCTAGTGGCCTTACAGGGTTTCCTCTCTCAGAGGAACATCTGCAATCTCTTGCTCTGCCAGCAAATGCACGTGAAGCCTGGTCACCTAGCACTAGTGAGCCCTCTGTGACCCTCCAGGGACTCCAAGTTTCTAAGACACATAAAGAGTGGACCCAACTCATTGGTGACATATTGAGGAGCTACACTCACAAGCAGCATGTGTTGAACCACAACATTCCCCAGAGCTTAGTCCTGAGTGATTCAGCTCTCTAAATTATGGGTGTTAAAGCAAACTAAATATGGCCTGAGAAGGACTCCATACTTCTACATTTGAGTCCTTGTGGACGAACTGTAACCTAGCTTAATAGGCAGACAAGGCTGGTTTGCAGTGGCTCACGCCTGTAACCCCAGCACTTTGGGAGGCCAAGGCCAGTGAATCATTTGAGGTCAGGAGTTTGAGACCAGCTTGGCCAATATGGTGAGACCCCATCTCTACTAAAAGTACAAAAATTAGCTAGGCGTGGTGGCACACACCTGTAATCCCAGCTACTCGGGAGGCTGAGGCAGAAGAATCGCTTGAGCCTGGGAGGCGGAGGTTGTGGTGAGCCGAGATCGTGTCACTGCACTCCAGTCTAGGCAACAGAGTGAGACTCTGTCTCAAAAAAAAAAAAAAAAAATGCAGACAAGATTGAAAATCTAACTTAGGAGTATGTGCCTGTAACAATAGCTGAGTCTTGGCCAATCCCAGCAGCCATACTTCAACCACTCATAGACTGCTAAGTGTTCAAACTGTGTTCAAATAAGGTAAACACCAACCTGCAACCAATCCAGCTGTTTCTGTACCTCACTGCGATTTCTGTATGTCACTTCCCTTTTTTTGTCTATAAATTTGTTCTGACCATGAGGCATCCCTGGAGTCTCTCTGAATCTGCTGTGATTCTGGGGGCTGCCTGATTCACAAACCGTTCCTTGCTCAATTAAACTCCTTAAAATTTAATTCGGCTGAAGTTTTTCTTTTAACGTGGGGTACCAAATCATCCAACTCCAAAGACTCTCTAAGGAGGCAACCTTTCTTGGAGACACCAACTGGGTTTATGTACAACACCTAGTGGGGTGTCCTCTTGTAAATATCTAGGAAAATGGACCCATAACCCAGGATAGTCATAAGCAACAGTGGTCAAAATGGGGGTCCTTCGAAACGCCTAAAATAATTCATTTGCATGCACTATTGGAAAAAGCTGGTTTTAAAACCATGCAAATTGAATGAGAGACCTACTTTCTCTTTGTCCTGGATGAAATCTAATAAAAATAGATTTGAAAAAAATTGTTTTAAGAGCTCTGTGGTCAAAAGTCTACTAACTAGAAGTTTGTAAACTAAACATAAAATCCTAAGTCCCCCAACTGACTGAATAGATCCCCTCTTGGCCAAGGGGACCCCAGAGAAACCTGAAAAACTGAATTCCCAGCCATAATGGTGTTGAGGAATAGAGTCAAACTCTGTAAAATATTTGAAGAGATTTATTCTGAGCCAAATATGAGTGACCAACGGCCTGTGACACAGCCCTCAGGAGATCCTGAGAATATGGTGGTTGGGCCACAACTTGGCTTTACACATTTTAGGGAGACGTGAGACATCACTCAATACATGTAAGATGTACACTGGTTTAGTCCAGAAAGGCAGGGCAACTAGAAGCTGGTGGAGGGCTTCTAGGTCATAGGTAGATTTAAAGATTTTCTGATTGGCAATTGGTTGAAAGAGTTAAGTTACTGTCTAAAGGCTTAGAAATGTCCAGGTTAAGATAAGGGGTTGTAGAGACCAAGGTTTTATGATGCAGGTGAAGCCTCCAGGTTCGGAGAGAATAGATTATAAATGTTTCTTATCAAACTTAAAGATCCTGTTCTATCAGTAAATCCAAAAGGGAGGAGGGTATCATGAGGCATGTCTGAACCCCCTTCCCATCATGGCCTGAACTAGTGTTTCAGGTTAACTTTGGAATGCCCTTTACAGATAGGAGGAGTCCATTCAGATGGCTGGGGGTTTAGACTTTTATTTTTGGTTTACAGTGGGACATGAGGTCAGATGCGGCTTGTTATACCCCTCTCCCTTTTGGTGTTTAGGCACAACTGACAAGCATTGTGGTTAAAATAGGGATTATAAGACTAGCAAAAGAGAGTTTTTGTGGCAATAAGATACCAAATTTTTTTTTTTTTTTTTTTGAGACGGAGTCTAGCTCTGTTGCTCAGGCTGGAGTGCAGTGGCACAATCTCAGCTCACTGCAAGCCTCACCTCCCAGGTTCATGCCATTCTCCTGCCTCAGCCTCCCGAGTAGCTGGGACTAGAGGCACCCGCCACCAGGCCCGGCTAATTTTTTTTGTATTTTTAGTAGAGACAGGGTTTCACCATGTTAGCCAGGATGGTCTCAATCTCCTGACCTGGTGATCCGCCCACCTCAGCCTCCCAAAGTGCTGGGATTACAGGTGTGAGCCACCACACCTGGCCTAAGATACCAAATTTTGAACAAGAATCTGTTAGGTACAAACAGTTTCTCTTCAAAGGTTTCAGTTCCTGATTCTTTGTTCTATTCTGAAAGTAATCTTACCCGTCCATTCATCAGCCCTCCCTATCTCTGTTGCACCCAAGCACATCCAAGCATGTCCTGTCACCTATGTACCCGTCCTTCCCGTCAAGTGGCCACTCTTTCCTCCTTCGATGATGTCAATACTAGCCAATTGGAATTAGCTTAGATTGTGTGGTCTGACCCCAGACAATGCGGGGAGAACACAGGAACAGGGTCTGCGTTAGGGATAAAAACGCCTGCTCTCCTTTGTTCAGTGTGCTCCCTTGCCTCTGCCTTGCATGCAGTAGCACCCTCCTATAGAAGTAAAATTTTGCCTTGACTGGGCGTGGTGGCTCATGCCTGTAATCCCAGCACTTTGGGAGGCCGAGGCGGGTGGATCACAAGGTCAGGAGATCGAGACCATCCTGGCTAACACGGTGAAACTGTGTCTCTACTAAAAATACAAAAAATTAGTTGGGTGCAGTGGCAGGCACCTGTAGTCCCAGCTACTAGGGAGGCTGAGGCAGGAGAATGGCGTGAACCTGGGAGGTGGAGTTTGCAGTGAGCCGAGATCACGCCACTGCACTCCAGCCTGGGCAATAGAACAAGACTCTATCTGAAAAAAAAAAAAAAAGAAGTAAAATTTGCCTTGCTGAGAAGTTCTCTGAGTGCTCATTTCCTTTGTGACTTGAGCTTTATTTCCAACAAATCTAATAACCAGGCAGAATTAGGGGAAAAATAGAATTTCCAGAAATTAAAAATATGGTGTTTTAATTAAAGACTCAGTGAAGGATTAGAAACTGCTAGAGGCCAGGAAAGGCAAGGGTTAAATCATACCCAACAAACCATAAAATCTCGTTAACTGGGTTTTTAAAATCAATGCAGTATACTATGGCATACTTTCCAACCTGACTGTGGCTTAGCACCACATGGCAGGTAACAGGCCCTGAAGGAAATAAAAATATTTTACTCCAAAATATATTTGTTTGGCATATTTTGAAATGGCCCTGCAAAACTGTCTTTTGTGGGGAAAGTTTGTATCTGTAGAGAATCTCCATCACTGCAACTAGGTCTTTCTTTTCTAGGCCTTTCCAAGATCTAGGAGAGATTAACTGAGAGGCTGACACTTTTAAAAATCTGAAAAGAGACATTTACCATCTATTCTTTCTGAGGACTGCTCCCTGTGAGGCTTCATCTCCTTGGCACCAATGACTCCCTTTTTTGTTTGTTGTTGTTGTTTTTAGACAGAGTCTTACTCTGTTGCCCAAGTTAGAGTGCAGTGGCATGATCTCGGCTCACTGCAACCTCCACCTTTCAGGTTCAAGGGATTCTCATGCGTCAGCCTCCCAAGTAGCTGGGATTACAGGCGTGCACCACCAGGCCTGGCTAATTTTTGTATTTTTAGTAGAGAGGGTGCTTCACCCTGTTGGCCAAGCTGGTCTTGAACTCCTGACCTCAAGTGATTCACCCACCTCAGCCTCCAAAAGTGCTGGGATTACAGGCATGAGCCACCAAGCTGGTCTGACCCTTTTCCCTTAACTCAAGCATTCTTTTCTACTGACTTCAAGTCTTTAAACAATAGCTTAACTCTCTCAACCATCAACTAAAGAATTTCTTTCTTTTTTTTTTTTTTTTGAGACGGAGTCTTGGTCTGTCGCCCGCGCTGGAGTGCAGTGGCCGGATCTCAGCTCACTGCAAGCTCCGCCTCCCGGGTTTACGCCATTCTCCTGCCTCAGCCTCCCGAGTAGCTGGGACTACAGGCGCCCGCCACCTCGCCCGGCTAGTTTTTTGTATTTTTTAGTAGAGACGGGGTTTCACTGTGTTAGCCAGGATGGTCTCGATCTCCTGACCTCGTGATCCGCCCGTCTCGGCCTCCCAAAGTGCTGGGATTACAGGCTTGAGCCACCACGCCTGGCCAACTAAAGAATTTCTAAAACCCATCCATGACTTACAAGCTCCCACTTCAAGATGCCCCAACTTTTCAGGCCAAATCAATGTACACCTTTTATGTACTGATTTATATCTTTGCCTGTAACTCCTGTCCCTCAAAAATGTATAAAACCTAAGTGTAACCTGACTCCTCAGGCACACTTTCTCAGGACCTCTTGAGACTATTCCCCTGGCCATGGTCACTCATGTCGGCTCAGAATCAACCTCTTTAATATATTTCAGAGTTTGGTTTTTCTGTTTACAAGCCAATACCCAGGCTATATTTGGGGCTGGGGGCTTTTTGCTTTTTCTGTTTTGGATTCTGTTTCTGGGAATTTTTTTCAGTCGATTGACACCCCTTTAAAAAAAAATGTTCAATCCCTGTTTGCTTTCTTGTTGGCATGATTTTGCTGATGAAAATGTAAAACTTAACTGGCTTTTTAGAAAGCTTAAAATCTCCCCAAATTGGCTCCTCTAAGATTCGTTCTTCCATTTCCTGCTACTTCTGGTCCTCTATAACCCACATGCTATAGCTCAACACTGTACAGCCAATCATTAATCAATGTTATTTCTGTAAACCAATGAGAATTCCTGACAAACAACTTTGTATCAGCCCACTCCTTGTCCCCTTTTTTGCCTTTAAAAACTGCTTGTAACAAAGCCCAAGCCTACACCCATTTCTGACACTATGGCAGACTAGATGTTCAGAGAAACTCTCCTGGTACAGAACACTCAAAATGGTGGCTAAAATTATAAAAACATATTTTTTAATGTGTTGCTGGGTTGGCAGAAAAGTAAAGGAAAAGAATAAGAGAAAGAATAAGGAGGCCGGGCGCGGTGGTCACGCCTGTAATCTCAGCACTTTGGGAGGCCGAGGCGGGCGGATCATGAGGTCAGGAGATTGAGACCATCCTGGCTAACACGGTGAAACCCCATCTCTACTAAAAAATACAAAAAATTAGCTGGGCGTGGTGGCTGGCACCTGTAGTCCCAGCTAATCGGGAGACTGAGGGAGGAGAATGCCACGAATTCGGGAGGTGGAGCTTGCAGTGAGCCAAGATAGCGCCACTGCACTCCAGCCTGGGTGACAGAGCGAGACTCCATCTCAAAAAAAAAAAAAAAAAAAAGGAATAAGAACGCATATAGCCAAAAATGGTAAGCCAGCACTCAAGTCAGTGCTGCCTTTGCGATATCTGCCAATTCCTGGTGCCCAAGGCCTGGGTCTTAACAGGCCACACCTGAGGACAGGAGATAACACCTAGGGCCCATTCAAAATGGGAAGTTGGATCAGAGACTGTCACAAAGTTGGGATCCTCAAAAGGCAACACTCTCGGTGAGGAAAAGACAGATGGGGATAATTGCTCAGAGAGGTCTTGACTCTGGGTAGGGAGGAGAAAAGTCTCCAAACCCTTACATTTTTTGTTGTGGGGGAGGCCAAAAATTTAAAGTGGGCTCGATTTAGTAGTGTTTCCAGGCACAAGCAGGTGCAAACCTTCTCTGGAGGAACACATTTTAAACCCATGCAGTGGCCAGGCACGGCCACTCACGCCTTAATTCCAGCACTTTGGGAGGCTGAAACAGACCGATGATGGCTTGAGCCCAGGAGTCTAAGACCAGCCTGGGCAACACGGTGAAATCTTACCTCTACAAGAAATACAAAAATTTGCCGGGCGTGGTGGCACATGCCTGTAGTCCCAGCTACCCAGGGGGCTGAGGCGGGATGACTGCTTGGGCCCCGGGGGTTGAGACTGCAGTGACCCATGATCACGCCACTGCACTCCAGCCTGGGTGACAGAGTGAGACCTTGGCTCAAAACAATAAAAATAAGTAATAAATACATCCATGCTTTGGAGGATTCCCATGGATACAATTCCAACAAACTTGAGCTTACAGCAAACAATTATAAGTCAGAAGGAGGCACGCCACTCTAAATGAGCCATAGCCGTACCACTGAACTCTAGAATCACACTTGAGAGGACTGCAAATCATGTAATGTTTTGGCATAGAATATACAGTAAAGATGTTTAATAGGCTTAAGGAAAGAGAATTTTGAAAATACAATTCAGGAATAAGAGGCTGTCAAAAATACCCCGGCAGAATTGGGAAAAAATAGAATTTCTAGAAATTAAAAATATGATATTTTAATTAGAGACTCAGTGGATGATTAGAAACTGCTAGAAATAGATCTAGCAGCCTGGGCACAGTGGCTCATGCCTGTAATCCCAGCACTTTGGGAGGCTGAAGAGGGCGGATCACTTGAGGTCAGGAGTTCAAGCCCAGCCTGGGCAATATGGTGAAACCCTGTCTCTACCAAAAATACAGAAAAATTAGCCGGGCATGGTGACACACGCCCGTAGTCCCAGCTATTCTGGAGGCTCATGCAGGAGGATCACTTAAGCCTAGGAAATAGAAGTTGCAGTTAGCCAAGATCATGCCACTGCACTCCAGCCTGGGTGACAGAAAAGAAAAAAAGAAAAAAGAAATAGATCTAGCAAATCAGAAGATGAATCTTTAGAAATTAACCAGAATTCAGTTCATAGGGAGAAGGAGATGAAAAATACAACAAGAAGAATAGATTATAAGCAAGACCTTCATGTCCTTGCAATACGGAAATTTTTTTTAGAGAAGACACAAAAAGCATTAACTCTAAAGGACAAGAGTGATAAATTATACTACATAAAGTTAGGAGCACCAAATTTTTTTTTTTTTTTTGAGATGGAATCTTGCTCTGTCACCCAGGCTGGAGTACAGTGGCGATCTCAGCTCACTGCAAGTTCTGCCTCCTGGGTTCACGCCATTCTCCTGCCTCAGCCTCCTGAGTAGCTGGGACTACAGGCACCTGCCACCAAGCCCGGCTAATTTTTTGTATTTTTAGTAGAGATGGGGTTTCACAATGTTAGCCAAGATGGTCTCCATATGCTGACCTCGTGATCCGCCCACCTTGGCCTCCCAAAGTGCTGGGATTACAGGCATGAGTCACTGCGCCTGGCCAAGGGGCACCTATTCATCACAAGATACCATTGGGAGAGTGAAAAAGACAAGTTCACAGACTGGGAGAAGATACTATTTGCCATATAATTCACATATTTAAAAGGGCTTCTATCAAGAATGTATTAAAAATCCCCACAGAGCAATAAGACAGAGACTAGTAATTCAATAGTAAATAGCTAAATGGGCTAGAAACACGGTTTTTTGTTTGCTTGTTTGTTTGTTTTTGAAGAGACAGAGTCTCTCTTTGTCACCCAGGTTGGAGTGCAGTAGCACCATCATAGCTCACTGCAACCTCGACCTCCTGGGCTCAAGGGATCCTCCTGCCTCAGTCTCCCAAAGTGCAGGGATTACGGGCGGGAGCCACCGCATCCGGCCTTAGTCAGGCACCTTTCTAAAGAGGATATCCAAATGGCTGAACATGCTAAACTTCATTAGTTATTAGAAAAATGCAAACTGAAATCTTGAGATACTACAACACACCCACCAGAATGGTTAATATCTGTATCTGTTAAATCCAGGGTATAAACAGGCCTAGGGCCGGGCACTGTGGTTCACACCTATAATCCCAGCATTTTGGGAGGCCTAGGCGGGCGGATCACTTGAGGTCAGGAGTTCTAGATCAGCCTGGCCAACATGAAGAAACCCCATCTCTACTAAAAAATACAAAAAATAAGCCAAGCGTGGTGACGCACGCCTTTAGTCCCAGCTACCCAGGAGACTGAGGCAGGAGAATCGCTTGAGTCCCGGAGGCACAGGTTGCAGTGAGCTAAGATTGCGCCACCGCACTCCAACCTGGTCGACAGTGAGACTCCGTCTCAAACAAAAAAAAAAAGGAAAAAAAAGAAAACGATATGCGTGACAGCACTCATAACAGCGTTATTTCTGATAGCCCCAAGCTGGAACCCTGCTTTTATTTCCTGTGGTGCTGGGGCTGAGGTTCTGCTAACCACTTTCTGCTTTGCCAGCCGGCACTTCGCTGGGCTCCACCAATAGAGGGTGCTAGAGGAAGCCCGCGAGACTGGAGAGGGGAGCGGGGATTTGCTTCTTGCATTTTCCTTCTGCCACTGTCGAAGTGGGAACAGTTCTTTAACCCGGCAGCCTCACTTGGTTTAAGTTTTCAACTTTTTCCTCATTCTCAGAACCAGCCTTGGCTGGGAGCGGTGGCTCACGCCTGTAATCCCAGCACTTTGGGAGGCCGAGTCGGGTGCATCACTTGAGGTCAGGAGTTGGAGAGCAGCCTGGCGACCACGACGAAACCCTGTCTCTACTAAAAATACAAAAATTAGCAGGACATGGTGGCACGTGTCTGTAATCCCAGCTACTCAGGTAACTGAGGCAGGAGAATCGCTTGAACCTAGGAGGTGGAGGTCGCAGTGAGCCAAGATCGTACCAAAGCACTCCAACCTGGGCGACAGAGCGAAATTCTGTCTTAAAAAAAAAAAAAAAAAAAGTACAAGCCTTTAGTCTGCCCCCTCAAAGATGCCAGCACCAGCTATACAGCATTCTGTGCTCTGAAGCCTGAGTTCCACTTCTGCAGGGCTCTTCCAAGCTTCTAGGTTCCAGTAACTCCCTCCTTTTTCTTTCGTTAACTCCCGCCGCTCTGGGGAGGTCACTACGTCCTTCAGTTGCCGCCTCTGTGTTCCTTGGAATTTCTCTTTTGCCTTTGCAGTCCTTATCATTAAATTCCCTTTGTTATAATAACTGGTGTGGTTTTTATGTTCATAATTGGACCTTGACTCATACAACAGCCCAGATAAGATTCTTTTGGCATCTGACCTGCTTCTGGACTGGATACACTATTACTTCCCTTTTCTTATTTTTATTTTGATTTTTATTTTGAGAGGGGGGTCTCACTCTGTCACTCAGGCTGGAGTGTAGTGGCACAATCGGCTCACTGCAGCCCCAAACTGCTAGACTCAAGGGATCCTCCCACCTCAGCCTCCCAAGTAGCTGGTATTACAGGCACGTGCCACCATGCCCAGTTATTTCCCTTTTAAGTAGGGAAGCTGAGGGCTGCAATAGTTTGCAGATCCTCACAGCCTTGCTTGGTTGATTGTCCTTGGCATCTTGGCATGGTTACAGAAACAAATCAGAGCCAAAGAGAGCTGAG